>NC_069787.1:6752272-7055303 GCF_027406575.1 Nycticebus coucang
GCTACCTGTTGAACTCCTATTCATCCATCAAGAACCCAGCTTGAATGTCCCAGCTCAGGGATGACTCTGACCACCCTGCCCCACAACCCACCCACACTCCCTAAGCACAGAGGTCCCCCAGGCAGAAAGAATCCTCTCAGAGCACTCTGTACCCTTCCATCATAGCACTTCTTAATCTGTGATGTAAGTTTGGTCACCAGAGCATCACACCTTACCAGGGGTTCTCAGCCTGTGGGTTGCAATCCCTTTGTAACAATGAAAATACATCGCGGCATTAGGAAGGTTGAGAACCACTGCCTTAGACTGTAAACTTACAGAGGCAGAGACCCATTGGGTTTATCTTTGGGACTCCAGGCTCAGAAAAGAACAGCTCTGCAGAAGGCCAGGGAGACAGGGTGAGGGCAAAGGGGAGAGAGGGAGAGAACTTGCCCTTAACAGAGGTTACAGCCGAATAGCGAGGAGAAACTTGGATTCAGCAACCAGTTCTTCTGAATATGCCTCAGCATTTCAGACACCCCTGGGTTCCTGCAGATACCCAGCTCTCAGAGGAAGAAAGCCATATTGTATATGTGTGTGAGTGGAGGAATAGGAGGGAAGAAAGTGTATGACTTGGTGGATTAGAGCTTGAGCATCAAAGTTAGTTTCTTTAAGTAAGTATACTGTACTGGTCTGGCTGTTTTATCAACTGGGTGAAATGAGGTGACTGCCTCCTCTCTAGGCCTCAGTTTTTCCATGTATAAAATGAGAATTTTCTTTGCCCATGCTGCATGGCATCCTTGGGAAGTTTTTGTTTGTTTTTGCTTTTATGAGACAGAGTCTAACTCTGTCACCCTGGGTAGAATGCCAGGGTGTCATCATAGCTCACAGCAACTTCAAACTCTTGGGCTCCAGCCATCCTCTTGACTCAGCCTCCCAAGTAGCTGGAATTACAGGCACCCGCCACAATGCCTGGCTAATTTTTCTATTTTTAGTAGACTCGGGGTCTCGCTCTTGCTCAGGCTGGTCTCAAACTCCTGATTTTGAGACCAATTGCCTAAGCTCAAGCAATCCACCTGCTTAGCCTCCCAGAGTGCTAGGATTATGGGCATTAGCCATGATGCCCTGCCTCCTTGGGAGGTTTTAATCAAATGACCAGCTCCTAGCATGAGGCAGATGCTCAGATAGGCACAGAGAGGTTCCAGGAACTGCCTATGGTCACACGGCCAACTGGGTGAAGAACCAGCCCACCAGACAGGTCTCCTGGTTGTGTTTTCCAGAAATGATTTGGGAATTCCTGAGAAACCCCTGAGTTTGTGCATTTTGACTTCTGGGAGTCTCAGTGATAGAGGACCCTCCTGCTCTTAGAGCCAGGGCTCGGGAAGAGCAGTCAAAGTCTTCTTCCACCCTGTCTGGGACCCCCACTTGCAGTCACTGCCCCCTTCAAGGAACCAAAAAGGACTGTCTCAGTTTCATTCCAAAGAAACTCTAGAGACAATTCAGCTGAAACACTTGGCCTAGACAGCTGCTCTGCAGGGCCCAGCTCTCCTGGTATTTGGACTTTAAAAATAGATACCATTCTCATATGTGGGGTGGTTTTAAGTGTTCTCGAGGCTGCTGGCAGAGAGGCTGAAAGGGCTTCTCAGGCTCTAGCTGGTAGGGCCAATTCCCTCTCCTGGAGACTGGACCTGAGGCCCATTAGAGAGCAGTGCAAATCCCCGTGGTCACTGGCTGGCTATGTAACCTTGGGCAAGTCACTGCACCCTTTGAAGCCTATGGGGAACAGGAAGAATAATTACTACCATCCAGGCAGGTGGATGGACTGATATTACACACAGAGTGCACATCAAGGAGGCCTGGACTCAGAAAACATTCACTAAGCACCTGCTGTGTACCTAAGACAGGCTCTGGGGCACCAAAAGGAAGTGCACAGGGGTCCAGGAACTCAGGGCCTCTCAAGGCTGAGAAGTGATATAGCAGCTACTTGGGGTGGTGGGGGGTGTGTGATAGTTCAGGGGGGATGCCCAATCCCGCCTGGGGTCAAGAGGTATCCCAAAGAGGTGGCACCTGAGTAGGAGCTAGCACATGAAGTGGGGAGGTCCAGGAGCTGCAAAGAACTCCCTGTAAAGGTATAGAGTGGGGAGAGGGCATGGCAGATTTCTGAGTGCTAGAATCATATAGTGGCCATTTACTAAGCACATACCTGGTGCCAGCCACTCGCTTAAGCATTTCACATGTACAACCTCATTTCATTCTCATGCCAACCCTTTGGAGTGGGTTCTATTATTACCTCATTTTATAAAAACAGAAGCAGAGAGAAGCCCAGAGTGGTTAAGTAACTTGTTCATGGTCACACAGCCAACAAGTGATGGGAGCCAGGAACTGAAGCCAGGACCATGGCTCTGAAGCTTGTACTAATGTCAGGGGGCTCTGGAGGGGAGTTGAGGAATGGATTGCAGGAGAGGGCAGGGGTCAGACCAGGAGAGCAGGCCTCAGTCTTCCGTCAGGGGGTTGGAATCAGAAAGCTTCACTAACGTCTTGGCCTCTGTATTAGACTGGCCCAGATCTGGGCTCCAAGTCCTCCACTTCCTAGCTTTGTGACTGCACTTAGGCCCTTCATGCCTCTGAGCCTCAGCTGTCCTATCTGCAAAATGGAAATAAAGTGACAGATTGTTTGATAAGTGACAGAGGCTATGTTGTTCTCTATGATCTCCTTTCTGCTCTGAGGGGACAGAACTGGCCACATGACCACAGGCCCATTGCTCTCTGCCTTGGGCTTCAGTTTCCCAGGAGGATGTGAGGGCTGAACAGATGTTTCTGCCATTCTTTTCAGTTCTGTTCTCCCGCTTCTGTGATGGGAGGGGGTGGACAGGGGGAACAGCACACAAAACACAGAAGGCCCCACCCCAACCATCCCTACCTGTGCCCGCAACCCCAGACTCGGCTCGCCCCCCTCCCTCTGTATCTCAGGAAGAACCTGGGTGACTTAAAGAAGAGGACAGAACTGAAGGTCTCCGCGAAAAAGTCAGCCTGGGGGCAGAGGCACCGGGAAGCGCCGGCGCCAGGGTCCCCAGGATAGGCCGAGGGCTTTACGATGGGTTCACTGTAAAGCAGCAGGCCCGGGGGCCCAAATGCGGGAACAGAAGAGGCCGAGGAGGGATGCAGAGGGGCGGAGCTGGGCCTCTGATAGGGGACGAAAGTCAGGCTGACCACTGCACGGCGGGAGACGTAGCTGCGACTGGAGTCCCAGAGGGCAGGGCGGTGGCAGGGGGAGAGGGAGGGTAGAGCTCCGGCAGGGACCGGGTCTGCGGGGGTGCAGCTCCAGGCCGGGAGGAGAGGCAGGGGCTGCACCATCGGGGATGGAGGGCTGGCCCAGCTCTTGGGGAGGGGACCGAGACCTGGGGCCTCAGTGGGGGGCGAAGAGGCGGGAGCCGGGCGAGGGGGCGCACCTGAAGTCCTTGTCGCTGGACGTCATCTTCTCCAGGAGGCTGGAGATGTGAAAGGCGGCGGCGCTCATGGTGGCTGCGCGCCGCGGGGCCGGCCGGCAGGAGGGAATATGGCGACGCAGCCCCCTCCCCCGCCGCGGCGCGGGCTGCGCTCCCAGGACCGAAATAGCAGCCCCTGCCACGCTCCAGCCCCGCCCCCGCCCTCCGGCCACGCCCCGCCACGCCCCCGGCCACGCCCCCGGCCACGCCACGCCCCCGGGGCGCAGAGCTCGCGCGGACGCGGACGCGGACGCCGCACCGGCCAGGGTTCGGTGGTCACGGCCGCGACCCAGAACCGGCTTGCACACCCTCCTGTGACGGGAAGCTCACCCCCTTTCACCAGACAGCGCCTCCCTTTGATACCTGTGCCTGCTGGCTCTCGACTCTACTAGCTGGCCTGGGCATAATATTCAGAGATTCTGAAGTTCAAATCCCAGCTCTGCCCCCTCGGCCTTGGCCGAGTTTCTTTACCTCCTTGAGCCTCAGCTTTCCCACCCATTGGAAAAACAGGAGCTGTCAACCACAGTTGGGCAAGCCGACTAACGGACCTTTCTCTCGACCCTCCCAAAGTGCCCCCCCACCTGCTCCCCATGCTGGCCTGCCCCAGAGCAGAGCAGGAGGCCCGTGCACTCAGTCACACAAGGTTCCCTGCTCACCATCCCCAAACAGCCGGACATCAGGGTCGGTTGGTTTTTAGCAATGCAGCTGAGGGCCAGAGAAGCAAGGGGGCTTGCTGAGGGTCACACAGCCAGTGAATCTGGGAGTCAGGACTGACCTCAGACCCTGTCGCACCTCGGCCAGCAGTCCTTCCTTAAAAACACCCGAGGCCTGTGATTTGGAGCAAGATGATCCTGGCTTCACATCTCTACTGGGAGGCAACCTGGCTGTGTGGCCCCAAGACAATGACACAACTTCTCTGAACTATTTTTTCTCACCCTTAAGATGAGGATAAAAGAAATCTTCATTTAACAGGTATTCTTTGGGTACTTGGTCTCATGAGGTGGCTGCTTCTAGACCAGAGCTGTCCTACAGAACTCTGCAGTGTTGGAAGTGTTTTACGGCTATCCAATGTGACAGCCACCAGCCACATGTGGCTCTTGAGCACTAGAACTGTGACTAGTGTAATTAAGGAACTGACTTCTTGATTTTATTTACTTTTAATTAATTTAAGTAACCACCTGTGGGTAGTAGCTGCCATAGCGGACAGTGCCGTTCCAGGGGCGAAGCAGGGGACTGGACTAAAACAGCCCCTTCCTTTTAGGATTTTATATTTTAGTAAAGAAATGAGCATTAAGGAAATAAGTGACTAGATAAGGAAAATAAGAGCTGTACAAAAAATAAAAGGGGCAACTTCAGGAGAGGTGGTAGGGAGGCCCTTTACTGAGGAAAAGACATTTGGGCTAAAACCTCATCAGATGAAAAGGAGACAGCTGGGCAAAGATTTGAGGGAAGAGCTTCCCAGGCAGAGAGAACAGCAAAGGCCCTGAGGTGGGAGCAAGCCTGATATAGCTGAGAAAAGGCAATGGCTGGAATGCGGTCTGCCTCCTACTGGAGAAGAATGGGATTGGAGGAGTGCACAGGGCCCGGCTCATTACCAACCTTTCAGGCCAAAGCCAGGAGTTAGGATTTTATGTGAGAGCACTAAAGGGCCACCAGAGGGTGCAAAGCAAGGAGGGCATGTGATCGATTTATGAATATATATATTTTTCAGTTTATTAATATTTTTTATATACTAAGATCTTTCCAGCACTAAATCAGAGTGGTTTGCATTTGGGAATGGTGGTAAAGGTGGAAAGAAATGGGCAGATTCTGGTTGTATTATGGAAATAGAATACAGCAGCTTTCTTAAGGATAGAATGTTGAGTATAAGGCAGCATTTTCAACCTTTTTTGTTTTTTGTTTTTTGGCCGGGGCTGGGTTTAAACCCACCACCTCCTGCATATGGGACTGGCGCCCTACTCCTTGAGCCACAGGCGCCACCCGTTTTCAACCTTTTTTATCTCATGCACGCTTGAACCTATAGTTAAACTTTCATGGCAAACTCAAATTATGTTGATAAAAAAAGAATAAAGAATATACTTACTGTGCTTTCAACTTCTTTCAAAAATAATTTAATTAATGATCTTTAAAACATTTCGCGGCACACCTAAGATCCCCTCACAGCACACCAGTATGCTGCAGCCCACTGGTTGAAAATCACTAGTATATTTAATGTGTTGATCTAGAAAAGCTATTTTCTGCTTCTTTGCAGAAGGGAGTTATAACCAAGCTACACTGACGGCAGGTAGAGGCACACCATCAGGGGCTCTTGTACTGTTTCCATCTAAACATTACATACTTAATAGTGCCCTGCTTCACAGGCTCTGAATACAGGCTTAGGGTCATCATGTCCTGCTGGAATTTGCTGTGCAGAGCCATAAGCGTCCTGTTTTGTTAGCATCAGCTAGCTGGCAGGAATGGACCAAAGCCTTGTCTCTCACTGATGATACCTCAGATGTTGGCTGGCTATGTGAACTGCCTATTTCCTGTTACCAGAGATTTTTAACTAAATGAAAATCTATAGATTCTCTCCTCCCCCAACCCACAAAACAAAAACAAAATAATGCTTTTGAAAATTGTTTCTAGAATTTTTTTTTTTTTTTTTTTTTGTAGAGACAGAGTCTCACTTCACGGACCTCGGTAGAGTGCCATGGCATCACACAGCTCACAGCAACTTCCAACTCCTTAGGCTTAAGCGATTCTCCTGCCTCAGCCTACTGAGTAGCTGGGACTACAGGCACCCGCCACAACACCCGGCTATTTTTTGGTTGCAGTTTGGCCGGGGCCGGGTTCGAACCTGCCACCCTCAGTATATGGGGCCGGCGCCTTACCGACTGAGCCACAGGCGCCGCCCTGTTTCTAGAATTTTAAAGTAAAAAATCATGGTACTTTCCAAAATTATTTCAGAACATGACAATAGATTCCTTTAATGTAGATTCAAGATCAAAACAGCACTCCTGCTAAGCTAAGACTGTTGACTCCCAAGGGTTTTGATCAATATCATAACAAACCTTTTTTCTTTGGCATGCTCTGACTTCTGTTGTTCGCAGGAAGGGTAGGTGTGTGTGTACGCACATGTGTGCATGGATGTGTGTGTGCAGTGTCCTTCAGTATCAGTGCCTGCCTAAGTTAGGAAAACCTCATTCCTGGTTCTACGTTGAGGAGAAGGGTGTAAAAAGCAACATGAAATATTAGCCCTCGTTTTGTTTTAAATTACAAACTAATGTTAATTGTTCTCAGAACTGGATTTTTTTCCCTCAAAATTAAAACAATTTTTTCTTTTGGATTTAATGAAGTATTGCTAGCTGAAGCCAGTTTGACATGGTGAGAGAGATGTCAGACTGATAAAAGGAGTGCAGCCTGATTTAAAACCAAACCCTAGGGTGGCGCCTGTGGCTCAAAGAGTAGGGTGCCGGCTCCATATACCAGGGGTGGCAAGTTCAAACCCAGCCTTGGCCAAAACTGCAAAAAAAATAAATAAAAATGATCAAATGTTTAAAAAAAATCAATCAATAAATAAAACCAAACCCTAAGCCCTTTTAAAGAACAATAAACCATAGTTTACACGCTCAAAAAAAAAAAAAAAAGAAAAAATCACTGGTATAAAAGAGAAATTGCAGGGTTGGAACACTTTCAGGCATATATGTTAAGTAAAAGTTACCAGACACAAAAGTTTACATATTGTTTGATTTCATTTACATGAAACGTTCAGAAAACATAAAATTATACAGTGAGAGAAATCAGATCAGAAGTTGTCAGGGGCTGGGAATAGGAGATGGGGTTGCCACATGAGGCATGAGGGAACTTTTGGGGGTGATAGAAATGTTTTATGTCTTTACTGTGGTGGTGATTACGTGGCTGTGTGCTGTCAAAACTTGTCAAACAGCTTGAAAAAAAGTGAACATGGGTGGTGCCTGTGGCTCAGTGAGTAGGGTTCCAGCCCCATATACCGAGGGTGGCAGGTTCGAACCCGGCCCTGGCCAAACTGCAACAAAAAAATAGCCGGGCGTTGTGGCGGGTGCCTGTAGTCCCAGCTACTCAGTAGGCTGAGGCAGGAGAATCGCTTAAGCCTAAGGAGTTGGAAGTTGCTGTGAGCTGTGATGCCATAGTACTCTACTGAGGGCAACAAAGTGAGACTCTGTCTCAAAAAAAAAAAGTGAACATATATGTAAATTATCCCTCATTAAAGTTGATTAAAAATAATTGATGGGGCAGCACCCGTAGCACAGTGGTTACTCGGCGCCGACCATATGCACCAAGGGTGGTGGGTTCAAACCCAGCCCATCCCAGCTAGACATCAATGACAACTGCAGCCAAAAGATGGCCGGGCGTTATGGTGGGTGCCTGTAGTCCCAGCTACTTGGGAGGCTGAGGCAGGAGAATCACTTATTTCCAAGAGTTTGAGGTTGCTGTGAGCTGAGATGCCACGGCATGCTACATAGTGAGACTATCTCAAAAATATATATATAATGGGAGGTGCCTGTGGCTCAAAGGAGTAGGGCACTGGCCACATATGCCAGAGGTGGCGGATTCAAACCCAGCCCCAGCCAAAAGAAAAAAAAATATATATATATATTATTGATGAATGAATACATAAAGCCCTGGAAGTGAATGAAATCATTAGAAAGAACGTGACCAGAGATGAGTGGAGAGCCTGGGACTGTGACCTGAGGAACTCCAGCATAGGTGACCTTTGAACAACACTGTTTGAACTGCACGGGTTCACTTATGCTCAGATTTTTTTTTCAACCAAAAGCATGGGTAGAAAATACATTATTCATGGATATGAAGCCTGCATCTACGGAGGACTGATTTTGGTGTGGGTGAGTGCCGCAAGGCTGACTTCAGGACTTGAGTGTTCCTGAAGCATGGCGAGAATCCTGAAACCAATCCCCTGGGGGATGCTGAGGGACAACACTATTCAGAGGAGGAGACCCAGAAGGAGCAAGAGTGAGGTGGGAAGAAAACATAAACCTTCTTCCTGAGGTGGCCAGGAAGCCAAGGGACGAGGACTTAGGAGAAGGGAAGATCCAATGTGATGGTATACGTAGGGCCGTATCTGCTCCCTGGCACACAACCCAAAATAGCTATTACTATGGGGCTCTGGGGAGTGAGACTCTTGTCCAGATTCATGGACTGTTTCTTTAAAAAAAAATTCAAGGTGGGCGTGGTGTAATCTTAGCACTCTGGGAGGACAGCTGATTGAGGTGGGTGGAATTCAAGTCCAGACTGAACAATAGCCAAAAATAGGAAAGCTAGCCAAACATGGTGGCGGGCGCCTATAGTCCCAGCTACTCAGGAGGCTGAGGCAAGGGGATGGCTTGAGCTCAGGAGTTTGAGGTTGCTGTGAACTATTATGCCACAGCACTCTACCCAGGGAGACAGAGTGAGATTCTGTCTCAAAAAAAAAAAAAAAAGAAAGAAAAAATATTCCATCCTTCCTTTTTTATTTTTATTTTTTGAAACAGAGTCCCACTTTATTGCCCTGGGTAGAGTGCCATGGCATCATAGTTCACAGCAACCTTAAACTCTTGGGCTTAAGAGATTCTCTTGCCTCAGCCTCCTAAGTAGCTGGGACTACAGGCGCCTGCCACATGCCCAGCTGTTTTTAGAGATGGGGTCTGGCTCAGCCTTCTTCATTTCCTTATTTGTAGCTTCTTTCTTTCTTTTTTTTTTTTTGGAGAGACAGAGTTTCACTTTATGGCCCTGGGTAGAGTGCCATGGCATCATACAGCTCACAGCAACCTCCAACTCCTGGGCTTAAGCGATTCTCTTGCCTCAGCCTCCCGAGTAGCTGGGACTACAGGCGCCCGCCACAACGCCCGGCTATTTTTTGGTTGCATTTCAGCCGGGGCCAAGTTTGAACCCGCCACCCTCGGTATATGGGGCCGGCGCCTTACCAACTGAGCCACAGGTGCCGCCCTGTAGCTTCTTTCTTTGACAGTGATAAATCTTGCTCTCAATATCTGTAATATAATTACTTATTTGTTCAGTTCTAGTATACATATGTAGCATTTTCAGAATTGGTTGCCTATATCCCAGTGAGAAATAAATTCGGTAATTACAGTATTCTTTTTGTCGTTAGCCTTAGAAAATTCAGTTCAAATACTGTGTGTATGCCACAGTTACTAAAGTTAGGTGTTTCCTTCCCCATCCCTTTCACTGTGGACTGTTACTCATTTGTAACACAGTTAGGCTCATTTGTTAGTGTTTCTATTCCACTTTGGGTTGCTCTTGTTGTTTATTTATTGGGGGAGGTATGTTACCTTACCACTGTTCTAGGAGTCAAAGATAACCAAAAAGATATTCTCAGGGCAGTGTGGCTTTCTTCTCCTATGATGCTCACTTCTTTTTGTCACCTGTTTCCTATCTACCCACTGTAGGTAACTGAGCTCTTTCCTTTCTGGTTTCCCCTTTCTAGATTTCTTTTGCACAAATGAGCAGGTAACATGTACATTTTCCCATATCCCCTTCTTTCTTAAAAAACAGGCAGCACACCTTGAATACTTTTTTGCACTTCGCTTTTCTCTCCTTAACTGTATACACAGAAATCACCCCTATCAGCTCATAATGATCTCACTAATTTTTAGCTGTATGGTACTTTCATTGGGTGGAGATAAGCCACAGATTATTCAACGACTCTCCTATATTTGGCCATTTAAGTTGTTTCCAATATTTTGCAATTACAAACAATGCTGCAATGAATAACCTTATAGATATTCCAATTTTTGAAGCTGTATCTTCAGAGTAGATTCTTAGGAGTAGGATTACTGAGTTAAAAGGTAGGTACATACATAATTATAATTTTCTTAGGTAGTGCCAAAGTCCCCTCCAGAAGGGTTGCACCATTAATTGTTTGCATTCCCACTAGAAATGTAGGAAAATATCTGTTTCCATGCAGCCTCCTTAATGAGATGTCTTATCATGCCAGTGTTATTTTAGTTATGAGTGATTTGAATATTTGTTCAAATGTATGTGAGTCATTTTTATATATTTTTGTGAATTATTGTTCCTTCATTTGTCTATCCAGTTTTTAGTCTTTTGTTCCTTAATTTTTAAAAAAAACAACCCATCAATTTCAGAACAGTTTTAGATTTACAGAAAAACTGTGGACACGGTACAGAGTTCCTGTATCCCCACACCCAGTTCCCCCTAATATTAACATTTTACATTGACACGATATATTTGTTACAATGAATGAACCAACATTTATACACTACTGTCAACTAAAGGCCATATTGCTTTCAGAT
Source organism: Nycticebus coucang (assembly GCF_027406575.1). Classification (NCBI taxonomy): domain Eukaryota; kingdom Metazoa; phylum Chordata; class Mammalia; order Primates; family Lorisidae; genus Nycticebus; species Nycticebus coucang. Next base: position 6,763,023 of record NC_069787.1, read on the forward strand.
TTACTTAGTTTTTACCTAATGTCTTTTTTGTTTGTTTCAAGTACCACCTACATGTCTCCATCTTGGTTGTGACAGTTTCTCAGACTTCCCTTGTTTTTTATGACTTTGACAGTTTTGAGGAGTACTGGTCAGGTATTTTGCAGAATATCCTTCAATTGGAATTTGTCTAGTGATGTTATTAGGGTTAGACTAGGGGAATGAGCTTCTGGGAGGAAGACTACAGGGGAAAAGTGTCATTGTCACCACATATCAGGGGTCCATACTGTCAGTCTGAATTATTTCTGTCGATGTTAATCTTGTCCTGCAGCAGACCAGATAGTTCAAGGGAAGGAGAAGTGAGAGTTAAGCTCTGAATGCTCTGTAACTATAAGAAACACCTGTGATATAACATCTCGGTGACACCTCAGTGATAAGGGCATGGGGGAGGGAGAACACAAGAGCACATAAGAGCAGGAGAGGAGAACATCAGTGCTTGGCAGTTTCTACCCCTGTGGTGCAAATAGCCACGGGGTCACCTCTATAAATAGCCACAGGAGTGGTTAGTCCGGAGTCTCATTCTTTCATGGGCTCCCTCACTCTGATTCTTTCACTCCTCCTGCTCAGAGGGTGCTGCCTGGCGCCCTTCTAGGAAGACTGCTCAGATTTGCTCTCCTACTAAGACTGTTTCTCTTCCTCCAAGACTGTTTCTCTCTCTCCCTCCGGCTAAGACGAATAGCCCTCAGGTACCTAAGGGGAGTTGATCCTGGTGACCCAGGGTCCCAGCCCCGACCTTGACCACCTGGCTTGGGGTAGTGTTTATCAGTTTTCTTTATTATAAAGTTATTCTTTCTTTTCCTTCCCTTTCCACATTCTACTTTTGCACACCCTGTGCAGCCTGGATTTACGAAGTGGGAAGTTATGCTCCATCTCCTGAAGGGGAGAGCATCTCCATAAATTATCTCAAATTCTTCTGCCCTCTATTCTCTCCCGCTTATTTATTCAATCATTTATTTATATCAGTATGGACTCAGGGATATTTATTTTGTACTTTGAGTTATAACCCAATACTACTTCATTTTGTTGCCCAAGGTGTTCCAACTCTGGCCATAGGGAGCTCTTTCAGTTGGCTCATCGATCCTTTGACGTATACAGTCATTTTTTTTGTGTGTGTGTGTGTTTGAATACTTCCTTATTTACTGGCACTACGAGATGCTTCAGTCTCATCTTATAATGTTTTGCAATTTTTTGACCCAGTCCAAAAATCAGCCATTTCTCCAAGAAGAAATCCTTGGTTCCTTTTATTGACACTGGCACTAGAGACCAAGATCTGGGTGCTATAAGTGCTGCTGCTACTTGGGTGTCATTGTTGATAGAGCAAGGATGTGTGTGTGTGTGTGTGTGTGTATTAACCTATGCATATCCACGTATCCATGTCTTTTTTTTTTAAGCCAGAGTCTCACTCTGTTGCCCAGGCTATAGTGCTATGATGTCAGCCTAGCTCATAGCAACCACAGACTCCTGGGTTCAAGTGATTGCCTCCTGAGTAGCTAGGTCTACAGATGCCCGCCGCAAAAAAAAATCTGGCTCATTTTTTTATTTTTGGTAGAGATGGGATCTCGCTCTTGCTCGGGCTGGTCCTGAATGCCTGAACTCAAGGGATCCTCCTGTCTTAGCCTCCCAGATTGTTAAGATTACAGGCCTGAGCCATGGTGTGTGGACTTTATAAATATTTCTGTATGTATCCATTTGTATCTCTGTTAATGTAAACACATATTCACACTGATATCTCTAATTCTAATTCTTTATCCCATGGACAGTTCTGCTGCCTCCCTTGCCTTCACTCCCACTCCAAGGCTGAGAAACCTGGGTCCCCATTGTCAGCCACCCATATACCTAATTGTTCAATTCCAGCATGCATGTAGCTTGGTGTCGGGATTGCTAACCTATACCCTACAAGAAACAACTTTATCAACTAGAGGATGCTATTTACATCTATCTTCTTTTGTTGCTAGTTTTGCAGATTCCATTCATTTCCAGAGCTACTTAAGTCAGCACTTTTCTCCCTTGTCCCATTCAGTGAGGTTATTTCACGAGCCTGTAATTCAGTTAAGATTGTTTTGCCATACTCTGCATTCTATCTTACAATTCCCTGACTCTTAAATGATACTGTAAAACTTGCATATATTAAGATTCACATTGGAGGCTGTAAAGTTCTATGGGTTTCAACAAATGAATAGTGTCACGGATTCACTCTATCATATGTAGTTACTGTATATAGCTTCACCATTCTAAAAAAATCCGCCGTGCTTCACCAATGTACCTCTCCTCCTTCCCCCAAAGCCTTTGGTAACCACTGATCTTTTTACTATCTCTGTTGTTTTGCCTTTTGCAGAATGTTGTACTCTCAGAAGCATATGGTATATATTCTTTTCAGGCTGGCTTCTTTCACTTGCCAATATACATTTAAGGTTCATCCATGTCTTTTCATGAGAACCACAGAACTCTTGGCATGTAACAACTCCATCCAAACCCTGCACTGAGATTGAACCAAACTCTAGAATGGCTTCTAAAAGCATAAGAATGTGTCCCTAAATTGACCCCAGGCCCCATGGAAATACACTGAGAAAGCTGGGGCTGCCAGAGAACTTAGTATCCATTCCAGCCCAACACTGTTCAATAAACTTCTGACCTCCCTTTCTTACTAAAAATGGCTTACAGCTGTGAATCTGTATCTCTCACAATGCAAAAGTGTTTCTCTCAAGGATCTGAGACTCTTCTTTTGACATGTAGTCATCAAAAGGATGGGGCCTCTGTCTCCTAGTCTCTGAGGGGGGATAGGATCTTACTTCCACGACTGCCAATGAGCAAACATAGCTGGCCTAGTTGCATTTACACTAATCAGCCCTTTGTAATTTTTTACTTCCTGACTATTACTGAGACCCTGCTCTCTCCTTCCCTCATCCTCCCTTCAAAACATCTAATCCCCGGGCGGCACCTGTGGCTCAGTGAGTAGGGTGCTGACCCCATATACCGAGGGTGGTGGGTTCAAACCTGGCCCCGGCCAAACTGCAACAAAAAATAGCCGGGCGTTGTGGCGGGCGCCTGTAGTCTCAGCTACTCTGGAGGCTGAGGCAAGAGAATCGCCTAAGCCCAGGAGCTGGAGGTTGCTGTGAGCTGTGATGGCACAGCACTCTACCAAAGGCAATAAAGTGAGACTCTGTCTCTACCAAAAAAAAAAACAAAAAACATCTAACCTCCCTCTGTGTCTGCACAGATTGAAATGGAGCTCTGCTATTCCTTTACTTCAGTAGTTACTGACTACTAATGTCCAGCTGTATTTGTCTGTTTGTTTGTGGGGTTTGTTTCTGTTTTTTTTTTTTTTTTTTCAGAGACAGGGTCTTGCTCTATTGTCCAAACTGGAGTGCAGTGGCATAGTCATAGCTCAGCACAACCTTGAACTCCTGGGCTCAGGCAATCCTCCTGCCTTAGCCTCCCAAGTAGCTAGGCCTACAGGCATGAACCACCATGCCTAGCTAATTTTTGACTTTTTGTAGAGATGGGGTCTCACTCTGTTACCCAGGCTGGTCTCAAGCTCCTGGCCTCACATGATCCTCCTGTCTTGGCCTCCCAAAATGCTGGTGTTACAGACACGAGCCATCATGCCTGCCTGTATTTATCTTTTGAAAATAGCCCATTTCTTTTTTCTTCCGTTCTTTTCTTTCTCCCTCTCTCTCTCTTTTTTCTTTCTCTTTTGAGGCAGACTCTTGCTCTGTTACCTTGGGTAGAGTGCAGTGGTGTCATCATAGCTCATAGCAACTGCAAACTCCTGGGCTCAAGTGATCCTCCTGTCTCAGCCTCCCTAGTAGCTGGAACTATAGGCATGCGCCACAATGCCCCACTAATTTTTCTGTTTTTAGTAGAGAGAGTGAAAGACTTGGGACAGGACCCCCCACTCTGTCCTGAACGACGACGACCCCAATCAACCGCAAGAGACGGCACTTGATGCAATCAGCAAGAGGGTTTTATTCCAGCATGCTGGGGCTTAACTCGTAACTCTTTCAGGAGCAGAGGAGTCAAGCCCTGAACAGCAGGTTTTACAAGCTTATAAAGGCAAAAACTGCAAAGTAGGGAGGGGTAGCAGACATAGCAGGGGCTTTTCCAGATAAGAAGAACTCTGGCTCATTACTCATCTGTCTTAAGACAAGATCAGCAGTTAAACATTTGCTTAGCTCTTTTCTCAGAACCAGTTACCGGTTATCTGCTTCAGCTCGGGGCTATTTCCTAGAACAGTTACAAAAGGTCACATTCTTATGGTAGGGGGCGAGAGGTGCTGCTACACGGCTGGTCCCCCCCCCCCTTTTTGGATTTGGTAGTACTTTCCTTCATTCCCCCATTTGTTTTTGGGGAAGTTCTAATCATGGAACTTCTGGCTCTATGTATTCATTTTCATGGCAATCCTCCTGCCTTAGCCTCCCAAAGTGTAGGATTACAGGTATGAATCACTGCACACCCAACCTACCAGTTTCTCCAGTAATAATTCTTTCTTTGATTCTTTTTTTTCTTTTCTGTGTCCAGTTTCCTTTTTCTTTCTTTCTTTCCTTTTTTTTTGCAGTTTTTGGCCAGGGCTGGGTTTGAACCTACCACCTCTGGCGTATGGGGCTGGTGCCCTACTCCTTTGAGCCACAGGCACTGCCCCAGTTTCCTTTTTCTTAATGAGGAAATCAGGGAAGTTCTTTCAGCATGAATTTAGAAGTGGCAAACCCATTCCATCTTTTTCTGACAGTATCTTTTTTAAGTTCTTGTCTTACATATTAAGGTGTATTTAGAATTCTAAGTTGACATTTATTTTCTTTCAGCACTTTGAAAATATTATTCATTGCTTTCTGGTTTATATTGCTGCTGAGAAGTCTGCTTACATTATAACTAACCTTCCTATCTTAGTCTGTTTGGGCTGTTAAAACTGGGTGGCTCATAAATAGCAGAAATACTATTTTCATAGTCCTGGAAGCAGTAAAATCCAAGCTCAAGGTGCCAGAAGTTTTGGTATCCAGGGAGGGCCTGATTTCTGGCTCACAGCTAACTGTCTTCTCCTTGTAACCTCACCTGCGGAAGGTGCAAAGGAATTCTCCAGAGTCAGTTTTGTTTTTTTTTTTATGTATTTAAATTTCTCTTTATTTTTTAATTCTCTTTAAATTCCTTTAAATTTCTCTTTAAAGTTCTCTTTAAATTTCTCTGAGCAACATGGTGTTGATTTCAGCATACAGGTCTTGTGGATCTTATCCCTAACCATTTCATAATTTTGAAGCTTGATTACCTTTTAAGTGTTAAGCTAACTGTGTATTTCTGGAATAAACCCAACTCTTGGCATGTTTAAGATGGCTTCTTATTGTCTTCTGGTTTCCACTGTTTGGGTTCAGAAATTAGCTCTCAGTTGTTGCTCTTCTGAAGGCAATGGCTTTTCTTTTTAAGGGTATCTGTGTCTGTTTTTTTCATACCAGGTCTAGACTTTTTTAAAATCCAGTCTAGGTATGGATTCTTGAAAACCCTGCTTAGTTCTTTAGGGTTCTTTCACCAGTGCTGGGAAGCTTCAGCCACTACCTCTCCTAGTGTCCCTTCTGTGCCCCTCTGTCCCTCTCTTCCTTCAGGATCCCAATTATTATGCAGGTAAGACAGAAGGTTTCACCATATTCTTTATGTTTGTATCTCTATCATTTTGTTTCTTTGTGCTTTATTTTAGATACTTGTTTCCATCTTACAATTCACCAATTCTCTCTTCACTTGTGTCTGTTCTGCTGTTATGTCTATCCTCAGAGTACACAGTTTCAGTTTTTGTATTTTTTGGCTTTATAATTTCTACTTGGTTATTTTTCAAATCAATGTCTTTTTTTTTTTTTTGAGACAGAGTCTCACTATGTCGCCCTCAGTAGAGTACCATGGTATCACACCTCACAGCACCTTGGGCTTAAGCGATTCTCTTGCCTCAGCCTCCCAAGTAGCTGGGACTACAGGCGCCCACCACAACGCCTGGCTATTTTTTTGTTGCAGTTGTCATTGTTGTTTAGCAGGCCCAGGCTGGGTTTGAACCTGCCAGCCTCGGTGTATGTGGACGGAGCCCTAACCACGGAGCGATGGGTGCCAAGCCACAATGTCTTTTTAAAAACGTGATTTCTAGTGCCCTACCAAAATTCTCTATCCTATCTTTCATCTCCCTGAACACAGTAAGCAAGGTTATTTAAAGTTTAAGTCTTGTAAGTCTAACATTCAGAGTCTGTTTCTACCATGTAGTTGAGGCCTTCTCCCTTCATGCATCGGTTTGCTTGTTGAGTGTCAGCACCATACCATGGTCTCAATGTGCAGTACAGACCATAAAAAGGCACATGTCACCAGAAACTGTGGTGACAACTTCTTGGTTCTGAGCTTGTCTTCCTACCAACAGTCACTTCCCAGAGAGGCAGGGCCCTTAGCTTCAGCCTGGGGCCGCGCTCCGCCGCCCGCTGGTCCGCGGGGCCAGCGCCGAGGAGGCGGCGCCGGGCAGGGCACTAGCGCCCGCCTCCGCCCCCACCGCCCGCCGCCTCCCTGGCCCATGCCCGGCCCAGAGTCAGTTTTATAAGGGCAGTAAACACTATCATATTGGAAATAAAGCTTCAGCATATTAATTTGGGGGAGGGAAGACACAAACATTCAGTCTATTTCATTTCTCAAGATCATGTTATGGTCAAATATTGCTACTCTGACTCCTGCCATCATATCCACATTCCTGAAGAGAAAAAAGGGGCCAAGGTCATATGCCAAATGTGTTTTAAGGAACATTCTCAGAAGCAACCACTAGATACCTTTACTTACAACCCACTGGCCAGTCACAGGTAGCTATTGAGCACGGAAAATGTAGTCTATCTTCTGGTAGCCATGTGCCTAGATATTACCATAGAAAAGGAAGAAACAAATACTCAGTTTCTGCCACAAGGAGTTAGGACCTCCTAGTTCTTCGTGTGACATCTATAGGTCTCTCTCTGCTTCCCCAGCCGTATACCCATGCTTCAGAGTGTATTTTTGTTCTTTCTAGTTCTGTACATAATTCCCTAACACGTCCTTCACTTTTCTACCTTTGGTCTAGCTCAGGGTGTAGCCACCTGTGACCCACAGCCCAGACTCAGCCTGCCACCTGTTTTTGGAACACAGCAGCACTCAATCCATTCTGACTGTTGTCGAAGTCAAAATAAACATGTAAAAATAAAATAAAGCATGCAGAGATGAATCTCTGAGATTAAAAACTTTTGGGGGGGGGAGAAAGAATTGTAATTTGGGGCCTCATGCAGACTGGATGGGCTTTGATGTGTCTGAAGACCAAAGAGGAGGCTAGAAGAATGTTTCACATTGCTCTGTGAGGAAGGTCACTGGAGCTGGCAAGCCCGCACTGGAGGATAAAGGAATTGGACAAAATGGATCCTACAGTTGCAGCAAATTGTTTCAGCAGTTACAGATAAAACTTGTCTCAAGTTACAACAGCCAGTTTCAGCAGCCAAACTTGCAGAGAATTACATTTTTGGAGCAATGTTATGTGCTCTGAATACTTTGATCTCCTTGGCCTCTCCACTCCGTTTTAGTTGGATATGACACTGTTCTTACACCACGATGGCAGAGTGGAAGAGCTACGACAAAGAACGCCTGGCCTGCATAGCTTAAAATATTTTCTCTCTGGCAGTTTACAGAAAGTTCGCCAACTCCTGCGTCTAGCTGATCCCACAGCCCCCTTAACCCCATCTTTCTTTTTCTTTTCTTTTTTTGTTGTTGAAACAGTCTCACTTTGTCGCCCTTGGTAGTGCCATGGCGTCACAGCTCACAGCAACCTCAAGCTCTTGGGCTCAAGAGATTCTCTTGCCTCAGCCTCCCAAGTAGCTGGGACTACAGGTGCCTGCCACAGTGCCTGGCTATTTTTTGTCGTTGTTGTTGTTGTTTAGCAGGCCCACGTCGAGTTTGAACCCACCAGCCACTGGGCTACAAGCGCCCAACCCCTCACCCCATCTTTCACACAAATTGCTCCCTGAGGGGTATGCTTTTCTCCCAGGGTTATTTATATTTCAAAAGACTGGGGGAAAGGCTGGACGTCAAACGCTGAGGAATGGTCAAATAAGCTATGATGCAGCTATCCCAAGCAACGATTTAAAATTCATTATCGAAGAAGACTGGCTAAAATGTCAAAATGTTCACACTATTATATTTGGTGCTTTAGATTTAGGGATTTAATAAACAAACCCTTTCCCTTCCTCAATTAAAACACAAGAAGGCAGACAGATGAAGATAGCCATAATTAGACAAGGTGGCTTTAAATGCCCACCACACGAATTCTACTGCATGCGCAGTTCCTTCCTCCACGCCCACCGCTAACAGACACGCCCTCCTCCTGGCCCAGCTAAAGGCTGTAGGAAGCCTGGTCCCTGTTGCTGCGGGGGAAACTGCGTCCAAACTTCAGAAAGCAGCCTCTACAGTCTGGGCTCACATTTGTGAGAAACAAGATAATTTGTAGACAGAGAAAAGCCTGTTTACACCTGTCTCAACAGCGGTTGTTTCTGGGTGGGAATTCCAGATGTTTTTCTTTTTTTCTTTTCTTTTTTTGCAGTTTTTGGCCAGGGCTGGGTTTCAATCCACCACCTCCGTCATATGGGGCCGGCGCCCTACTCCTTTGGAGCCACAGGCGCCGCCCCAGATGTTTTTCTTTTTTTCCTTGACTGTATTTTATTCAAGTTGCTGTAAGGAATCAGTGCTACTTCTGCTAGGGGGTGGGAGAAGTTATTCTAAAAACAACAAAATATAAGAGTGAGTGTAAAAAGTGAAAAGAAAAAACAAAACAACCCCCCCATGAGGAATACACAATTAAATTCAAGAAGGGAGGAGGGACCGGGGAAGGGGCTCAGTGAGCCCCCACCTAATGGGCGCCATTGTAGGGGTGTGGGCACACCTCCCAGGTGAAAGATTCAACCACAACTCGGACTTTTCCTAACAAACACAAACAATGTAATCTAATCCTAGGTACCCTTGTATGGATCTGAAATAGAAAATAATAAATAAAAATTAAAAACAGTAAAATAACCAGACAAACCCAAACAACCTGCAAAACCAGCTGCCACCTCTTTGAAGCCTTCCTGGGTTTCTCCTCTCATGCCCACTTTTGCAGGCCTCTGTGCCTCCCCCAATGTCTCTTCCTGCTGTTTCTCCGGATTCATGGCAGACTGACAAGTCTCCTTTTTGACTGGGAAGGAGGCAGGAAAACAGACCTTTAGAGTCAGAGTTCATGTGTTCAAGCTCTGGCCTCACTGCTCGTCTCTCCCCCTTAAAAACCATCACCTGTGCTTCCCTCCCACCTGCCTAGAACAATGCCTGGCTGCAGACCCTGGAATAATGGGCCTGGACTGAGAGCTCTAGCAAAGAGCAAGGAAGGTGAGTTTTTAAGGATGTAAGTTTTTAAGTTCCATGACATCAGAGAGGCACTCTTGTTCTTCAGAAACATTTGGATTATGAATTCCATCTCTTTGTTTGAACTCAGGATAGATGCATTTAGCAACTGTGCCCCAGGAGAGTCTGGCTGGAAATGTTATGGAATCATCACCTTAGAATTGTTCTAGGCTTGGTGATCCCTTGGTAGAGTTGTGGGATCTGCTAGTATAGGTCTGTTCTTGGGGAGGTGTTGAACAATATCTGTGAACAAACAGTATGGGTTGACCTTTAGGACAAACACGAAGGAAGAGAAGGGGGGAGGAAATAAAAAGAAGAAAAAGGAGGGAGGGAAGGTAAGAGGAAGGGGAAAGAAGTAAAGAAGGTCGGGAGAAGGCTCTTGACAGCATCTTGAGCCCCACATCCCAAGTGTTTGAAATGGGCTTATTTCTTTTGAAAGGAGAAGATGGCTTCAGCTTGGGAATTCTCCCAAGAACTCTGGGAAGTGACTCCCCTGTGAGTGATATCTAGGTCAAGCTCAAGCTCAGGCAGATGTCACAGGACACACCTGTCCCGTGGGTGGGAGGGGCAGGTGCAGGGTGCGCAGTGATGGGAACCTGAGGATGTGACAGTGCCCAGAATTCCAACCTGCTTCTCTACCTGCTCCTCAAGGCCTGGTCACAGGTCACCCCCACCCCATGTCCCTATTATTCAAGGACCCCAGAGGAACAGAACCAACAGAATAAATATAGGTATATAGGCAGGCATTTATTGGGACAGATTAGCTCATGCAATTATGGAGGCTGAGAAGTCCTGCAATCTGCTGTCTACAAGCTGGAGGCCCAGGAAAGCTACTGGTGTGATTCCAGTCCCAGCCTGAGGTCCTAAGAATCTGTAGATATAACATTTGAGGGCTGGAGAAGAGGCAGAGAGTGAATTTGTCCTTCCTCCCCTTTTTTGTTGTATTGGGCCCTCAACAGGTTGGATGATGCCCATCAGTATTGGTGAGGGTGGATGTTACCTACTCACTCCATCCACTGATTCAAATGCTAATCTCTCCTGAAAACAGACACACCCAGCAATGTTTTACTAGCTGAGTATCCTTTAGCCCAGTCAAGTTGACACATAAAATTCACCATTAAGGCCAGGTGAGGTAGCTCATGCCTGTAATCCTAGCACCCTGGAAAGCCGAGGCAGGTGGACTGCTTGAGCTCAGGAGTTGGAGACCAACCTGAGCACGAGTGAGACCCCGTCTCTACTGAAAATAGAGAAACTAGGCAAGCATTATGTCAGGCACCTGTAGTCCCAGCTACTTGGGAGGCTGAGGCAAGAAGATTACTTGAGCCCAAGAGTTTGAGGTTGCTGTGAGCTATGGCACCCTGGCACTCTATGCAGGGTGACAGAGTGAGACTCTATTTCAAAAACAAAAAATCTACCATCACAGTTGCAGGGAGAATGGGGACCAAAGACCCCATTCAGGCAAGGGAAAGCACCCCCAGAAAAAGAGGAAAATTAAAAAGTAGGCTGAGTCAGTCAGAACAAAGAAAAGTCAGCTAGTTTACATTTAAGCCAGCCATTGCTAGCAAGCTTCCTGCCTTTTCTGAAATTCTAGCTTGTTGGGGATACAGCTTATAAACACTCTTGCTTGGGTCTGTGAGCGCTCTGAGGAAAAATGGCCATAGAAAAAACAGACAAAGACCTAGAAAGATACATTAACTGGGTCATTTCCTGCCTAGTAAACAGCCAAAGCAGATACCCATTGTGGAGAATTGCATTTGCCTGGGGCAGAGACCAAGGGAGTAGCTGGAGCCCTGAGATATGGGCAGAAGAGCTTATATTCCTTATAGCAGAGGAAGATCCTCTGTGGTGGTGATGGGAGGAAAATTCCTCCCTCCCACCGATTCCTCAGAGGAGATTATTGCTAGGGTAGGGCGTTTTACTCCACGGGGAACTAGTGGAGTTTAACACCTCCCTGGAAATCTGTGTGTGTGATCTCAAGCAGGAGGCTCTCTCAATACAAGGCTCAGACTTCAGATTTCTCAAGGCTAGTCAAACCCTTAAAAAATACGGGGCGGCGCCTGTGGCTCAAGGAGTAGGGCGCCGGACCCATATGCCAGAGGTGGCGGGTTCAAACCCAGCCCCGGCCAAAAAAAAAAAAAAAACCCTTAAAAAATAACAATAGGCACTGATATGCTCAGAGAAACTGCTGGCAACTCTGTTCTCTCATTTTACACTGTGGACTGTCTCTACAAAAAATAAAGAAATAAAGAAATAAAAGCGGAGTGGAGCAAACACTCAGAGCCATTGCTGGAATCCTACAAATGGGCAATGGACCCCTGAGCTCCCACTTTTAATTCTATTCTGTGCCACATGTTTCTTTATTGTAGTTTTGTTGTACCCGATGTGAGTGGAATTACAGAGAAAACGCCAGCACACTCAGTTCAAATTAGGTATGGGGTCCTTTATTGGCTAGCTGACAGAGATGGATTCATATCTCAAACTCTCAGCCCAGCATCACAGAAGCAGGAGTTTTTTATACCCTTCTTTCATTTGGGAGAGGGGGTTGGAATTCCTAACGCAAAGCAGTTTACAGAAGCAAAAGGCGAGGTTAGATCTATGGGGTAGGGGGTTGGGATTGAGCTATTATAAAGGGAGCCAAACGGGGTTTTGCAAGGGCCTGCATCCTGGGCTAACCTCCCCTGTATCCACGGGGTATGTTTATTTAACACTCCCCATTTCTGCAAGGCCTGTGTGCTCAAGGACAGGTCGTGAGAAAGTGGGGGGTGTGGAATGAGGAAGTACAAGATGGTGTCAATCTGGCCTTCTCAGTTTCTAACTCTATATTTCTTCAGTGAGTCTCCGCCAGTTCCACAGGTCTTAGTGGCCCCTGCCCCTGGAGCAGGACCCCGACAAAAATCCCCATGATTCTTCCCTCAACTCTAGTACATATTACATTGTGTCGTCATTATCGATCAGTGTGTGTCTCCCCAACTAGGTGTAACGAAACAGCCCTCAGCTGCTGTACACTGCACGCTTGCCATGTGCCAGCTTTTCTCCCAAGGGCTTCTTACTTCCTGAGGTAGGTGCTATTCTTTCCATTTTATAGAAGCAGAAACTGAAGCTTGGAGAGAGAGAGTCACTAGCTTAAGATCACACAGCTGGAGGGGACTCAAACTCAGCTGTGTATTTTCACAGAGCCGCTGCTCCAACCACATCTCTAATCAGCTGGCTTCTCCATCCCCCCGTGCCTAGCAAATGCTCTGGCTCTTTGGCAAATGATGGAAGGAAAAATCTCCACTTCGATCCTTACTTCCCTCACAATCTGGGGGTCTGCCACTGGATCCCAGCAACCTGCCTGCTTCATTCACTCCCCAAATATGGAAACAAGAGTTCAAACTTGTTCACTTCAAGCTACTAACATCCTTCTCTATCCCAGGGAGAAGTGGCTCACTCACTATAAACAGTGCTGTTATGGAAACTTTCAAATAGACACACAATATATTACAGTAATATAATCGCCAGCTTCCACTGTTGGCCAATCTTGCTTTGTCTTTCCTTCTGCATTTTTCCTGCTGCTGGAGATGGTCAAAACAAGTCCCAGAAAGTGTCATGTCACTGGTAGTCACTTCAGCCTGCCTCGCCAATGGATGACATAGTTTTTAGATAAATGCTACACTATTAGCACGCCTAACAAAAATAACAGCCTGCCTGTAATTCTAGCACTCTGGGAGGTTGAGGCGGGTGGATTGCTTGAGCTCATGAGATTGAGACCAGCCTGAGCAAAAGTGAGACTCCTGTCTCCACTAAAAATAGAAAAACTGAGGGCAGTGCCTGTGGCTCAAAGGAGTGGGACGCCAGCCCCATATACCGGAGATGGCAGGTTCAAACCCAGACCCTGGCCAAAAACTGCAAAAAAAAAAAAAAAGAAAAGAAAAGAAAAACTGAAGTAAAAGGATCGTTTGAGCCTGAGTTGCAGGTTGCTGTGAGCTATGACTCCACAGCACTCTACCCAAGGTGACATCTTGAAACTCTGTCTCAAAAACAAAACAAAACAAAAAATAACAATAGTAATAGTGTGATGCCTGTGGCTCAGTGAGTAGGGCGCTGGCCCCATTTACCAAGGGTGGCGGGTTCAAACCCAGCCCCGGCCAAACTGCAACAAAAAAATAGCCAGCTGTTGTGGCAGGCGCCTGTAGTCCCAGCTGCTCGGGAGGCTGAGGCAAGAGAATCACGGAAGCCCAAGAGCTGGAGGTTGCTGTGAGTCCTGTGACGGCACGGCACTCTACCCGAGGGAGGTACAGTGAGACTCTGTCTCTAAAAAAAAAAGAAAAGAAAATCCTTAAATAATTTCATACTCTATATTCAGATTTCCCAGATTATGTCAAAGTGTCAATTTTCAATTAGTTTGTAAGATGAATATTCACAAAATTCTTTTTATTTTTTTTTTTTCTTTTCACAAAATTCTTTTGAATTTCCTTCTACTTACTGTCCCTGGCCCAGCTCGGCCCCAGGAGGGGCAGAGGGCTATCAGCCTCTTACCCCTCCACCTAGAGTAGCCTGTCCCTACACCCAGCAGGCTGCCCACAGCACAGCATTTATCTGAATGGTCCTGCTCAAACCTCTTCATGGATTCTCATCTTCAACATCAAAGCTCCGAAATGATTTTCACCCACACCACTTCCGGAGACTTTGCCACACCTATACCTGCTGGTCTCATTGTTTATCACATAGTTTTAATTTTTAACATTACATATATTAATATTTCAGATTTAATATCATATTCATATTATTTTCTTTTTAACTCACATTCTTTTTTTGAGACAGAGTCTCACCTGTCACCCTTGGTAGAGTGTGGTGGCATCATAGCTCACAGCAACCTCAAACTCTTGGGCTCAAGTGATTCTCTTTCTTTTTTTGAGACAGAGTCTCACTTTGTTGCCCTTGTTGAGTGCCTTAGCGTCACAGCTCACAGCAATTCCAAACTCTTAGACTCAAGTCATCCTCCCTGTCTCAGTCTCCTAAGTAGCCGGGATTACAAGCACCAGCCACCACTCCTGGCTATTTCTTTAGAGAGGAGGGTCTCGCTCTTGCTCAGGCTGGTCTCAGACTCCTGAGCTCATGCAATTCACTCGCCTCAGCCTCCCAAAGTGCTAGGATTACAGGCATGAGCCACCACACTCGGCCCTGAATATATTTTCAAAGGAATCTTTAAGGTTACCACCCCAGATAAAACCCAGTACTATCTGCTGTATATTGAAAATAGGCTCAGTGCTGTAGCACAGTGGTTACGGTGCTAGCCACATGACTGACTGAGGCTGGCGGGATTGAACCGGCCAGGCCTGCAATGACAACAGCAACCAAAAAATAGCCAGGTGTCGTGGCAGGCACCTGTAGTTCCAGCTACTTGGAATGCTGAGGCAAGAGAATCACTTAAGCCCAAGGGTTTGAGATTTCTGTAAGGTGTGATGCCCCAGCACTCTGAGGGTGACATAGTGAGATTCTGTCTTAAAAAAGTAAAATAAAGAAAAATAAATAAATAGGCTGAGCACCTGTAGCACAGTGGTTATCATGCCAGCCACATACACCGGGGCTGGTAGGTTCGAACCAGACCCGAGCCTGCTAAACAATGATGACAACCCCAACAAAAAATAGCCAGGCATTGTGCTGGGCGCCTGTAGTCTCAGCTACTTGGGAGGCTGAGGCAAGAGAATCACTTAAGCCTAAGAGTTTGAGGTAGCTGTGAGCTGTGATGCCACTGCACTCTACCCAGGGTGACATGAGACTCTGTCCCCCCCAAAAAAATAGATAAATAAAAATAAATAAATATATAAATGAATGAATGAATTGAAAATAGCTGTTAAAAAAAAAAACAAAAACTGTCTGGGTGGGGTGAGGCGGCTCACACCTGTAATCCCAGCACTCTGGGAGACCAAGGGGCATGGATTGCTCGAGCTCAGGAGTTCAAGACCAGTCTACACAAGAGTGAGACTCTGTCTCTACTAAAAACAGAAAAAAAACTAGCCAAGCACGGGGGCATTTGCTTGTAGTCCCAGGTACTCAAGAGGGTAAGACAGGACCATTGCTCGAGCCCAGGGGTTTGAGCTGTGGTAATGCCATGGCACTCTACCCAGGGCAATAGAGTGAGCCTTGGATTTAAAAAAACCAAACCAAAATCAAAACATGAATAATAAAACAAATTATAAGGGAAGCAGAGCAAGGTTACTACATTCTAGTGAGATACCACTGCCTGGTAGAAATTTTGAGCTCTGGGACTACATTCACTTTATTAAAACAGAGGGGTGAACAAGTGGGCAGCATGTGTTAAAGGCAATAGCACCACACTGAGATTTTCTCCTACATGTAACAACAGCTTAGACTGTTTTTTTTTTTTTTTTTTTTTGCAGTTTTTGGCCGGAGCTGGGTTAGAACCTGCCACCTCTGGCATATGGGGCCGGTGCCCTACTTCTTTGAGCCCCAGGCGCCGCCCTTGACTTTTTTTTTTTTTTTTGGAGACAGAGCGTTCTCCTGGGCTCAAGCAACTCTTCTGCCTCACCCTCCCGAGCAGCTGGGACTACAGGTACCTGACAAAACGCTTAGCCATTTGTTGTTATTGTTGTTTTGAGACAGAGTCCCACTATGTCACCCTCGGTAGAGTGCCGTGATGACACAGATCACAGCAACCTCAAACTCTTCGGCCCGAGTGATTCTCTTGCCTCAGACTCCCAGGTAGCTGGCACCACAGGCGCCTACCACAATGCCTGGCTATTATTATCATTATTATTTTTTGGTTGCAGTTGTCATTGTTGCTTAGTTGGCCTGGGTGGGGTTTGAACCCACCATCCTTAGTGTATATAGCTGGTGCCAGAACCACTGTGCTACAGGCGCCGAGCCAGCTTAGACTATTATAAGCACTTTAAGTGAACTAAGTTAATATTCACAGCAACCTAATAATTGTTATCCCCATTTTATGGATGAGGAAACTGAGACTCAGAGAGGTTAAGTAACTTCCTGAGGTCACACAGCTAGTAAATCACAGAGATAGCATTCAAACCCAGAGTCATAACCACCATGTAATACTGAATCAGAGGATCCAGACAGGTTGAAATGGAATCTTTTCTTTTTTTTACTTTATGCTTCAGTGTTATTGGCCCCTGATCCTGTACCAGCTGGGATTATCTCCTGAACAAGGGCTGACTTGGGGTCACCTGCTCCTGTGGGGCAAACTCAAAGTGCTTTTCACAGCCAACTCCTCCAGCCTGGTTTTATTATCCTTCCCCCAGTGCTCACCTCCAGCTCCAGAAAGGCAGATGTCCTTTAGCTTGTTTAACTACAGGTAGTTCCCGGTGGTCTCAAGCTCAATGACAATGATGATCCTTAGTGTTCCATTTGCTTTGAATCTGTAACTGTGACACTTCCACAAGTTTTATTCCCGGGGCCAACTGTAAGAGTCAGGAGCTGCATCATAGCCCTTTTTAAACACTCTGGCTCTGCTCTGGACTCAATGCAACTCACAGCAGACCCTCAGATGAAACCTGGCTTTTGACCCTCTTAACATCTTACCTGAGTCAAGCAGTTCTGGGTGGGGGACAGCCCTCGTTTTCCTGTCCCCTTGGAGACCACCTTCCGGTGCCCCTGCTCAGAGCAGCAGAGTTGCGAGGCATCTTGCCTGTGCTTCTTTTGCCCTGTGAGTGGAGGGCGTTTCCATTTGGCCATTCCTGTAGGGACCCAGGGCTTGCATAAACACTCATCTGATTAGGGATATTGCTTCATTTCTCTTCACCCAAGTTCTCTGACCTGCAGGTAAAGCAAACCCTACAGACCTCAGCACCCATACTCAGCCATAGGGAAGTGCACCAGAGCCCCCAATCTGCCTCCTCTCCTCTCTTGTAATGATACCATGGTCTCCCACAAAGGAGGACATGCCCATGGTTGTCCCCATTGCTCTTTTCCAACAAGAGTCTTTTCACCCTCTTTTTTGGAGAGCCGATATTTATTTCTCTGGGCCCCATTGAATGCATCCAACTTCTCTATTTTGCTGCAAGGAGTTTGGTAACTGAATCCCCAAATCTTACCACTTAGACACTGTGTGACCCTGAGCAATTATGTAACCTCCCTGGGCCTCAGGGTGTTCCGTGGAGCTCACTGTGCAGTAGCTGCTGCAGGGCCAAACTCTTTCCTCACCTGGAGAAAAATTTCTATTTTCTGGATATGATTTACTGTTTGGGGAGACTGGTCCTTCTCTAGGAACAAATATCCTTCTCCTTCATCTGACTTCAGCAAGCTCAACTAAGGCAGTGGCTGCTAACTCTGTGGTGAGCATCCCTCTGAGATGACAGGGAGGGACAGGGAGGTTCTCTCCTTCCCCAAAGCATGATCACCCAGGGTCAGCAAAGTCCCTGTAACCTCTGGACCTGGGTTTCCTCATCCGTGAAATGGGCTCAAGAATGCCTGTTCAGCTGGTCTTGCAGGGTCCTATGAATTAGACAAGAGATTGACTGGTCAGCACTTTTAAAGGGTGGCCCATGGACTGGGAGAAAATATTTGCAAACCACATAGCGGACAAAGGGTTCTTTGTATATTATTTAGCACGTATAAAGAACATGTGGCATTCACCAGCAGAAATACAAACCTTTCAATAAGGAAATGGGCAAAAGACATGAGCAGACATTTTGCTAAAGAAGATATATATATATATAGATAGATGGTAACTAAGCACACGAGAAAATGTCCACCATCATTAGCCATTATGGAAATGCACAGTGAGATCGACCAGTCGGAATGATTAAAACACAAAACAGTGGGCGGTGCCTGTGGCTCAGTGGGTAGGACACCAGCCCCATATACTGAGGGTAGCGGTTTCAAACCCAGCCCCGGCCAAACTGCAACAACAACAACAACAACAAAATAGCCGGGCGTTGTGGAGGGCTCCTATATTCCCAGCTACTCGGGAGGCTGAGGCAAGAGAATCGCTTAAGCCCAGGCATTGGAGGTTGCTGTGAGCTGTGACACCATGGCACTCTACCGAGGGTGATAAAGTGAGACTCTGTCTCTACAAAAAGAAAAACAGTGACAACACCAAATGCCAGTGAGGATGCAAAGAAACTAGATCACTCACACATTGCTGGTAGGAATGGAAAATGGTACAACCACTCTGGAAAAACAGAGTATGGCAGTTCCTTAAAATACTAAACATGCAGCTTCCATATGACTCAGTAATTGCACTTCTGAGCATTTATCCCAGAGAAATGTAAATCTGTGTTCATGCGAAGACCTGTGTATGAATGTTTATATAAGCTTTATTCATAATAGCTCCAAACTGGAGACAACCAGATGTCCTTCAATAGGTGAATGGCATTCACACTGTAGAGTGCCACTCTGCAATACAAAGGAACAAGCTACTGAGACATGCAACACCAGGGTGAGTCTACAGAGAATTATGCTGCGCGAAAGAAATCAATCCCCGAAGGCTGCTTGCTGGGTGACTCAAGTATGCTAACATTCTTGAAATGACAAAATTACAGAAATGGAGAACAGATTCGTGGTTAGGGACTAGGAATGGGGGAGGTGGGAAGGAAAGTGACCATCTATAAAAAGGCAACGCGAGGGACCCTCGGATAGTGGAAATATTCTGTATTTTGACAGTGTCGATGTTAATATCCTGGTTGTGAAATTGTATTACCGTTTTTCAAGATGTTACCATTGGGGGAAGCTAGGGAAAGGGCATGTGGGATTATTGTTAAAACTTAATGTTATTGTCTCTAATAAAGAATTATCTCAAAGCAAACAATTTAATTTTTTTTTATGTGCTCAAACAGAGAAGCATTTGCTTCTAGAAGCCAAAGAGACCAATTTCTGGACCTATTTGTCTCCCCATACACAGATTTCCAGGCACGGTTTGCACTGCTGTCCTCCAGTGGTTGTCGGACTGACTGGTTCTTGGTCAGCACCCCAGGGGCTGCCTGCAAGACCAAGGTGATGCTGAGCCAGTATCCCTAACAACAGCCCAGGGACCCTACTTCAACCAAGAAAAAAAAAATCCACTTTGATCTGACAGGACATCTTACATTTTATTTGTCAAAAGGACTTTTCTGTTTAAAATTCTTCATTCTGCACTTTTCAGAATGAGCTAGGATTGACTTTTCTCATTCACTCTAAGTTTTTTGAAATTTGACTTTAGGCTCAGCACCCATAACTCAGTGGTTAGGGTGCCAGCCACATACACCAAGGCAGGTGAGTTTGAACTGGCCTGGGCCTGCTAAACAACAATGACAATTGCAACAACAACCAAAAAATAGCCGGGCGTTGTGGTGGGCTCCTGTAGTCCCAGCTTCTTGGGAGGCTGAGGCAAGAGAATCACTTGAGCTCAAGAGTTAGAGGTTGCTGTGAGCTGTGATGCCGCAGCACTCTACTGAGGGTGACATACTGAGACTCTGTCTCAAATAAAATAAAATAAAATAAAATTTGACTCTAGCCCTTGGCTTTTAAAGTAGGCACAGGTAAGCTCTCACCTAATAGGCAAAATGTAAGGGTTCAACTACAAGCTGAACTGTACCTTAGAAATGCAAACAATGTAACCTAATGATTTGTACCCTCAATTAATATGAAATAAAAAATAGGCTCAGCACCCATAGCACAGTGGTTACAGTGCCAGACACATGCACCGAGGGTGGCGGGTTCGAACCTGGCCCAGGCCTGCTAAACAACAACTGCAACAACAAAAAATAGTTTGGCATTATGGTGGGAGCCTATAGTCCCAGCTACTTGGGAAGCTGAGGCAAAAGAATTGCTTAAGCCCAAGAGTTTGAGGTTGCTATGAGCTGTGATGCCACAGCACTCTACTCAGGGCAACATAGTGAGACTCTTGTATAAAAAAAAAAATGATAATAATACAGAGAACTCAATCTATCCTTCATCTAGTTTTTCCCAATGTCTTTTGAAACTATAGTACACTATTACTACCAGGGTTTTGACATTGGTAAAATTCACTGATCTGGTTTAAAAAAAAAAAAGGGCAGGCACAGGGACCCTGGCATCTGAGATTTAGGAGGGTTTTCAGGAGCAAAGTTCCAACTTTCTACCTTCAGCCATGGCAGGCCTTCATTATGCACAATTTACACATGCAACATTTGAGGCCTGGAGGCCCAGAAGGAGTCAGGCTTAATCTAGATCTAGGAGTATTTTAAACTCCATTTCAAATACCATCGGCCATAGCACTATTTCAAAGAACATGGAGTTGCAAAGATTCCAACATACATCAGATTTTAATGCTTCAAATTTGGATTTTGTTTTGAGACAGAGTCTCACCCTGTTGCCCCCGGCTAGAGTGCTCTGGCATCAGCATAGCTCCCAACAACCTCAAACTCCTGGGCTCAAGCGATCCTCTTGCCTCAGTCTTTTGAGTAGTTGAGACTACATGCGTGTGCAACCAAGCCCAGCTAGTTTTTCTTTTTTTTTAGTGAAGACAGGTCTCATTCTTGCTCAGGCTGGTCTCAAACTCCTGACCTCAAGCAATCCACCTGCCTCAGCCTCCCAGAGTGCTGGGATTATAGACTTGAGCCACCACGCCCACCCTCAAACATGGATTTAAATGCACATGCAGGATCTTCTAAACCTATGGATTTGCTTGGAGTTTCTATGGAGGAATAGAAACAGTTCTAATTTTCAAGTCAAGGAGACCTAAATGCAAATTCTGACTCAAATACCCAGCCGTGTGACTTTGAATGAATCATTTCACCTTTCTGAACCTCATTTTTCTCTCATCTGTGAAATGGGCATACTATTCTCTGATTTAGAGAGTTCATTTAATAGATGCTTTATGATGATTAAAATAAGCCCTGAGCTCACAGACATCCTTCTGGTGACTAAATAAAAACTCATATAAAGGACCAGGGCCCTGGGTGCTCATAGTCAGTGAACATTCTTTTCCTTCTTCAGGGCATAATTCTTAGAGCCAGGAAGTCACTAGGAGTTTTGGTCAGCCTGCAGGAGCCTGTAGCTTCATCACTTGAGCACCAAGGCATAGCAAGGACAGATGTGTGTCAGCCACTGCCTCAAGCACTTTATAAGGCTGCTGTCTCCCATTTTTATGGATGGGGAGACTGAGGCTGGGCTGTCTAACTGTTGTATCCAGAGCACACGTGCCTGCTGAGTCAGGCAGGCCCGGCTGGCAGGTCTGGAATGTGGGGAAGCTGGATAATATTCTCAGCTGCTGAGCTGGCTCCCCGGGGCTGTCAGCTGTGCCCACAGGACAGTGGGAGGTTGTCCCATGAATCATCCCCCACACATAAAGGGCAAAGGGGTCACCTCAGAATGGAGCTGAGCTAGGGCCTTTCTTTCACTCCTGGCAGCTCTGTCATGAACTTGGCAATCTGCCCACAGTGAGCAGGTCGGAAATGCCTTGAGGTTTGTGTCTATCCTGTGCGAGGTACACACACAATCAGGTGATGGAGGAGGTGCAGAGAGGGACACTAAGGCTCAGAGAGGGAAGCACTGTAACCTGGGACTATATGGCAAACAGAAGATAGTGAATAGTTTTTTTGGTAGTGAAGAGTTTCTTGATGTATATGCCAGACATTTCAATCTTTAAATGATGGGAAGCATTATCTAATCCAGTGATTCTCAAACAAGTGGTCATCAGAACATCCTGGGAGGGGCCTTGTCAAAATATAGAGTATGGGTCTCACTTCCAGAGTTTGTGATTCAGTAGGTCTGAAATGGGGCCTGAGAATGTGTGTTTCTAAAAGGTTTCCAGGTGATGCCAAGGCATCTGTCCAGGGACCACATGTTGAGAATAACTAGTTCAACCTCCTTTCCCCTACTTTATGGCAGGGCTGAGTTTTCGTCTTCTTACATACCTCCAGGGGCAGAGAACTCATTGCCTGTTCTGTGAACTTATTTTGTGTCTTTCTTTGAGGGTATGATGCTGGAGCTGGCTGAATGCCAACTCTTCCGGCTTTCACCTGTGGTCTCTGAACTTCACGGTCTCATCACAAAAGAGTAACTGCAGGAGAGAGGAGACTACAATGTAAACAGGGCTCACCCCTGTAATCTTACAGAGGCAGGTGGATTGGTTGCACTCAGGAGTTCAAAACCAGCCTGAGCAAGAATGAGACCCCATCTCTAAAAAATAGCTGGGTGTTGTGGTGGGCACCTGTCATCCCAGGTACTCAGGAGGCCGAGGCAAGAGAATCACCTGAGCCCAGGAGTTTGAGGTTGCTGTGAGCTGTGACGCCACAGCACTGATCCCCATAGCGAAAGAGTGAGATTTTATCTCAAATAAATAAATAAATAAAATTTAAATTTAAAATTTTCTAGTAGCTGAATTAAAAACAGTAAAATGAAGCAGGAGAAACGCATTTTAATAATATATTTTATCCAACCCAATACATCCATAATATTATCATTTTAACAGACAGTCAATAAAAAATTATTAATGAGCTGTTGTGTGTGTGCATATTTTTTCCATTATATCACCAAGTTGTTTACATCAGTGCATATTTTACACTGACAGCACATCTCAATCCTGACCAGCCACATATCAAGGGCTGTGTATGGCTGATGGCTACTGTTTCAGACGGTGAGCGGCTCATACCTTCCCAAGACCCTGCCCCTGTCTCCCCTGCCATGGCTCATGCTCACCTGCATACTTATACCTCAGTTTCCCCATCAATCCGCAATCAAGATGTAGATTTGACTATGTCCTTCTTGAGTGGCTCCCTATTGCTCTTGGAGTACTCTCTGGCCCCTTGGTCCTGCCTCTGAGGCCCTGTCTCACTTCCCTCCCCAACCCTGAATTATCTGGAGATCCTGAGCACAGTAGTGCCTCGATGCTAAGCCCTTGCACACATGGCTCCCTCCACCTGGAATGCCCGTGGAATGTTTCTTGGGCTAGGCTTTCAGGTCACTCATTCATTCAACCAAATCTATTGAGCACCTAGTAGGTGTTAGATGCTGTCTTGGATCCTGGTGCAAACAAATACCTAATGAGGAAATATGTGTAACAAGAAAATATATATGGCTGGGCGCGGTGGCTCATGCGCATAGTCCTAATGCTTGGGGAGGCTGAGGTGGGAGGATTGCTTGAGCTCTGGAATTTAAGACCAGCCTGAGCAAGAGGGAGACCCCATCTCTACTAAAAATAGAATTAGCCAGGTATGTTGGCAGGCACCTGAAGTCTCAGCTGCTTGGGAGGCTGAGGTAGGAGGATCACTTGAACCCCGGAGTGGAATTTGACATGGCTGTGAGCCAGGCTGATGCCACACATCACTTTAGCCTGGGCAACAGACTGAGACTCCGTCTCAGAAAAAGAAGAAGGTGGACAAGGAAGAGTGAGAGGGGTGGCTGATGCTAGGTTACTGCTTTATACCTCGTGCTCAGGGGAGGCCCTTTGGAGAAGGAGACCTTCAAGTAGAGACCCGAAGAAGTAAGGGAGGGAGCCAGGTGGCTTTCTAGGGGGAGAACATTCTAGGCAAAGGGAATAGCCAGTGCAAAGGCCCTGAGTCCTGTGTGGCTGGAGCAGGGTGAGAGAGGAGCTCATAGGAACCAAGGCCAGGGAGGACAAGAGGTGTGGGCAGATGGTGCAGGACCTTGTAAGAACTTGTGCTTTATTCTGAGTGCGGAGGGAACATGGGAGGGTGCTGAGCAGGGCAGGGGCATGCACAGATTTGGGGTTGAACAGGATCCCTCTGGTTGCTGTGATGAGAACTGTCGGGGGTGAAGGCAGGAGCAGAGAGACCAGTGATAATAGTGGAAGTGAAGAGAAAGGCCTAGATTCAGGATCTTCTGAAGATGGGGCCAACGGGTTTTTCCTGAGGGGTCAGATAACGAGTATGAGAAAGCAGAGTCAGGGATGTCTCCCAGGATTTGGAGCTTAGGATATAAGTGGCCCTTCTTCTGAGAAGCCCTCCTGGAAGCCCACAGCTCCCCGGGTTTTCCTCTCTTCCCTGCAGGCTGAGGGCTCCCGGGGCAGCGCTAGGGCTTGTGCCCTGTCCTGCTGCAGTTCAATAAGTGAGTGAAAGGTGGAGGCTGAGCTGGGGTTACGTTCTGGCCTCAGCTGGGTCAGGTCCGTCCTGCCCCTCTCACCCCTCTCGCTCCTCTGGGCCCCTCTGGACCTGTGTTTTCCCACCAGCACGAGGCAAGTTGGTGTTCTCCAGCAGTGCCTCTGCCTTTAACCCTCTTTCCTCCCTAGAAGAGGACACGGGCAGGCCCCAGGCCCCAGTTTCCTCTCCTGCACCCTGCCCAACCTCAGCCTCCCAGCAGCCTTGACCGTGTCATCCTTCCCCACCGGGACCCACAGGGCGGGTTGGGACACATGGCTGGGGCCTGAGTCAGCCTCACCAATGAGGGTGGAGGGAACACCTGGGACACGCCCCCTGCTCCTCTCAGAGCTCAGCACCGCCCAGGGTGGCACAGGGCCCCCCACATCACTGCCTCCTGGATTCCCAAGGAGCTACCCGGACCTGCCCCTCCAGGAGTGCTGTGGGGAAGAGAGAGGTCAGACAGGAAGGCCTGGGGCCGCTAGCCCCTGCCGGAAGGAATGCCACCCTGGTGAGCTAATGGGGCCCAGGGCAACGTCACGGCCGCCCCGCCCCCCTCACCGTCACGGGTGCAGCCTGGCCTCTGCTTCCCCTGCCCAGCCTGGCATCCCTACAGTCGGCGCACAGCTCACCTTGCTCACCGGACAAGCTGAGGGACCACAGCCACAGGTAACGGGAGCTGAGGCTGGGTGAGCTGTGGGGTGGGGAGTTTGAAGGGAATCAGGGGAGACAGGGTCCTCGGTAGGCTGGACACTGTGTGATTCCTTGTGGACCTGGGTTTGAATCCTGACTCTGCACCTTCTCAGCTGGATGAGAACCTCAGTCTCTATCTCAGGAAAAATTGGGGACCATGACAAATATTCCCCTCCCAGGTTGTTTTGAGGTCTTTACCAGCCTACACCTGGCCATAGTGAGGGACCAGCTCCTTATTTTTTCACCAACTTGCTGCAGGACCTCCAGAAAAAACCCTTGACTTCTGTGAGCCTCAGTTTACCCATTTGTGAAACAAAGGGTTTGACTAGATCTCTGAAGGCTCCACTTACACAGCTGTTTGGGAGCCTAACAGCTTAGGAGGGTTAGGGTGTTCTCCAGAGGTATCAGACTCCACACTCTCAGCCAGTGAAGGCAGCTACCCACCCTTCTTCCCCACTGCAGGGAGCCATCCTGGCCTGAGCCAGGTCTGGTAGACTTAAGAGGAAGAAGAGGCCAGTTGTCCCCTCCAGGCCAGTGGGCACCCCTGGGGGGAAGGTGCTGAACAGAGAGTTGCATGGTGGGGAGGGGCCCAGGGGTGTGACCCCTCAGAGCCCCTGACCCCCATCCCAGGGCCACCCCTACCTGGAGGGCTGTCATTGTCATCCTCCTCCCGGAGCCACCTCTGCTCAGAGTACTTCAGCTTTCAGGTCTCAAGCCAATCTATTTTCTTTTAAAGGAGATGAGAAAGGTCGTGCGCTTGTTATTTTCTTCTGTTTTGTTTAGAAACTTCCCAGAAGTGTGCAGCGCCCTAATTGGGCAGTCGGGAGTACATGTTAGGGGGCGTGATGGGCGTGACCTCAGGCCAGCAGAGCCCCAGAGCACTAGGCTACCTGGGTTTGGAAATCAGAGAGAGAGAGAGAAAATGCACATGGCCACTGGCCCTGCCCTGGCTCCACCTTATTTCACTTTCACAACAACCCTGGGTGTGAAATCCACATTTTTAAAAAAAAATAACAGCTTTATCTAGATATGATTCACATAACATAAAATCCAATCTTGTAAAGTGTACAGCTTAAGGTTTTTGGTATATTCACTGAGTTGCGAGACCGTCATCACTATCTAATTGAGAATATTTTTGTGATCCCCAAGATGAACCTTATACTCTTTCTTAGCAATCTCTCCCCGTTCCCCCTTCTCACCGTATCTACTTTGTCTCTATGGATTTGGCTGTTCTGGATATTTCATATGAATGGAATTGGACAGCACGTGGGCCTTTCTGACTGGTTTCTTTCACTTAGCGTATGTCGTCAAGGCTCACCCAGGCTGTAGCATGAACATATTGGTACTTCATTCCTCTTCATGGCTGGATAATACTGAATTGTATGATTATATCGCATTTCAAGTATCCATTCACCAGTTAATGGACATTTGGGCTATTTCCACTTTTTACCTATTATGAGTCATGCTGTTATAAACATTCATGTGCAAGTCCCTGTGTGGATATAGGTTTTTAGTTCTCTTGGGTATACACCGAGGACTGGAATTGCTGGGTCATATGGTAACTTTATGTTTAATATTTTGAGGAACTGCCAAACTGTTTTCCAAGGTGACTGCCATTTTACACTGTTAACCAGCAGTGTTTTTTTTTTTTTTTTGCCCGGGGCTAGGTTTGAACCCACCATCTCCGGCATATGGGACCGGAGCCCTACTCCTTGAGCCACAGGCGCCGCCCAACCAGCAGTGTTACAAGGGCTTCAATTGCTCTACACCCTCAGTGACACTCGTTATTTAACATAAGTACATCTCATCTCAGTCATGCGAGTGTGAAGTGGTATCTCACAGGTTTTGATTTGCTTTTCCCTAACACTTAATGACATGGGGCATCTTTCCATGGGCTAGTGACTATTTCTACATCTTTTTTAGACAAATGTCTATTCAAACCCTTTGAACATTTATTTTATTTTTATTTATTATTTTTTTGAGACAAAGTCTCACTCTGTTGCCCAGGTTACAGTGCCATGATGTCAGCCTCGCTCACAGCAAATGGGTTCAGGTGATCCTCCTGCCTCAGCCTCCCGAGTAGCTGAGACTATAGGCTCCCACCACAACACCCGGCCAGTTTTTCTATTTTTAGATGGGGGTCTCGTTCTTGCTCCGGCTGGTCTCAAACTCCTGAGCTAAATCTAGGTCTGGGATGGACCTGGATGGATCCTTTGGGTGGATAGCCTGAGCTCAGGAGTTAGAGACAAGCCTGAGCTACAGCCAGACCCCATTTCTACTATAGCTGGGAATTGCGGTGGACACCTGTAGTCCCAGCTACTCAAGAGGCTGAGGCCAAGGATCGCTTGGGTTTGAGTTTGAGAATGCTGTGAGCTATGATGCCGCAGCACTCTACCCAGGCAACAGCATGAGACTCTGTCTGAAAAAAAAAAATCTAGGTCTGATGTTCAAGAACAGACAAGTTCTTGCATTGGACTCCTTTCTGGTTTTGGTTGTTGTCAAGTATGTGTGTGTGTGTAGGGGGAAGTATGTGAGAGAGAGGCAAGGAAAAAGAGAGAAAGATAGAAAAGGGAGACAGGAGACAGACTGAGAGTTGAGGATATGAGAGAAGCTATGTGACTGGCTCTGTGGCTGGGCACCCCCAAGCTGGGGCGATCAGAACCAAGGAAAGCCGCTTTTTTTTTTTTTTTAGACAGAGCCTCAAGCTGTTGCCCTGGGTAGAGTGCCGTGGCATCACAGCTCACAACAACCTCCAACTCCAGGGCTCAAGTGATTCTCCTGGCTCCGCTTCCCAAGTAGCTGGGACTACAGGCGCCTGCCACAATGCTCAGCTATTTTTTTTGGTTGCAGCCATCATTGTTGTTTGGCAGGCCAGGGTTGGATTCGAACCCGCCAACTCAGGTGTATGTGGCTGGCACCTTAGCCGCTTGAGCCACAGGCGCCAAGCCCCAAGGGAAGCCTTTAAAGAGTGTTTGGTTTCTGCTCATTAATCTTCAGACGTATCACTGGCGCCTCAAAAAAGTTTTGTGGAGGGCATACTCCCACCCTGGTTTTCTTTGTTCCTAAATGGGAAACAAATTCTGATTAGAACCACAACCCAAACCAGGACTAATATCCCCTGGTGACTAACTAGGCCTGAAGACCTAGAGCAGTGGTTGTCAGACTTCTCAAGAAAAACACTTTGGGTGGTGCCTGTGGCTCAGTGAGTAAGGCGCCGGCCCCATATACCGAGGGTGGCGGGTTCAAACCCAGCCCCAGCTGAACTGCAACCAAAAATAGCCAGGCGTTGTGGCAGGCGCCTGTAATCCCAGCTGCTTGGGAGGCTGAGGCAGGAGAATCGCAGAAGCCCAAGAGCTAGAGGTTGCTGTGAGTCCTGTGTACATCATGGCACTCTACTGAAGGCGGTAAGATGAGACTCTGTCTCTACAAAAAAAAAAAAAAGAAAAATACTTTGGGGATGCCCAACATATACATACCTAGAGATAGATAAATTATGCACAAGTACAGGGGTTATTGCCTAATGTCACAAGGGCCAACATATGCTTGAAGTGAATTTCATCACCAATGATAGTGGATGGGAAGCCACCTTTTATTTATCTATTTATTTTTTGAGACAGAGTCTCATTATGTCACCCTCAGCACCTGCCTCAATGCCTGTCTATCTTTTTGTTGCAGTTGTTTAGTTGGCCTGGGCCGGGTTCGAACTCGCCACCCTCAGTGTATGTGGCTGCACCGTAACCACTGTGCTACCAGCTTCAAGCCGGAAATCTACCTTTTAAATGGCTTCTTGTCCTTATTTCAGTAAGCGATTGTTTTGTGAGTGAGGCTCAGTGCCGTTGTTCCCAGCGTGGTAACGCAGCTGAGCAGGGACAGGGGAGTCTGTCTGCACTTTTCCTGTTGCTTGTTTGTCCTTTCACGATTAGACTTATCTCCATCCGTGGTTTGTTTGCAGGGATGCTTTGAGGCCGCTTGTCCACACCAAGGGGGCTGATTCATTTAACTGGCTCGGTAACAGTCTGAATGTAGAGAAGGGAAACGCGGCCGCTGCAGACATGTCTGCGCTGTGGGGCTCCCCACTCAGTGGGCGTGGTGTGCAGTGTCCGACAGGGGCTGAGGTGCTCATCAGGGCTAGACTACATGCTATTAACTATTTTTAGTAAAAAATTAAGTAGAAACAGATGAACTAGTATATTCCTCCTTCACGTTGGAGCTTATTGCTTGAGAGACTAATCGGATCTGAGTCATCCTCTGCCACGTGCTCCCCAGCTGGCCTCTCCCATGACAAGGTGCTCGGTACCACCCCAAAGCAGGTGTCATTTTTAGAAAGTTGTTTTATATATTGAGCTGGCAATTACCCTGGTGACTCCCACAAGGTACTGACCTCTCCTTCTGGGCTCACCGCTTACCTGGGCCTCTGTCCTGGAGTAGCCATGAAGTGACTTGGGGATGATGATCAGGTCCCTCCATGTGGCGGTCATTTCTAAGCTGAGAGCCCTGCTCCTCCAGCCACTTCTTTTCAGTATGGTTTCTGCATCTCCCATATCCTCTGGATTCTGTTGGCCTGTCCGGATCCTATTCTGTGCTGGATCTAGAGTGAACCCAGGATGGAGAATTAAGGTGGGTTGCAGATCACCTTCTTCACCGCAGACTCTGTGCTTCTGTTAATATGACTTAAGGCTGTGTTAATTTTGCCCTATAGCCATGTTACCTTGTTGGCCCATATCACCACTTTAACAAAGATTGGTTGCCCACCTATTATGTGCTAGGCAACAAGCTAGATGCTTGTGCTAACATGTTCTTACCTTCTAGATTGTCTTTTTAAAATCCTAGACCTTTCTGTATTAACAGTATCCAAGTTGGGCCCACCCATTCTCTTTCTGCACAGCTGTTATTTTGGATTTGGGCATTACACTTGAGTTTTTTCCCTTTCCATCTTCATGTTTAGCCTAGGTGTCATCCTCAACTCCTGAGGGGCAACCCCAGGGCCTGGCTTCATACTTTGGTGTGTTGTGGCCATGGGTTCACCCCAGATTCGGGGGCATTCCACCTAGTGTGGTCAGCTGGCCAGGCAACGTGAGTTGTTACCCCACCATCAAACTGCCTGCACTGACTTGGAACAAAGCCCTCTGCAGGTCTTCTCTCTCCTGCTTAGACTTTGCCCTTAGATCTAAGTTCATATCCAAACCCCTCCCTGCGTGGCCTTGGGCAAGTAGTCCCTTTTCCATTTCTGGGCCTCAGTTTTGATGTCCTGGTACAACATTGTGGCTTTTTTTTTTTGAGACAGAGTCTCACTCTGTCTCCCTGGGTAGAGTGCCGTGGCATCATAGCTCACAGAAACCTCAAACACTTGGGTTTAAGAGAGCCTCTTGCCCCAGCCTCCCAAGTAACTGGGACTATAGGCACCTGCCACAACCCCAGACTAATTTTTTCTATTTTTGGTAGAGACAGGACCTGGGTCTTGCTCAGGCTGGTCTCAAACTCCTGAGCTCAAGGGACCCTCCCACCTTGGCCTCCCACAGTGCTAGGATTACAGGGATGAGCCACGGTACCTGGCCTGTTCCCTGTTTTATGAATGAGAAAAAGGATCTAGAAGAGGAAAGTGATATGTCCAAGGGCACAGGGAGGGTTGAAGGGAGACCAGGACCAGACCCTCAGTCTCATCACATCTGGATTCAGTGTCCTCCCCCAGCCTTTAGCCAGCCCTGCTTTAAGATGACTCTGAGAAATAACTAACACGACATGCTGCTCACAACCTGGGATTCTGCAGCTGATGAAAAGACCATTTCTGTTCCATGTGCCTGGGCTCCCAGTGTCTGTTTTTGATTTAGTCCCCTCCCCAATCTGTCCTGGTTGAGGGATGGAGGAACTCTGGACCCAGGAGGTTGTCCAAAGGGGGCAGTGAGATTAGGTTGCTTAGGCCTGAATTCTAGGACAGAGAAACTGACCCCACCACGCCAGGGATTGAATGAGATGGCATTTTCCAAAACTATGCTGAAAGGATTCCTACCCTGATTTCTGAACTGCATTCTGGAGAAAAGGACTGTTTTTGCAGTTTGGGGAAGGACTGGATTAAATAAAGCAAAAGAGCTTTCTCTCCTGTAGGCCTTCTCGGAACCTTTATGACACTATTGTGTAATTAGGAGCTCCAATAGGGTCACTGTAGAAGGCAGTGTTGCCCAAACTTATTTGAACACATAAGTCTCTTTTCTTGGAGCATTGCAAGGGCCTACAGTTGCACCAACAAATACTCTAGGTACCTGCTGTTCTAGACTCTCTTGCAGGTCGCATAGAGCCTGAGTTCCACCGTTCTTTATTGATTGAGTAGAATAAACTTGAAGGCTTTAACTGAATGCCGACTACTAGTATCTAGAATGTCAGAGCTAGAAGAACCGTATGGAAATGCAGCCCAGTTTCCTCTACAGATAGGGAAATTGAGGTCCAGGGCAATCCAGCAGTATTTGGAAGAGGGAGGCTGGAGGCAGGCCTCCAATTGGAAGGCTATGGTAACACTCAGATGACAGGTTCTAGTGGTCAGAGTGGACCACCCTCTGCCCAGCGTGTGATGCCCTTGTTAACAATACAGATTTTCCTGAGGTATACCTTAAACCTAACTTCATACCTAACATCAGACCCCTGAATTTTTATTTATTTATTTATTGAGACTGGGTCTCACTATGTCGCCCTCAGTAGAGTCCTGTGGCTTCACAGCTCACAGCAACTCCAAACTCTTGGGCTTAAGCGATTCTCTTGCCTCAGCCTCCCAAGTAGCTGGGACTACAGGCACCCGCCACTATGCCAAGCTATTTTTTTGTTATTGTTGTCATCGATGTTTAGCGGGCTCAGGCTGGTTTCTGAACCCGCCAGCCTCGGTGCATGTGGCTGGCACCGAAACGGCTGTGCTCTCGATGTTGAGCCAGATCAGACCCCTGAATAAGTACCTCCAAAGGAGAAAGTCCTAGGAATCTGCACTGTCAACAATGCTCTGGGGGAAATCTGATTTTTTTTTTTTTTTCAGAGACAGAGTCTCACTTTATCACCCTCGGTAGAGTGCTGTGGCGTCACAGCTCACAGCAACCTTCAACTCCTGGGCTTAGGTGATTCTCTTGCCTCAGCCTCCCGAGCAGCTGGGACTACAGGTGCCCGCCACAACGCCCGGCTATTTTTTGTTACAGTTTGGCCGGGGCTGGGTTCAAACCTGCCACCCTCGGTATATGGGGCTGGCGCCCTACCCACTGAGCCACAGGTGCCGCCCAGGAAATCTGATCTTTAGCCAAATTTGGGAGACAGTGGGCAAGCCTAAGGAGAGGGGAAACTCTCCTTTACTAAGTGCCAATATTCTGGGCTTGTTATGAGCACAGTATTACTTAATCCCCCCAATATTTTAGAGGATAGACATTGATATCCCATTTTGTAGATGGGAAAATTGAGGCTAAGAGGAGCCAGGCAGTGATAAGAACACAGTTAGGTCCAGCTCTGAACCCCTGTTCCCCTTACAGGGTCTCTTGGGAGGGAGGCAGTGGGGGCAGAGAAATCAGGCTTGGGATTTAGCTGATGGCGAGGAAGGAATTGGGACCCTCTTCCTTCCTTCAAAGCTTGGGGGCACAGGAGTATAGTGGAGTCAGAGAGGGAACCGGTTTGGCATTTGCAAGGCCACAGCTGTGCCAGGTACTGGGGTAAGAGATTGTGGTAAGCAGGATAATGGCCCCCAAAGATGTCCACATCCTGCTGCCTAGAAACTGTGATTTTACATATTATGGACATGGCAAAGAGGAATGAAAGCTGCAGATAGAATTAAGTTTGCTAGTCAGCTGACCTCAACATGGGAGATTACCCTGGATGATCTGAGTGGGCCCAGTGTGGGGGAATCCCTAACAGTAGAGGCGGCAGTGAAAGGTCAGAGCGATGCGATTTGAGCCTTTCAGCTGCTGGCTTTGTGAATGGAAGAAGGAGCCACCAGCCAGAGAATGTGGATGGCCTCTAGAAGCTGAGAAAAGCAAGGAAAAAGAATAAAGAAAAAAGACAAGGAGGCTTGGCGCCTATAGTACAGTGGTTACGGTGCCGGCCACATACACCCAGGCTGGTGGGTTTGATTCCAGTCTGGGCCAGCTAAACCACAATGACAACTGCAACAACAACAAAAAAATAGCCAGGCGTTGTGGCTGGCTCCTGTAGTCCCAGCTGCTTGGGAGGCTGAGGCAAGAGAATCGCTTAAGCCCAAGAGTTAGAGGTTGCTGTGAGCTGTGACACCACAGCACTCTCCTGAGGGCGACATAGTGAGACTCTGTCTCAAAAAAAAAAAAGACAAGGAAACAGATTTTCTACTAGAGCCTCTAGAAAAAAATGCAGCCCTGTGGACATCTTGATCTTGGGTCAGTGAGATCCATGCTGGACTATCTAACAATGAGATATCATATTTGTTTTAAGCCACTAAATTTGCATATATTTGTTACCACAGTGATAGAAACTCAGTGAGCAGCTGAACCAGGTCCAGGAAGGATTTTTGACTGCCAAGTCCCACTCCAGAGGCTGGAGTGGAGAATGAAGCCTGTGGCCCCTGGTCTGCATGCAGCCTTGCCAGGCTCTGCAGAAGCTCAGAGCTGCCCCCCAACGTTTGTCTCAACTCCCAGGGTGAAACTTGGTAGAGTCGCTAGGGCCCCCAAACTAGGTGTTATGTCTGAACTCCAGGCTCGGTCAGGGACCTCTTGGGTTTCCCTATCCCTTCTCCTTTCCCTCGTGCCCCAGCATTATAACTCCCAAGCCTTAGCTGTGACTACAAGTCACAGAAAACACCCACCCTCAGCTACTAAGAAGGGGCTTTCTTGGGAGTTATGGGGGGGTCTTGGACATAGCAGAGGACAGAGTCGAGGAATGGAGAGCATATCTCTGCAGGCTCTGTCGCAGGGCAAACCCAGGCCAGTCTTCAGGGCTCTGGGTCACTCAGGTCACAAGTCAGTTTCCCAGGGGGAGTTGCTGATGCTCTAATCTGGGTGAAGGGCAGTGACCAACCCACCGTTTCTACGTAAAAGGGCACAGGGAGGGGTGTGGTCATTCTGGGGAGTCCTTATCTTAGAGCTGTGCCTGCTTGACAAGGATCTGTTTGAAATTAATGTATGCTCATTCGGGGTGGCTTGGGAAACTGGAGGAGATTACTGAGAGGACTATGCTACCCCCGTGACTCTGCCCCTGGCCTTGTACCCACGCCCTCAGCCAGGAAGGGCTTGGCACACTAAGAGCCAGTCCCAAGATGTTGTGCATTAGGGTTGGACTTCCTCAAAGCAGAATCCCATGTCACCTCTAGAAGACAGGCGCTTCACTGTCAGGTGGGCAAAACCAGCAAGTGTCCACCCTTTTGTCTGCCCTGTTCCCACTCCCTTGTCCCCAGCTGCCGGTTCTCCAACACCTCCAACACCTCCAACCCTCAAGTCCCACCCTGGGGTTGTTTAGCTGAGCGTCCTGCGTCCCTCAGTGCACCTGTGGGAGCAGTTGGCAGTCTTTAGCCCAGCATTCAAGGCCCTGGACGACCTTCCCCAGCCTCCCCACCTCCTACCCCTTCAGCTGCCTTCCCGCATCCTACTAAACTCTGTATCCTACTCTGCCACTTGCTGCCTATGGAAATTCAACCCAGTTGCCTCCTCACCTCCAAGGCGGGACACCAAATTTAGGAAACCAGGCCTGGAACCAAGAGATGAGGCTCTGGAGCCAGCCTTGCTACTGAGCTGCCAGGTCACCTTGGGCAGGTTTCTCTCCATTTCAGAGCCTCCGTTTCCCCATCTGTAAAATAGGGCAATAATCCCTACTCTGCCTCCCTCCTGGTTGTTATGAGAGTCAAGTGGGCTGAAAGGGGAAGTGCGGTGAGGCCGGTGGCTCAGCGTGCCCTGTGCCCTGACAGCACTGCTGCCTTGGGCTCAGGCCCTGCCACAGCAGGAGCTCAGGAAACCCGGGCTGAACCAAACGGGAAATCCAGTTTAGCAAGAGGCCCTGGCACCACCAATGACTAAGCAGGGCTGGCCTTTTTGGAGAAAAGTGCTATAAAGTCAGGTGTTCCATTTCCTTGTAGGATTAAATGTGGGGCTAGCTGAGAGAGCTGCCTAGAGCCTCTAACCAAGGGGCGGCTGGGGAGTGGGGCTTGTCTGTTGGGGGAGGGGGTGGACCCTTGGACAAGTCACCTTGGACGAGTCACTCTGTCTATCTGAACAAGACCACAGCTAACACGCCACGTCCTCTTTTCCTCTCCCTGTTTCTTCTTTCTTTACTTCTCTTCGTCTCAGTTCTCCACAGTCCATCTAGGCTCAAAGGAAGTCACTTGCCATGACTTTGAGATTTGAGGAGTTCCTCCCAGCAATCCCTCTGCCACTCCATGTTCTGCCACAAGGACTCTGTGCCCGTGTATTAAGCGTTGCCCTGCAGACGGATCCTTGGTTCTTACATTTTTTTTTTATATCAATTTACCCTTTCTTGTAGTAGAAAAATGGGTTGGAGGAGGTGTGGACGAGGGCGGCAAAAGAAGAGATAGGGCTCCGTCAGGGCTTACCTGTCATAGCTCCATTTCTCCCTCCTGACAGACCATTGTGTTAAGGAACTGCCCGAGGAAGTTCCCCTGACTATGAGGACACTTACTCAGGGCTCCACCAGGGGCTAAATATAAGCTGAGTCAGCATTATTTGCATAATACTCCAATGACTTGGCTGTTAGTGGCCTCTTTCCTGGTGCCAATGACAGGGGCCTGGAAAGAGGTGGCAGCATCACTTTTGTCTCCCAATATAGACTGAGAAACTATCCTCGCTCAACCACTTACTCCATATGTGGTCCCAGGCAAGTTTGTTAGCATTTCTGCACCTCAATGTTCTGACCTGTAAAATGGGCATGACCATAGTGAGCCTTTATCGGGTTGCGGTGAGGAGTACATGAGTTAATACAGTTCTAACTGGTAGAACATTGCCTGTTACATATTAAGTACTTATTACTGCTTGTTATCATCACCACCACCACCACCATTTTTGCTTTGTGCCCAGCCCTATTTAGCGTAAAAGTAACACAGCAGTGAATCAGCCTTAGTCCTTACTTGGGCTGGGCTCATGATCTAGTGGAAGAGACAAACCCTAGGTGTGTCTTTGCTGAGCCCTGGGCAGAGAGAACTGAAGGTGATTAGGTGTGGTGCTCCCTGGAGTTGTGCCCTGCACTGGGGAAGAAAAGGCAGAGTTGACTAAGCCTCAGGAGAAGCTGAGGAGCCAGGGGACAGGGTGGGAGTGGCCTCTGGGCCTCCCCGTTCCTCTCTGGACCTGCTCCTGCCAGCTGTGTTGGCCACAGCCCCTTGCCTTTGTGCCCTCTGGCCCTTCCATACTCACCCCCAACAGCCCCTCCTTCAGAAACTTTCCTTGACTAATCTGTTCTGATTTGGCCCCTGGGCTCCCATCCACCTTGACATTCTTTGTGGACTGGCCTGCAAGTTGTTCACCACAATATCCCCTGTGCTAGCACACAGTGGGTGCTTAATTAATATGTGAATGTAGGAGAGGGAAGGTATATTAGTCAGAATTGTGTTCAGCTATGAATGCCTGAAGTCCTGACTATAGAGGCTTCAACAAAAAAGAGGTTTATTTTTCTTGATAAAAAGAAAATAGGCAGCTTCTGGCAATGCCCCAGCAGGTCAACAATGTATCTATATTGTTACTGGTTTTTCCTCACGGACATAAGATGATCACTGTAGCACCTGCCATCACATTTGCTGTCAAGGGAAGAAGAGGAAGCAAGACACAGCATTGACCATATGCCTTCTTTTGCCAAGAGAGGCAAACCCCAGAACCTCAGCTGACTTCCATTCACTTCTCATTGGCCAAAACTGGGTCACGTAGCCACCCTCAGCTGCTAAGGAATCTGGGAAAACAAATATCTAACCTGGAGCTTGAAGAACAAAATTATAGTTATATTGGCAAGCAAGAAAAAAGGCCAAGGGTCGGGGAAGGAGAAGGGTTAAGAGAGTGGGGAATAGGGGTGGTGGGTATTAATTAGGCAACTAGCAGGGGGCTTACAATTTTGACAACAGGAAAGAATGGTCCAGATATGAAAATGCTATCTTTGACTAATCCTGCAGAGCAGGTAGGGGATGGGACTAGAAAAAGAGCTCATTGCTGGCGAATTTTGGTTTATTTGACATCAGCCAGTAGTTCTCTTTTTCCCATGTGGCCCTAAAACTCTTCCTCCACTCTACTTGAAATGCCATCATTAGAGATTATCTCAGCCAATGCACTGGCCACCTGCTGTATGCAAAGAGTCCTTTTCAATATATAGACATGCCCTGGAGGTTTAGTGTTATCCATCATTCATACCTTGAAATCAATTCATTTTCACAGTTAGTGACTTCCTAATGCTTGGCTGAATTGGGAATTCTTTTTCTAAAAATGGCCAGTTGGCATGGGGCCTAGGAGATGGGGGATGAGCAGGACTGGGGCTGGACAGGGAAAATCTGAGGGCAATAGGATGTCTGTAGAGGAGGAAACTCCCCTCCACTGAGGCCCTGCTAGAGGCTGTCATGCCAGTTTCACAATATTATGAGGTAAGCCCCATTATTGTCTCCATTTTACAGATGAGGAACCTGAGGCACAGCAGGAGATTAGGTAACTTACCCAAGCTTCCACAAAGCTTGGGCAAGGGGCAGAGACAGGATCCCAGACTGGGCAGTCTGACTCTAAGACACAGGGAAAAGACGTTGCCTTGCCAAAGTCTTATGGTGGAGTCCCTAGACCAGTGGTTCTCAATTAGGGGTAGGGAAACATCCTGATAATCTCTGGAGACATTTTTTGATTGTCACAATTGATGGAGAGAATGCTATTGGTATGTGAAGGAGGCTTTTAAATCTCTTACAATGCATATGACAGCAAGCTTACTGTTGGTAGCGTTGAGGTTGAGAAACGCTGGGTTAAATGAATGAGAGACCAGGGAATCCATTGTCTCAGATTTGAGGCCTCAGACTCAGGACCGGGAGAAAAAGAAATAGAGCAAGAATCAGGCTGAAGCCTGCACCTCTTGGCTAAGCTACTGTAGCAGAGACTCGAAACACAGGGGTTCCGATAAAAAAGGAGTTTATTTCTTGTGACATAGAAGTCCGGAGGTAGGCAGGTCCAAGTAGGCAAGCAGCTCTGTGAAGGAGGCCTGTGGGGACCAGGATCCTTTGCCTTTTTCAGGCCCTTCCCTGGGTGTTGCCCTTGTTTGCATGATTGAACTTGGTTCACCAACTTTATTATTTTTTGTTATTATTATTATGTACCAGAATGTTTATTGCAGCTCAATTTATAATTGCTAAGTCGTGGAAGAAGCCCAAGTGCCCATCGACCCACAAATGGATCAATAAATTGTGGTATATGTACACTATGGAATATTATGCAGCTGGAACATATTCTTCTTAGCAAAGCATCTCAAGAATGGAAGAAAAAGTATCCAATGTACTCAGTATTACTATGAAACCAATTATAGCTTTTGTATGAAAGCTATAACCCAATTATAGCCCAAGAAGAAGGGGAAAGAGGAGAGGGAGGGGATGGGGGAGGATGGGTGGAGGGAGAGTAATACTGTGCATCTTACAAGGGTACATAGGAAATTTACTAGGTGTAGAATATAAATGTCTTAACACAATAGCCAAGAAAATGCTGTGAAGGCTTTGATGAAAACATTTCAAACTGTATATAAAACCAGCACATTGTACCCCATGATTGCATTAATGTACACAGTTATGATTTAATAATAAAAAAAGCAAGACTACAAAACATTGCTGAAAGAAATTAAAGACTTAAATAAATGGAGAGATATACCATGTTCATGGATTATAAGAGTCAATATTGTTAAAAAGGCAATATTCTTCAAACTGATCTCTAGATCCAACATAGCCCCTTATTAAAAATCCTAGCATAAAGGAGGGCAGGCTGGTAAACACTGACAAGCTGCTCCCAAAATTATATAAATAATATATAAGATACAAACTTCTGTCTTATAATAACTGATCAATATGTACCATAAAGCTATAGTAACTAAGAAAGTGTAAGGC
Organism: Nycticebus coucang; assembly: GCF_027406575.1. Taxonomy (NCBI): domain Eukaryota; kingdom Metazoa; phylum Chordata; class Mammalia; order Primates; family Lorisidae; genus Nycticebus; species Nycticebus coucang. The sequence continues at coordinate 6,802,197 of NC_069787.1, forward strand.
TGGTGTAGACATTTGGATCATTATGACAACAGAATACAAAAATAGACCCTCATATTGATTGGATAGTTGATTTTGACAAAGGCATCAAAAATACAGTCTTTACAAGCTGGGTGTGGTGGCTCACACCTGTAATCCAGCCCTCTGGGAGACTGAGGCGAGTGAACTAACCACCTGAGCTCACAAGTTCAAGAACAGCCTGAGCCAGAGCCAGACCCCTGTTTCTAAAGGGCGCCTGTAGTCTCAGCTACTTGGGAGGGTGAGGCAAGAGAATCGCTTGAGCCGAAGAATTTGAGGTTGCTGTGAGCTGTGACACCATGGCACTCTTACCGAGGGGAAGAAAGTGAAACTCTGTCTCTGAATCAATACTGAGAACATCATCATCTTCATCAGGAATCTCAATTATTTCTGTAGGCCTGGAAGATTCATCTTCAGAGCTATTGTCCCGGTATTGCAGGCCCAGCTTGGAGTAGAAGTCCTTCACCAAAGACTCGCAATTAGTCACTGCCCTGGATGCATCATCAAAGAGCTGGTCAACACGAGCCACTTCAGATTCTTTCTGAATTACCCATGTCTCCGATTCTGCTAGCTGCTTCTTGCACTGCTGTACATAGTCCATCTTCTCCAGGTCTTCATCCATAAACTGTTGAAGTTCCTCCACGGAAATACCTAATTCATCAACCACAGCCTGTTGCAGCTCTGCAATCTCTTCAGATTCCACTGCAGCTGTTGCTGCATCCAAACCATGCATCCAGGAAGGGAGGACATACTTTCGTCCTCAGACTCTAGACTCACGACCCAGGGGTCGGCCTCGACGAAAAGAGCGAAACTGAAAGGAAAAGGGAGCGGGGGAGGGGAACAAGCATGAGGGAGGGAAGGGGAAGCAAAAGAGACTCACCAACTTTAAATCTGCATTCAGACATACAAGAAGCAGGGAAAGGAAGTAAAGGATGAGTAGACGGGAACAGACCCAGAGCCGAAACCAGGTTGGATTAGTTGTGAGACCTAATTTTTAAATTTTCAAGAGCTTTGGGAGTTGGTTGTTAAACACAATCATCATTAAAAATTATAGTATATGTAAAATAATTAAACGATGTAAACATGCCATTAAATACATTATATTAAAAACAAAGGTAATTAAGTATTCAAAATGTATCACTCCCTAGTTTATTTTACTACATTCTGCTATCATCTGTGTTCTTGAGATTATTCACCTCTATTTCATCTGTCTGGTGAACATACTGAATCATGTTGAGCGCTACCGTGCACCTCTTCCCAGCTCTGTGCTCAGTGACATCATGCTGGTAGCTTGAAATCAAAATGGGAGTCTTTACACCACAGAAATCGACAAACTCTACAAACCTCAGCTTGTTTGGTTGATTGCCTAAATTTAAGAAAATGATCAAGAGAATCTTAGTAATGCAAATTAAACCCCAAACTGTGTTGTACCTGTAGCCATTACATGATGAATAGTACATGAAGTTGAGAAAATAGTCTTGCTAAATTTTAAAACTGTCATTTGATTCAGCAAAGACGCTGCTTGCATTGCTAACAAATGAGTGAAGTTCCAACAAATCTTTGTTGTTTCACTTTTGTCTTGCTCGTTCGTTAATGTAAAAGAAAATATCAGCCAACATTCACATTGGAGGTACTCTCATTCATCCATGAAGTACGCAACGTCCTTAGCGAATTTGGTAGCAATCAAGCATTTATTTGTGCTTTTGTGACACTGCTGTTGGCAATAGATTTATAAAAACTGATGGGATCCGCTCACATTCCATTGGCAAGAATGTAGTCACATGGCTACACTTAGCTTCAAGGGATTGTGGGAAATGTAGTCTCTAGGTGGGTAGCCAGCCGCGTGCCCAGTGAAAATCCCTGCTCAGCACCATCATGGCAACTACATGTATTTTACTCAGGAGAGAGCACCAGCTCACTGAGGTTAGCCTTTTGGACTTTCTGGGGCCACAGTTATGGCCTTCTTGTGGGTTCACCTGAAGGTCCGCCTGTATAGTTATTTATAACTCCCTCTCAGGAACTTGAGAAAGCACAGAATATGGTACCCTGCAGGGATTTTGTTTCTGCACTTTCAGGATCCCACTTCCTGCCCTCGCCTTTGGTGCTTATATATCCATTCTCCTGCCAGGCGTGTCCAGCCTGATTCCATAGTGGCCTGTGAGCAGTTTTGTGCCCCAGACCAATGTTTGGGGGTTGTTAAAAACTTTAAACAATTACACTTAATAGAGTTTAAATGAACCAAGAATGATTCTCAAATTGGGCAGCTGGCCGCAGAGTGCCTCTGGGCTGGTACGTGGCCTGAAACATTCATGGACAGAGGCCTGGCACCACAGTCCAGTCCCAAGGTGGTGGCCACCATGAAGAAGGCTGCTGCAGTTGTCACTGCTACTTTCGAAGATGGACAAAAGATAAACAGATTTGCACCGAATACGAGTAGAATCACAGAGGTGACAGAAGAAATAGAAATAAAAAAGAAACAGCTCCAAAATTTAGAAGATGCTCTGACGACATCATGCTTGCAGATGAGGGCTGTTTAATGATACCTTATCGAATTGGTGATGTTTTCATTAGCCATTCTCGGGAAGAAATACAAGAAATGTTAGAAGAAGCAAAGAAAAATCTGCAGGAAGAAATTTTTTTTTTTTTTATTGTAGTTTTAGATACAGTCTCACTGTGTCACCCTCAGTAGAATGCTGTGGCGTTACAGCTCACAGCAACCTCCAGCTCCTGGGCTTAGGTGATTCTCTTGCCTCAGCTTGCAGGAAGAAATTGATGTCTTAGAATCCAGAGTGAAATCAATTCAGCAGGTGTTAGCAGATTTGAAGGTTCAGTTATATGCAAAATTTGGGAGCAATATAAGCCTTCAAGCTGATGGAAGTTAAACATTTTATAATACTTTTTTTCTAATTTGTTTAATAAACTTGAATATTGGGTGGAACCTGTGGCTCAGGGAGTAGGGTGCCAGCCCCATATACCGAGGGTGGCATGTTCAAATCCTGCCCCGGCCAAACTGCAACAAAAAAATAGCCAAGCATTGTGGTGGGCACCTGTAGTCCCAGCTACTCGGGAGGCTGAGGCAGGAGAATCACTTGAGCCCAAGAGCCAGAAGTTGCTGTGAGCTGTGATGCCACAGCACTCTACCAAGGACCACAAAGTGAGACTGTCTCTAAAAAATAAAAAATCATAAACTTGAATATTGTTTAAAACGATAATTTCCCTTCTTCAAATGACGTGGAAAGGAAAACTTTCTTTTTAAAAACTTTTTATTTAATGGAAACTTGCCTGTTTTCACATGTCTTGCTTATTTATATTTTATATTTTGTATTAAATCATAACTTTGTACATTGTGCATTTATGGGGTTCAGTGTACTGCTTTGATATACAACATGAAATGCTTACATTGAACTAACACATCCATCACCATTATAGCCATTTCTTAATAGTTTTGAAATGTACCATTGCATCATACACATTAGGTGAGGTCCCCCCAAATACCCTGCCTCCTCCCATATCCCCCTTATTTTATATTTTTAAAAGAAGATAATATTCATCTGTGTATTTTACATTATGATTATGTCAAGTCTAGAGGCTTTATGTCATGTTATTAAAATTAGTTAAGCAATAAAAAAATTATGGACAGAAAACGGAAGTGAGGTACAAAAACAGACTGGCTACAGCTCAGCATGTGCCTTATTTGAACACGGTTTGAACAGTCGACCACCTGTGACTGGCTGGAACTCAGTAGCTGTGATTGGCTGAGACGCTGCTACACGTTACAAGATTAGGTTATAGTCTGCTTCCATATTTAGTTAGCTTACAGTTCACTATGTACAGAGTAATCTTCAGCCAAACTTATAACATGTGAGCCGGCTTTAGGTTAAACCCAATTTAACAGGATGCATGAAACCGAATATGGGCTCTGGAATCCCAGCTCTGCAAGTTATTTTGCTTCTTTCAACCCCGGTTTCCTTCTCTATAGAGTAAAGACAATAAAATTCACCGTGCAAGATTATTGTAAGGGTCAAATGAGATGATCTTTTGGGAAAATGTTTTGTTGTCTAGGAACTGCAATTCAAATGTGAGGAGTGAGTTAATACCTATTCCTACATGACTGGTGTGTGATCCGCTCAGATGGAATAATAGGCACATAAGCCCTTTATAAAACTGTTAAGCATTACACATACTGATACTAAGTTGCATCTTACTTTTTTAAAAATTTTATTTTATTTATTTTGAGACAGTCTCAATCACCCTTGGTAGAGTCTGTGGCATCATAGCTCACAGCAACCTCAAACTCTTGGGTTTGAGCAATCTTCTTGCCTCAGCCTCCCAAGTACTTGGGACCACAGATGTGTGCCACTAGGCCCAGCTGTTTTCTGTTTTAGCAAAAAGGGGGTCTCCCTCTTACTCAGGTTGGTAAGGAGCTCTCACTCTGGAGCTCAAGCAATCTACCTGCCTCAGCCTCCTAGAGTGCCAGGATTACAGGCATGAGCCACTGTACTCAGCTGCATCTTGTGTTTTTAGATAATGAAAAATTATTGATTATTTTATTATTATAAAAGCAATACTCTTAGAACTTAGGAAATGTAAGGTAAAAAGTAAGAAAATAAAAATACCTACTGACAACCCAAAATAAGTGACTGAGGCAAAGATCTCAATCAACGGAAGTTTATTAAGCCAAAGTTTGAGGATGTGCCCAGGAAAAGTACAAACCACAGAGCATCCATGGCCTGCGTTCCCCAAAGAGTGATTTGGGGGCTTCAGTTTTTTATTTTTTTATTTATTTATTTTTATTTTTTATTTTTACATATACATGTGTTTATTAGGTTTCCATTTTTTTTGCCTTCACACAATTAAAAAGGCTTAAATTTTAATAACAATAACAATGTTTAAAATAAGGACTAGAAACAAAAACCTCGTAAAGAACGAACGAACATAAATACATTCAGAAAAGGAATCAGATGATTGCTACATCGAAATATTAAGCAATAATAATAATGCAAAGAAAGTAACATTCACATTGTCAAACAAGAGTATGTCTATTATAGAATACATATATTCTATATATAGAATGCTTTGTCTCTGAGGTTCAGTATGGAGTCATCAGTTAACTTATTATTTTTTTTTAAGTCTCAAAAAATAGACAATATTTATAAATAAAAGTAACAGATAATTTTGAAAAACAGATCATGCCAAATCTTATAGACAATAGAAAAAGAAGAAATGCTTCAAAATCATTCTACTTGATCAGGGTATACCTGATATTAAAATTGAAGAAAATATATTATTATAAAGGGGAAATTACAAACATAAGTCACTTATAAATGAGGATGCAATATCCTAAACAACATATTAACAAATTGAATTAAAACTTACTGTTTAAATAATGTACTTTGGTCAAAATTAAATCCAATTTATGTGAGAATTAGTCACTATTTGATTCACAGGGATCAATCTCTCAGTCATTTCTGATTGAGGTTACTAGAGATTTTACTTTTTTATTTCTAGTTAGTCTAGCCAAAGGTTTATCTATTTTATTTATTTTTTCAAAAAACCAACTCCTTGTTTCATTGTTAATTTTCTGAAGGATTCTTTTGTTTTCAATTTCATTAATCTCTGATTTAATTTTGGATATTTCTTTTCTTCTGCTGGGTTTAGGCTTAGATTGTTCTTCTTTTTCCAATTCCATCAGATGGCTTGTGAGTTTGTTGATGTGCTCTCTTTCTGTTTTTCGAATGTAGGCATCTAAAGAGATGAATTTTCCTCTCAGGATTGTTTTTGCTATATCCCATAGGTTTTGGTAACTTGTGTCTTCATTGTTGTTATATTCAAGGAAGTTAACGATTTTTTTTTTTTTTGTGGTTTTTGGCGGGGGCTGGGTTTGAACCCGCCACCTCCGGCATATGGGACCGGCGCCCTACTCACTGAGCTACAAGCGCCGCCCAACGATTTCTTTTTTTTTTATTTCTTCCTGCACCCAACTGTCATTCAGCATAAGGTTGTTTAACTTCCATGACTTTGTGTGAGGTTGAGCATTTTTGTTGAAGTTGAGTTCCACTTTTAGTGCCTTGTGGTCTGAAGATATAAGGAGAATTTCAATTCTTTTGACTCTGTTGAGGTTTGTTTTGTGTCCTGAGATATGATCAATTTTGGAGAAAGTTCCATGGGGCGATGAGAAGAATGTATATTCTTTATCTTTGGGATGAAGTATTCCATATATATCTATCGAGCCCAGTTGTTCTAGGGTCTCATTTAAATCTCTAACATCTTTGTTTAATTTCTGTTTAGAGGATCTGTCCAGCTCTGAGAGAGGGGTGTTGAAGTCTCCTGTTATTATGGTGTTATAGGATATCATATTGCTCAAACTAAGCAAGGTCTGTTTCAAGAATCTGGGAGCATTAAATTGGGTGCATAAATATTTAGAATTGAAATGTCTTCTTGTTGTATTTTTCCCTTGACCAATATGAAGTGACCATCATTGTCTTTTTTTGACTTTAGTTGCTTTAAATCCACATGTATCTGAAAACAAGATTGCAACCCCTTTTTTCTTCTGAAGTCCGTTTGCCTGAAAAATTGACTTCCAACCTTTAACTTTGAGTTTTAATTTGTCTTTTGACGTGAGGTGTGTTTCCTGCAGATAGCAAATAGATGGCTTGTGTTTTTTAATCCAATCAGCCAATCTTTGCCTCCTCAGTGGGAAATTCAAGCCATTGACATTTATTGAGATAATTGAGAAGTGTGGTAGTGTTCTATTCAACTTATTTTGTGAAAGTCCATTGCTTGGTTTTGTCTTTTGCATCATCATGGACACTAGGTTTTGTCCTTTAATTTCTGGGTATTTTGTTGAAGGTCCATTGTGATGGTCAGTGTGTAGAACAGGTTGACATATTTTCTGTAAAATTGGTCTTGTTGTGGCAAATTTCCTCAATGTTTGCATATCAATAAAATATTTGATTTCTCTGTCAATTTTGAAGCTTAGCTTAGCAGGATACAGAATTCTGGGCTGGAAGTTGTTCTGTTTAAGTAGATTAAAGACAGATGACCATTGTCTTCTGGCCTGAAAAGTTTCATTAGAGAAGTCCGCGGTCACCTTAATGGATTTGCCCCTGTAGGTCAGTTGGTGCTTACTCCTGGCAGCTTGCAAAATCTTTACTTTTGTCTTGATTTTAGATAGATTCATCACAATGTCCCTTGGAGAAGCTCTGTTAGAGTTGAGGCAACCTGGGGTCTGATATCCCTCAGAAAGGAGTATGTCAGAATCTTTGGTGATATTTGGGAAATTTTCATTTATAATATTCTCTAGAATGGCTTCCATTCCTTTGGGGGCATTCTTCTTCCCCTTCTGGGATTCCATTAACTCATATGTTTGAATTCTTCATAGAGTTCCATAATTCTGTCAGTGACTGTTCTGCTTTCTCTCTCTTCTTTTCTGCCTCTTTTACTATCTGAGTTATCTCAAGAGCTTTATCCTCTACCTCTGAGATTCTTTCTTCTGCATGGTCTAACCTGTTGTTGATACTTTCTAATGCATCCTTTAATTCTCTAATTGACTGCTTCAGTTCCTTCAGCTCTGCTATATCCTTTCTACATTCTTCGTATCATTCATCTCTTATTTGATTCTGTTTTTGGATTTTCCATGTTCTCAGTAATTTCCTTCATTGTTTTTTGATTGTTTTCCACTTTCTCAGCAATTTCCTTCATTGTTTTCATCATCTGTATTTTAAATTCCCCTTCTGTCATTTCTAACATTTCTTTATAGGAGGAGTCCTCTGCTGTAGCTACCTCGTGATCCTAGAAGGGGTTACTCTGGACTGGTATTTCATGTTACCAGGATTTTTCTGCTGATTCTTCTTCATGAGTGCATTCTTGTATCTGTTTTCTTACCCTAATTATCCTTTCACTTCTTCTTGCTCTTTAAAGTTTTAATGAGTTCTTTTGGTATGGGACCAGAAGGATGAGAAAATTGAAAAGCAAGAAGGGAAAAAAGATTTTTAAAAGAAAGAAAAAAGAGAAAGAAGAGGGGGTAAGTAAAAGGAAATATTGACAAAAAGAAGAAAGGCATCGAAAGAAACAGGAGTAATATAGGTGTATAGTAGGGTACTAGGACCCAACCTGGAAGACCCCCAACCTCTGGGGGTGCTGGGTTGGCTGATTCCCTTGAGGTCAACAGCTCTTTGCCAGCCAGATCAGACACAGTACCCTACCTCCACCAAGTAGAGAGGAAAGCCAAAAATACTATAAATCAAACCAAAACAAACAAGCAAGAACCCTTATGGGATAACACTGGGGGGAAAAAAACAAATAATAGGGGCAGAAACACTGGCAAAAATGAAATTCTAATTGGTAAAGAAGGCAAAAATGGAAGATTATATTTAAACTAGAATAGTGAAAAAAAAAAAAAAGAGAGAAAAGAAACCAAAAAGGAAAAAAACAAGAAAAATGCCAAGGAAAAATGTTGAAAGTAAGAAAAAAACAGACAGACAAAAAAAAAAACCCAAAACCAAAGAACCAAACAGTATATATATACATCTTGCTGAATATTGTCTGGGCAACAGGTGATCTTCTGAGGTATAAGATGTTAATCACAATGTTGGTACAGCTGTACGAGATGGAGACTGGAGGCCTCTGCTGATCTCTCAGACCCCACAGGCTTGGGAGCCCAAAAGTCTCCTCAGCCCACTTAAAAGACACTCCAAACTATGAACCTTGGCCAAGCAGAAGCTTTCCAAGGAAAGCACTTAACCCCAGGATCTCTCCTGGAGTGGCTGCCTGCTTATCCAGTGCACCAAGTCCAGACTCCCACTATACCCCTGAGGGCCAAGGCTGTTGATCTGCAACACTTGGATCTCCACACTTCCCCAGCGTCTCAGACCCCGCCTTAGGGCAGCTCAGTCACTAGATTGCTGGCCCAAGGTCTCCCGGCTAATCTCCAATCTCCGTGCTGCAACACACAGGGGTGGCTCTCCCACAGCAGCTGTGCGGGCAACCCACAGCTGAATGATATTAGCTCCTTTCCAGCTCAGTGGCTCAGACCGGCCCCAGACAACGCCCAAAGTCTCTGCACACACTGGCCCAAGATCTCCTAAGGCAGTTCAATCGAGTGCCCAAGTCCAAGAAAACCAAAACAGCCCACAGGTAAGGCTTTTCCTGCTTGCAGTCTCGCTGTTGCTATGGGTACAGCTGCGGGCAGCCTTTGACCCAAAAAACGCACCTACCACTTGCCAGTTTTCCACCGCTTCTGTCCTCCTTGTGGGGTCCAGAAGTCTCTCACCAGCTTCCTGTGTCACCAAAGGGAAGCCTCTGGGCAAAACCCACCGGCCAGAGATGCCTGGAGTCTTCTCTCGCCACTCTCACTGCGCCCGGCTGCACAGAAACTGTTACTCGGCCGCCATCTTTTTTCAGGTGTGGGGACTTCAGTTTTTAAGGAGAGAGAGCAAACAGAATGAAAAAGGGGGTGGGGTGGGCAGTGATACAAATCATTACATTCTTGTGAGGCCCAGGAAATCTACATTTTATGTAAGATCAGGTCAATGTATGAAGAGAAAGAGGAAGTAAAGAAAGAAGCAGATATTTCTGTGTAGGTGGAAGAATGATCCATCTTATCTTGTCTCTGTTCTGCACCTGGGAAGGGAAACTTGTAATTCACATTCTTAGTGTGGAACTGAACAGACTTTAGTTTCAGGAGCTAGACTTTGCCTGTAGGCCTAAAGTTACAATTTGCATGTCTTTGTTTATTGGAGGCCAGCAAAAAATTTCCTTATGATGATCTGTGAAGGCAGTCCTTGTGGATGTCCGAAGCTTTCTGCCTTTCCATTGGGGATCTGGCTAACGCACAATTTTAGGAATAATTACTCATTTGGAAGAGGGTGTTGCGTGACTCAGCCTCCAGGCTTGACTTTCTATTTTGCATAAGGAATTACAGGGTGGTTGTGAGATTTTTATTTTCCTTTACACTATAATACCACTCAGAGATATCCACTATTTATATTTTGACATAGCTCCAACAATTATTAACTCATAGTCATGTGTTTTTTTTTAATTCCTCTTTTTCCCAACTCTTTAACAAAATTATTTTGAGGCAAATCCCAAATATCACATGATTTTATCATAAATATTTTAGTATCCATCTCTAAATTTAATGATATTTTCAATAAATATAACACCAATATACATATGCTTATTGTTTTGAGACGCCACGTGTGGTGGCTCACGCTTGTAATCCTAGTACTCTGGGAGGCCAAGGCAGGTGGATTACCTGAGCTCAGGAGGTCCAGATCAGCCTGAGTAACAGTAAGACCCCATCTCTACCAAAAATAGGAAAAAAAAGCCAGGCGTTAGTGGCAACTGCCTGTAGTCCCAGCTACTTGGGAGGCTGAGACAAGAGGATTGCTCAAGCCCAAGAGTTTGAGTTTGCTGTGAGCTATGATGCCACAGCACTCTACTCAGTGACAGAGTGAGACTCCGTCTGAAATAATAATAATAATAATAATAATAATAATAAAGAAACATAAAATCTGCATGAACAGAAACAAATGAAGCCCTCCCAGCAACACAAATAAACCAAACAAGATGGAACTTCCACAGGTGAATCAGAAAGGATACTGTCTACTGTGTTTCTTGGAAGTGAAATAATGGACCACAACACAGTCTTTCTCAAAACTTTTGTCACCTAAAAAGTAATTCTTATTATTATCAAAAGATGGTTATTATTCAAATTTCCCTAACCATATATTTCTTTTTTTATAAATTGTTTTTCTTATTTCTTCAAATATTGAATGTTTGTCTTTTTTTATGTATCTGCCAAACTCTTTATATATTAAGGATATTAACTGAAGTGATATTAATTATTTATTATTGTTATTCTTCCAGGAAAGCCATGGAGACTTCAGGATCCTTTTCCCAATCTGAAGACAACAGTCAAGTCCACAAAAAAACAGAAGACCTAGATTGTATGTTTGTCTTCTCTGACCCTCTGGGCAAAGTCATACAGGAGGTGGAGTCCAACAGTGGATGGGACAGAAGACCCTGCTCAGCTAATGTTGCACAATGGCTCAAATCAAATTGAAATAGGGAAGTAGTGATTTTACATATATGCACATACACCTAGATGCTCGGTCCAGTTCGTTTCCCCCCACCCTTCCTAGCTCTGGGGACCCTTAGTTGCTCTCTAAACCTCAAGAAGTCTCTGGAAAGTTGGGCTGGCACTAGGGAGAGTCTCCAGAAGATGGAAGTTTCTATATGGCCTCAGAATGAGGGATGGGGGCTTGATTAGATTGCATCTTCTCTGTAAATGACAGAGAATCTGAAATTAGTAATTACTCCACAGAGTCTGGGCAGGGGAGGGTGCTTAAAATCCCCTTGTGTGTGTGGATTGGCTCCTGTGGCTCAAGTGGCTAAGACACCAGCCACATACACCTGAGCTGGTGGGTTCGAATCCAGCCCGGGCCCGCCAAACAACAATGACAACTATAACCCCAAAATAGCTGGGCGTTGTGGTGGGCGCCTGTAGTCCCAGCTACTTGGGACGCAGAAGCAGGAGAATCCCTTGAGCCCAGGAGTTGGAGGTTGCTATGAGCTGCGATGCCACGGCACTCTACCCAGGGCGACAGCTTGAGGCTCTGTCTCAAATCAATCAATCAATCAATCAATAAAATAATTAAAATAAAATTAAATCCCCTTTTGTGAGGTCCATATTCAGAGGAATTTGTGCCTTGGGGCTTCCTGAGCCCCTGGGGACTCTAAGAGCCTTGGTTTCAAAGAAGATAATCCAGTCCCTCCAGTCTCCCCAAATCCAAGTAGAACCCTGGGAAAGGGGTGGAAAGGTAGAAAATGTTCACCCCCTTGCCTGTGTGTGTCTTGCAGATGGAGAGGCAGATTTCCATAAGCAAGATGAGAAGGCTGGAGTCTCAACCCAAAAACAACATGACAGAGACAAATCTTCCTCCTCTTCCTCATCCTCATCCTCTTCTTCCTCCTCCTCCTCAGGTAGAGCAAAGATTTAAAAATATATGTGTGTGTGTATGCCACAATACTATTCAAGAAAAATATTTACATGGAAAAAATCCCCCATATTTCGGATAACTGCAGCACTTGATACCTTATGCGTTTTTCCGCATTCCGTTCTAAAGCCCATCTATGTACGTACTTGTATGCACACAGTTATAACTGATCATATAGGCAGTTTTGTCATCCATTTAAAAGATTTCGCCACCTTATCCTCTTATCCCAAGCATTTTGCCATCTTATTCTAGTAATATCTTTGCAGCTACTTTTAATGCTTACCAACCAGCCCCTCAAGTGGCTGCAGCTCACGTAAAGTAACGTTTAGGTCTATCAGGGCACTCCAGCGCCATAGTCAAAGTGTGCGTTGTAGGTTCAAGTCCTGTCTTTGCCACTGAACTAGCTTTGTGTCCTTAGGTAAATTTCTTGGTGTCCCCATCTAGAAAATGGAGATGATACAATAGTAATACCTCCCAGGGTTATTGTGAGGATTAAATTTGTCATACAGGTAAAGTCTTAGCAGCTAGCAAGCAGCAAAAGCTCTAAAAAGAACTGTTACTATTAAGATCTTAACCCTGCCAGGTTTACCATGCTCATGAACTTCCTTGTGCAAAAGCTTTTACTTTTTGAAATTTTTGTACAAATCGTGTCTCAAGTGTTGATTCCCCACGAGTACTTTAGTGAGTTTAAAGGAATGATATCTCTAATAGGGTGTTGATTACAAATCGCCACATTAGTCCCCAAGAAATAGCAGAGTATTCGCACATTTTTTTGTTTGTTTGTTTCGAGACAGAGGCTCATTCTGTCACTCTGGGTAGAGTTCTATGCTGTCATAGCTGACAGTAACCTCAGGCTCCTGGGTTCAAGCAATCCTCTTGCCCCAGCCTCCTGAGTAGCTGGGACTACAGGCGCCCTCCACAATGCCCAAATAGTTTTTCTATTTTTAGTAGAGAGGGGATCTCACTCTTGCCCAGGGTGATCTCGAACTCCTGAGCTCAAGGGGAATCCCATCGTGATTATAGGCATGAGCCACAACGTTGGGCCTGTTCTCGCATTTTAATACTTTTAATTCAAAATGTAAGGTTAAATTTATAGCAGCAGCAATAACAATATATGCTGAGTGCTCACTGTGTACCAGATGCTGTTCCAAGCACTTGACATGGAGTAACAATTCTTACCACAACCCACTGAAGAAGGTACTATTATTATTTCCATTTTACAGGTAAGGAAACTGAGGCACAGAGAGGCTACCTGCTGTAAAGGAGTGTAATAACCAACTTGGGATTCTTTGGAGTTCTTTCAGGAGTTGGGGAGGCTGAGCTCCTGTACTAGGATTTGTTTTACTTTGCCATCATCTTGGGCTTAAGATCTTATCTGATAAATGGTTCTCTGGGCAGAAAAAAATACCCTGATCTTATGTTGTCATAGTGTAAATGATGGGACCGAGGCTCAAGGTTACAAAGTCTGTGTTTATTTCACTATTTGAGAGACAGTGGTACACAGGTCCAGGGGGTTGTTCCTAGCCAGTCTCTACATAGTTCTTGAGAGGAAGCAACCTCCCTGTGTAAGAAAAAAAAAAAAAAAAACCCCGAGAAACACACAAGCTCACCACCTACAAAATTTCGTTCTAGAAGCAGAGCTCCTAGGTACAGGGGGACTGAACCCTGTCCCTTTGGTTCTCCTCCCTGGGCTGGAGGGAATGTATGTCCTGTGGTTCTGTTGTCCCTCAAGGGGTGTTGCTGCTCCACCAATGCTGACCCCCAGGTGTGGTCACAAGCCCCTTCCCTGGAGTCTCCACAGCCCCATGGGATTGGCCATAATTAGCAGACTGAAGGCTAAGAGAAAGCAACAGGAAATAAGCTCAGAGTCCTAGAAGCACAGAGACAGACTGACATTCGGGCCCCTGGTCCCTGGTCCTGCCAGGGCTGACCTGCTACTGGAACCCAGGCTCAGGGGTGACCTGTTACCCTAGAGGCCCCTCCTTCCTCACATGCAGGGCCCCAACTCATCACCTGTGAGAGAGATGCTTCCGGCATCTTTCCCCACCACGTGCCTTTTTGTTTTTAACGTATCCTGCTGCGTGTAGAGGAAGTTGAGTTTTCAATTGTAAAAGATTACACATAGGCACACTGTAGAAAACGTAGAGCATGTAGGGAAACAGAAAGAAGGAAAACAAAAGTCACCGTTTGCTCTGTCACCCAGAGATGGCCACCAAAACGTACTATGTATTCCCTTATGTAGAATATTATTTAGTCAATAAATATTTACTGAGCACCAGCTACACACCAGCTTTTGCATCAGGCTCTCAAGACAGCAGCGATGAACAGTTGATTCTTTCTGCTGTGGTTAATTTTTTTTTCAATTTACAAAGAAAAGAGGTCTGTTTAGCTCACAGTTCTGCAGGCTAGGTAAATTTTCAAATAATTAAATTAGCATGAACAAAAATTGTCTTCATTTTAAATAGCGTGTATTCTATATCTTTTATAAAAATGTATACTATACTATTCTCATCACAGAGAATTCTTTTTTTTTTTTTTTTTTTGTGATTTTTGGCTGGGGCTGGGTTTGAACCCACCACCTCCGTCATATGGGACCGGTGCCCTACTCCTTGAGCCACAGGCGCCGCCCATCACAGAGAATTCTAAAATAATCCCCTTGCAAGTGGATGGACGTTGTCCCTGGCTGATAGAATTTGGAGTAATTTTTGTTCTCTTTATTTTCGGTATTGCTTATTTTGCAACATAAATTAACTTTATAGTAATAAGAAAGTTCTGTTTTTTTGGCATGGCTGAATATTTGTAAATTATAGAAAAGAAAGACATGGAAGTCACCCCAAATCTTCTCCTGAAATAAATACCACTGCTGTTATACACTGATTTTTAAGCACAGTTAACTTGGTTTCCTTGGATATTTTATTTATCTGTAATTGACCATGATGTCCCAAACATACTGAGGTACACACAACACTGCTGGGGCCGTCTTGGTCATCCTCAGGAAAGGGGAGTTTTCTGGCCTCAAAGCCAGAAACTCTGAGACCTGAGTTCTTGGGATGCTGACTGTCCCAACAGCACAAATGACTCTGTCATTCTTCAAGTCTTGATCAACTCCTGCTCCAGACCTGGCACCTTTGAGAGGTGGGAGGACCCAGGCCACATACTTCAGGAGCCCAAGATAGTTGGAGACCGGATCACGGGACCACTGGCCCTCAGGTCCAGAGCTAAGCACAGGCAGTTGGTGCTATAGAAATTCCAAGAAGGGAGGAGGGTGGAGGGAGGGTGATTGGTGGGATTACACCTGCGGTGCATCTTACAAGGGTACATGTGAAACTTAGTAAATGTAGAATGTAAATGTCTTAACACAATAACTAAATGTGCCAGGAAGGCTATGTTAACCAGGGTGATGAAAATGTGTCAAATGGTCTATAAAACCAGTGTATGGTGCCCCATGATTGCGTTAATGTACACAGCTATGATTTAATAAAAAAAGAAAAACGCAATTCCGAGAGAGGAAAGGCAAGACCAGAGTGAAAGCAAGCCGGGGTGTTAGAAAAGGCTTTCTACTGGAGATGTGACCTCAGTTTGACATTCTTGATAAGAAAGACAAATGGGAAAGGCTTTCCAAGTGGGTGGGAGTCACAGCAAACACCACTCCCGGAGTCAGCATGATGCAAAGTTGTAGGGAAACAGATGAGACAGCTTTTGCACTTGGCAGGATGGAAACCATCTCAGGAGCATGGTGTCTCCTGGGACTTTGTCTTATTTTCCCAAAAGCCTTATGGAGTAGGTAAGACAGCAACAAAACTATTAAGTGATCTGTCAAGGTCATATAGAAAGCTAGTGGCAGGTCTCCCATCCCTCATCTAACCCTCAATCCCCAAAGCAGAGCTCCTTCCAGCAATGGACATAGTCCCAGCTTGTTCCAGGCTGAATTTCTCCTACAGCTTGTGTTTCTTCCCTGCAGAGAGCAGTGATGAGGGCAAGCACCACAGAGTAACCAGGAAACGGCGACGGAGCCTGGGGGCTGGACACCCCCACAGCGACAGCTCACCCGGTAGGCAACAGGCCTTTCCATTTCTCTTGTGCTGACAGGGCTCATGGTGGAGTTTCTCAGCCCGACTGGGCTTGTGTGAAGATACTCTTCACAGTATTGTTTATAGTAGAGGAAAAATAGGAAAAAGCAAAACAGGTAAAGGACGCTGCCCCCTGACCTGTTTTTTAGCTCTGTTCTTCTATCTCTGACGTGGAAAAGAAAGATGCCCAATCATATCATTAATCAGATCTCATGTATACTTTGTAAAAATTCACCCTTATATGGTTATAAACAAGATTGGAAGGGAAATGTCAAATGTTAATAGGGGTTATCCCTGAATGGCAGAATGATGAGTGTTTTTTATTTTCTCCCTTTCAAAGTATCCTACACTTCAAGTCATTTACGACAAGCATGTCTTATTTTTACAGCCAAAGGAAATAATTTTTGCAAAAAAACCCAAAAACCTACAAATTTTGTGTGGGGAAAAAAAAAAAAGAGTATGGGGAAAATCGTGTTACTTAATGCCTCGTACAGAATCTGGCACACATTAAATGATTCATAAATGCTGACCATGAAGCTGGAGCTGAGCTCTGGGTTCTATTTCCAGACATAAAAATGATTAGGGGGCGGCACCAGCCAAAAACTGCAAAAAAAAAATTATGAGGAATGTGGTCCTTGTTGACAGACCTGGTAGATTCGCCACTTACTAGCTATGTGACTTTGGCAGAATAACTTACCTTTTTGAGCCTCAGTTTCCTTACTGTATAATGGGTGATTAGTTAGAAACTAATACCTTCTTCAGAGGACGTCTATGAGAAGCAAATGAAATATTAAATATAAATTACTTAGTACAGTGTTGGCACATAGTAAGTGCTCAATAAATGGTAACTGTTATTATTGACCTTGAGCAAGGCCCAGGTCCTCTCAAGTCCCGACTTCTTTCTTATTAAACTAAACAGGGTCCCTTCTGGAGGTGCTGAGTCAGGCAGCACAGCGGGAAAGCACTCGTAGTCTGTCTTGCCTCTTGAAGACCCTCCACCTTGCCCCTAGCACAAGGACAGTGGTGCTTTGTACATGGGTACAAAAGACTCATGAGAGATGGGAGTTGGCTCTGGGTCACTATGTCTGGGGTGAGCTGACCAATGGGGTTTGTCTCCATCCAGGTGGTGTCCATGAGGAACCCGATGTTTTAAAGGATGAGCTTCAACTCTATGGAGGTAACTGGTTGTCCAGTGGCTTTGGAGAAAAAAGAATTAGGCTAAGGATAGGAGGGCTTAGGGCTTTGTTAGGCAGAAACAAGGTCACGAGGGTGTTTCAGGAGCTGAAACTCCAGGAGTTGTGGCAAGCTGAGTGGTTATCACATTGGCAGATGGGGCTGGGGCGTTTTTGACCATGATGAGACTGTTTTGAGCAAACCCTGCATTCTTTTCTGAGCTATAACCTTGACTTGTGGATGACTTTGACAAGTCCTTGATAAGTCACCCAAACTTTTTGGGCTCAGCTTCCCAACCAGCAAAATGGAACATGATCAGTACTCCCTTCTCCGGAATACTGGGCTACTTGAGTGTGTAAAGAAAAGTTAGGGATTCATCTCTATAATACCCTGTTATGGAATAATTGTTTCTAAATACCCTGATTACTATAGGGAGGAGATATAAAATAATGTGGCACTTTTTAGCACTGAGATGAAATGGCAGAATTTATAAACATGAACCAGTTTGCCGAAGAGCCTGACAAATACACTGGATAAGAAAGCCTGTTTAACTTCTTTTAACCCAATATTTCCAAAATCTATGTAGTTTCCTAACGCCTGGTAATAACCCAAGAAAGACCACAGAAAAATGCTCATGTGTGCACTCAGAGAGTAAAGGTTATGTGGGTAATCTTTATAGTGTTTTATTTGCTTATCTGATTTTTTTTTTCTTTTTTAACCAAAGCAAGTATTAGTTTAGAAAAATGCTTAAATTACTCATTAGTTTAAGAAAGTTTTCACTGGGTATAAATTAAGAAAAACTTTTATTTACTTGAATTTTAAAATATTTTTTTCTTATAAAAGTAATTCAGATTCAGGGCGGCGCCTGTGGCTCAGTCGGTAAGGCGCCGGCCCCATATACCGAGAGTGGCGGGTTCAAACCCAGCCCCGGCTGAACTGCAACCAAAAAATAGCTGGGCACCTGTAGTCCCAGCTACTCGGGAGGCTGAGGCAAGAGAATCGCTTAAGCCCAGGAGTTGGAGGTTGCTGTGAGCTGTGTGAGGCCACGGCACTCTACCGAGGGCCATAAAGTGAGACTCTGTCTCTACAAAAAAAAAAAAGTAATTCAGATTCACTGTAGAAAATGCAGATGTAGTCACTTACTTGGGAATTACCTTTCCCCCCAAGCTATCAGATGTGCTCAGTAAATTACATTGTTTTCATCGTATTTCATCTTGCTTTCAGTATGTTTTCTGCACTCCTGGTATTGGCCACTCTCTGGTTACTTTGCAGATGTGGTCCCCTGTTTGCAGATTAGCCCTAAGGACAGCTCAGTGTGCTGAGTGCTGTCACGCGCTCAGCGTGTCCTGGGGCTGCTCTTAGGGACAAAATGTACAGGAGTAGGACCTGGTGTGGGGGAGACACATGGGGCACTGCTGCCCTTGAGCAGAAGAAGATGACATGTTAGAAGTCACCAGAGAACTAGAGCAGGCACCAAGGACCACATGGTGGACAGGTGGGAAGGCCACCTGGGATTAACAAGGATGCTGCAGTCAGGGCAGCTCTGTAGGGCTCACCTCACCCTCAGCAGCCCGGAAAAGTGGCTTGGCAGCTGTTGTGGGGGCCACCACTCCCTGTGTACAACTCATCTTGGCTCCACCTGCTTGAGGTCTGGGAGTCACATGGCGAGATGTCATCACCTGCACGTGGATAGCCTGAGCAGACACATTGCCAACTTGTGATCCATGTGTACAGATGCATTGTATCTGGCTTTGAGTGTTGTTGGTTTTGTTTTATTTTTTTTTTGAGACAGAGTCTCAAGCTGTCACCCTTGGTAGAGTGCCGTGGCGTCACAGCTCACAGCAACCTCCAACTCTTGGGCTTAAGCGATTCTCTTGCCTCAGCTTCCCAAGTAGCTGGGAATACAGGCACCCTCCACAATGCCCGGCTATTTTTGTTGTTGTTGTTGTTTTTGTTGCAGTTGTCATTGCTGTTTAGCTGGCCTGGGCTGGATTTGAAACCACCAGCCTTGGTGTGTATGTGGCCAGTACCTTAACCACTGAGCTACGGGCACCGCCCAACTTTGAATGTTTTTTAAAAATTATGATTGTATACTCTGGGAGGCCGAGGTGGGAGGATTGCTTGCACTCAGGAGTTCGAGACCAACCTGAGCAAGAGTGAGACCCTCATCTCTACTAAAAATAGAAAAATTAGCCAGGTGTTTTGGTGAGCACCTGTTGTCCTAGCTACTGGGGAGGCTGAGGCAAGATCACTGGAGCCCAGGAGTTTGACGTTGATGTGAGATATGATGCCCCAGCACTCTGCGCAGGGTAACTGAGTGAGACTGTGTCTCAAAAATAAAAAGTTATGGCCGGGCATGGTGGCTCACGGCTGTAGTCCTAGCGCTATGGGAGGCTGAGGCGGGTGGATTGCCTGAGCTCAGAGGTTTGAGACCAGCATGAGCCAAACTGAGCCAGAGTGAGAACCTGTCTCTACCAAAAGAAAAAGCTGGGCGTTGTGACGGGCACCCATAGTCCCAGCTACTTGGGAGGCAAAGGGCAAGAGAATCATTAAAGAAAGAAAAATAAATAAATAAATAAAAAGTTATGACTATGAATATCATTCATTCATTCTACATTTTTTTTTTCACATTTGAACATTTCTAAAATCAGGATGCACCTTACAATCACTAGCAACTTATATAGCAGCACATAAAATGATGTTACCTCTCCCAAACAATGGTGTTTCTGTTTTGTTTTTTTTTGGCCGGGGCTAGGTTTGAACCTGCCACCTCCGGCATATGAGACCAGCGCCCTACTCTTTGAGCCACAGGCACCACCCACAATGGTGTTTCTGATTTTGTGAAATACAAGAGTTGCCAATTTTTTTTTTTTTCTAAATCAGGAAGTTTACGTTAAAATCTGGTATCTTATGGGAACTTGGAAGACCTGTATGGCTAAGCAGTTGTACCATGGGTACAGCAGTTTTCCGTGGGTGCTGGATGGTGGCTGCCCTGATAAAGGGAGCAGGGACCGTCCAGCCTGAGGCAGTCCTCACCTGGCCCACTCCAGATCAAGTGGAGAGTCTCTGAGCAGGGTCTGCCTTCCCTGAGGTGTAACTTCTCCCCACCCAAAGGCTCATAGGTGTGTGATCACTGATTTTTCTTCTGTGCAGATGTCCCTGGAGACATGGTGCCCTCTGAGGAGACAGGTGAGTGTCCAGTGGGGGCAGGGGGTCATCAGTGCTGGTGTTGAGCCTGGAGGTCTGCCCATGACCTCTGTCCAGAGGGAGCCAGCTATGGTCAGGGCACCTGAGGCTCTGGGTTGCACCATGAGGCATAGAGGTTGGACAGGAGTCTAGGCAAGAGGCAAGAGCATTACAACCAGCCACCAATAGATGGAAAGATCCCTCGGAGGTTGGAGAATTCAGTGAGACTTTGTTTTAGGTCACCTCTATCCTCCTCCAGGGTGGAGGCACCTATTAAGGAACCCAAGCTGGCCTGGCACTAACATTGACTTCTCATTTCCAGGACTCCAAAGGAGAGGCTCAGACCCAGCAAGTGGTAAATATGCAAGCTCAGCTGGGGAGCTGGAGGTCTGAATTCCAGGGGGCGGGACGGGACCACAGAGACCTATGAAGGTGGGCCAGTCCCAGCCACGATGCCATCACTATCCAGAGTGTCACAATGATTCAGGAAATGGAGCTCCAGGGCAGGGGAAATGGAGTTGAAGGCAGGCTCTGCCCTGTGGAGGGAGGAGAGGTCAGTGGGGATCCCCATCTTTATCTTTTTTTTGTTTGTTTGTTTGTTTTTTTGGCCAGGGTAGGTTTGAACCTGCCACCTCTGGCATATGAGACCGGCGCCCTACTCCTTGAGCCATAGGTGCTGCCCAAGGGGATCCCCATCTTTACAGTTTTATGTAACTGGTCCTGCGGTAAGCCCCATCTCACTGAGGACAAAGCATCTAGTTAAATTCTCGGAGAAGTAAGGAAGAGAAGGTCCCATCTGTCCCACGTTGAAATTGAACACTGTCTCTCTCTCTCTTATTGCTAAGGAGAAGTGGAGGCCTCTCAGCTCAGAAGACTGAATATAAAGAAAGATGGTAAGGAAATCCGGGTTCCAGGGCTGCACCCTCCTGTCTGGTCCACATGTCTTTGAGTAAAAGGCAGCTGGCGGCCTAGAGCATGGTAATCACAGCCCACCTCTGTCCTGTGCCCTGCTGTTTGCAAATTCCTCAGCTCATTGTCCCAAGGTGGGGCAGTAATTCCCATTTCGTAGATATGGAAACTGAGGCTCAAGGATGGGGAGTAAGTAGCCTTACAGCTTGTGAGTGGCACCGCCTGGACTTGAGCCCTAGTCCTCTGCGCTTTCTGCTATCCATGGAGGCATGGAGCTGATAAACGCCTTCCAGGCCTTGTGGCCGGGATGGGGAGCTGTGTAGTTAGATTAGACTGGATTCCAGGGAAGGAGCCAGGAGAGCTGAAGGGACCTCCTCTGCCCTAGTGTTGGGATCTGTGGGGACTTCCCGAAGAAGGAGAGGGCCAGCAGGGAGGCCGTGGTTTTGACCATGGGTCCTGTTGTTCTGCGCTGTTGCAAAAGCCCCACCTTCAGCAAGCCGGGGACCTGGGCCTCTCACTCTGCCTCTGGCCAGTGGGATGCACCCGGGCCCCCTCCTTAACTTTGGTGAGATATATAAAATGAGGCTTGTTGGACCAGAACCGAGATTCCCAAAGTGCAGGCTGCAGCCAGGATGTTTCAGGACATAGCATTATACCCCAAACCCCAAAGCTATTCCTCTCTCTGTGCTTTTACTCAGGGCATGGTCTCTGTGTGGAGCCCTGGGCTGTAGATGGGTCTGGTCCTCTCTCATTGCCTCTCAGCTACAGAGCACAGGCCTCTTCCTGGGTCTGAGACTTCCACGGGCAGCAGGGGCTGGCGAGTATGTCACCATCTTATTTTGTTTGCCTTGGGTTGATTTTTATGTTAGAGGATCCTGGTTTTCCATGTAACAGTTATAACATAAAGTTTCGTTTTAAAGCGAATATATTTCTGGAAAAAAGGAATCTATTAAAAGAAAATTGGGAAGTAAATATTAGCACAGATGATCCTTGCAGTTGTAAAGGCGGTAAGTGGTGCTAAGTAGAAATGGCAAACCAGGGCGGCGCCTGTGGCTCCGTCAGTAAGGCGCCGGCCCCATATACCAAGGGTGGCGGGTTCACGCCCGGCCCCGGCTGAACTGCAACCAAAAAATAGCCGGGCATTGTGGCGGGCACCTGTAGTCCCAGCTACTCGGGAGGCTGAGGCAAGGGAATCGCCTAAGCCCAGGAGTTGGAGGTTGCTGTGAGCTATGTGACGCCACGGCACTCTACCGAGGGCCATAAAGTGAGACTCTGTCTCTACAAAAAAAAAAAAAAAAAAAATGGCACAAACCAAAGGTGCTGTGGGGGTGACTGAAGTCTGAGAAAAACTGAACGAGAATGATCCCCAAGATCCCTTCCAGCTCCAACCTTATTCTGAGTCCTTACTCTGGCCTAACCTCTGCAGCATACAAAGTGTCCCCTACTTTAACAGCCCCTCCACTCCAGCTGTTGGGACCCTCACTACATGATGTCTGGGCTTCCGTCCCATCTGCTTACCTTGTCTGTGCACACACACAGACACACACACAGACACGCTTGTGTCTACACAGACACACAGAGAGACAAGATACACATCTCAGAGACACACACACACATACACTCAGATACACACAGAGACACAGATACTCACAGACAGACACAAGTGATGCAGACACACACACACACACACACACACATATACACTCAGATACACACAGAGACACAGATACTCACAGACAGACACAAGTGATGCAGACACACACACACACACACACTCTTCTCTCGTCCAAGTCCTCCTGCCTCAACTGTCTTTAAGGCTCACCTCAACTCTCTTTCTTCCAAGTCCTCCCAGACTGCCCTGGCTGTGATGACTCCCAAATTTGTGTGGCATCTTAACACTTACACTTAAACTAAGCTCTCCCCCCCCCGCCCCCGTCTTCTATTTGATCTTGCAATGTGCTGTCTCCTCTTTTTCTTAAAAACAACACCAACATATTTTCTAAATATTATTCATCGGACGGCTGCACCTAGCACTCCAGGCGGCTGAGGCAGGTGGATCACTTAAGCTCAGGAGTTCTAGACCAGCCTGAGCAAGAGTGACTCTACCTGACTCTTCTAAAAATACAATTAGCCAGATGTGGCGGTAGGCACCTGTAGTCCCAGCTAATTGGGAGATTGAGGCAAGAGGATTGCTCAAGCCCAGGAGTTTGAGGTTTCTGTGAGCTATGACACCATGGCCGTCTACTCAGGGTGACTGAGTGAGATTCTGTCCCCACCCCACCCCCAAAAATAGACAACTGGAAAACAGATCCAGGGAGAAATTCTCTGTTGGGAATTCATTTTGCATTTCTGAAAAACTGGATGAGGAAGAGAAGAGGAAAAACTTTCTCTAATCCGCCTCGCTCCCAGGTCTCCCCATCTCTGAGTGGGCCTAAACCTGGTACTTTCTTACACAGGAAGGCTGGTTCCCCATAAAGGCACTTTTTTCCTAGAGGATAAACTGAATTTAGAGCCAAGAAAGTTCTTTTTTTTTAATTAATTACTTTTTATTAAATCACAACTTTGTACATTGATGCATTTATGGGGTTCAGGGTACTACTTCGATAACCAAGAAAGTTCTAAAATACTCATTTTGTTGTTTCCCTAGAAGCAAAAACAAACAAAATTGCCCTCCTCACTTTCCATTCACTTGCCTCCAAAATGTCCCTCAGCAGTGGTGACATCTGCCGTCAGGCTGTCCTGTGCCACTCAGGGAGCACTTTGCCATCCAACGCCCCTCAGAGTGATGTGCACCCCACTCTCCTCTTTTACCAACGGGAACACCGAGGCTCAGAGGGGTCAGGAGACTTGCCCACTGCCTCTTTTTTTTTTTTTTTTTTTTGTAGAGACACAGTCTCACTTTATGGCCCTCGGTAGAGTGCCGTGGCCTCACACAGCTTACAGCAACCTCCAACTCCTGGGCTTAGGCAATTCTCCTGCCTCAGCCTCCCGAGCAGCTGGGACTACAGGCGCCCGCCACAACGCCCGGCTATTTTTTTGTTGCAGTTTGGCTGGGGCTGGGTTTGAACCCGCCACCCTCGGCATATGGGGCCGGCGCCCTACCCGCTGAGCCACAGGCGCCGCCCCCCCACTGCCTCTTAACATCAGTGGCCAAGCAGGGCTGAATGAGGGCACTGTTCCCTGCAGACTTGTCCCAGGAAACCTGCTCTGGATCGTCTGGGGGCAGGCAGGAAAGCAGGAAAGTTGTGTTCTCTCCCCTGACCATCCCCACAGTGCCTGGCAGAGTGCAGGGGCTCTTTTACAGACCAGCCTTGGATTCCTGCCCGAGGCACAGGCCCTGCTCACTCTCAGGTCCTCTCCAAGCCTCTGTCAAAATCCTAGACCCTCTGAGCCTGTAGTGCCACACCAGGCCCAGAGAAATAGGCGCACAAGTGCGTGGAGATTCTTGGGCACTGATTTCAGTGCAGCATCAATGGGAACAGGAAAAAAATCCAGCACCTCTCACTTCATCATTGGGGGTCCAGTTAAATCAATGAGGGGAGATTTACACCACGGAACACCGTGCGGCCGCCAAGGAGAACAAGGTGGGTCTGTGTGCTCTGAGATGGAAGATGGCCTTGCTCTGTCAATGAGAAGAAAAAAGCAAACTATAGAGCAGCAGGGATATAGATCGGGCCCATTTTTGTTTTAAAAGTGTGCATATATATGCCTGGAAAAATGCTGCCAATCACTGTTCGCTTTTATGGAGTGAGATTTGACCAATGGAACTAAACTTGGCAACATTTGCATTTTTTCTAATGGCATTTAGCATTCATCTGACAAAGTATTGAGTACCTCTGTGTGCCGGCTGCTGCTCTCACTGTTGGAGGTCCCAACAGGGGACGAGACCAGCTAAAATCCCTGTCCTCCCTGGAGCCACATGGTGGGGGACACAGAGTAAACACAGAAATGAAAATATAATCAGTTGACTGGTGACAAATGTTATAAAAATAATAAACTAAGATAAAGGGTGGGTTTGGGGGTACAGTTCTAACTTGGCTGGTCAGGAGCAGTGTCTCTGCATAAAGTTCCTTTGAAGCAAAGATTTTCCGGAAAAAAAAATTGTTTTTGAGACAGAGTCTCCCTGTGGTACCCCAGGTAGAGTACAGTGATGTCATAGCTCACAGCATCCTCAAACTCCCAGGCTCAAGTGATCCTCTTGCCTCAGCCTCCTGTGTAGCTGGGGCTACAGGCTCCCACCACCATGCCCAGCTGATTTTTCTATTTTTACTTTGTCTACTTTTGTAGAGATAGGGGTCTCACTCTTGCTCGAGCTGATATCAAACTCATGAGCTCAAGCGACACCTTGACCTCCCGTAGTAGCTAGGGTTACAGGTGTGAGCCACCACACTGGGCCTGACATTTTGTCATTTAAAAGAGAGAGGAAGAAGCAAACAGCAATTCCCCACTTCTGCCTTTACAGATGAGTTTTTCCATTTCGTCCTCCTGTGCTTTGCCATTGGGGCCTTGCTGGTGTGTTATCACTATTACTCAGGTGAGGGCTGGGCTTTCGGGGAAAAGAGGAGGGAGCTGGTGTTGGGGAGCGGAGGGGAACGGGGCTGTCCAGACCTGCAAGCCAATCATCTTCTTCCTCCCACCCTTACAGACTGGTTCATGTCCCTCGGGGTCGGCCTGCTCACCTTCGCCTCCTTGGAGACAGTTGGCATCTACTTCGGGCTAGGTAAGTCCCTCTCAACACACACACACACACACATACCCACACACACTCTCACAGTCTCAGAGGGGTGGTAGCCGGGATGGCCATACTTGCTTGCTAAGGGCCAGAGATCACAACCTAAACATTTTTTTTGGTAACTTCCTTATGCTCATGTTTTCTTCCTGAACACTTGAATGTCAATGTGAGGTCAGTGGCAAAACCCCGTGGAAAAAATGGACAAGTCCATAATAATACAACAAAAACAGTTTAAGGTAGCAAACGAGCCTGGTTTGGTGCCACATGCCTGTAGTCCCAGCTCATTAGGTGGCTGAGGAGAGAAGATCCCTTGGGCCTAAGAGTTTGAGCCCAGCCGGGGCTCAAAAAATAAATAAATAGGTTCAGCGCTTATAGCTCAAACGGCTAAGGTGCCAGCCACATACACCAGAGCTGGCGGGTTCAAATCAGCCCGGGCCTGCCAAACAATAACGATAACTACAACCAAAAAAAAGTAGGCAGTCGTTGTGGCGGGCGCCTGTAGTCCCAGCTACTCTGAAGGCTGAGGCAAGAGAATCGCTTAAGCCCAGGAGTTGGAGATTGCTGTGAGCTGTGATGCCATGGCACTCTCCCCAGGGCGACAGCTTGAGGCTCTGTCTCAAAAAAATAAATAAATAAAAAATAAATAAATAAAGATGTAAAGTTACAAGTAAATAGAATTAGCTAAATGCTAAAAAGTTAGTTAATGGAGTTGGGAACTGAATTTGCCCTGTGGACTTCCTGCCACCATTCTCACTTACTGTTTACAGTTGCTGGGTTTTTTTTTTCTTTTTTTGGTGGGAGCTGGGTTTGAACCCACCACCTCTGGTATATGGGTTTGGTGCCCTACTCCTTTGAGCCACAGGCACTGCCCTGTGGTTGCCGTTTTAGTAACAGGAGCTCTGATACTCTTGTCTAAGCTCAGCACCACCGTCACAGCTTTGCTTGTAGGGGTTAGGCCTGTGTCCAAGGCTAGGGAGGTGGGAGGGTCTGACCTGACTCTTCACTCCTCGAGAGGGCACAAACCTAACCTTTCTCTTTGTCTCTTGGTAGTATACCGCATCCACAGTGTCCTGCATGGCTTCATCCCCCTCTTCCAGAAGTTTAGGCTGATGGGTAACTGTTAAATTCTTCCCATGTTCCCTCTCTCCCTATCAGGGTCTTCTGTTTTGAGAGAGGCTTAGCATATAGGAAAAAGCACAGGGCCCTCAGGCAGAGGCCCTGGTTCAAGTCCACTCCTGCCAGTTTACCAGCTCTGTGATCCTGGATGATATGATCCTATAGCCTCTTTTTTTTCTTGGCCAAGGCTGGGTTTGAACCCGCCACCTCCAGTATATGGGGCCGGCACCCTACTCCTTGAGCCACAGGTGCCACCCCCACGGTAGCCTCTTTTAGTTTCAGTTTCCTCAACTGAAAAATGAGTGTAATACTTTCTACTACATACGGTCTCCTGAAAATCAAGTGAGAAACAGATGCGAGGGGAGACTGGTTATTCCTCCTGTCCTCACAGAACTTTGCGCTTCTCCAAATGCTATCTTTACTCTGGTCGTATTTGCCTAATAGCACCTGGGGAGGTGGGTTTTGTCATCTTATGCTTGACTGTGGCTTGGAGAGGTGCAGTGACTGCCCCAGGGTCACAGCGGGAGTGGCTGGGCCAAGCTAAAGTGGCCTCTTTTTTGACCAGCAGCTCTGTGTCCGCCTTATACTAGGGAGCTATATCTTCTTTAATCCATTTGATTATTAAAAGGAAAATTAGTTACTATGACAGTGGGTCACAGAGACCAGTGGCTTCCGGATGACTATCTTATGCCAACTGTGAGGGTTTCTAGGCATCTGGGGTGAGGGTGGGGATGAGGCCTGGCTGCCGTCAGAATCCCATGCCATCCTGTGCTTTGCCTTCCAGGGTTCAGGAAGACTGACTGAGGCTGCTGCCAGGTGGCATCTGAGCCATGCCCAAGTTTGACCACCATTGCAACCCCTGAGGACAAGGACAACACAACGTTCTGGGAGACACATGGGAGGCCAAGCCAGAGCAATAAAGAGAGCACTTTTCCTTCCATGTGGTCTGAACTTTGGCACCATCCCGGGCTGGGGTGTCATTCAGGCAGCACTGGTGTGCGATCCGGCTGCTGGGGTGGAAGGCAGAGGGAGGGCATGAGGCCTGAATCAGCAGGAAGGTTCTGAGAGGCGGCTGCTCTTGGCAAATGGCAGGAGCGCCCCAGCGGTGCATGCTGGGCCTGCAGTTTCTCTAAAATCCTCAGGCTAACCTGGTGGGCTCTCAGGTCCTACAAGAGTCATGCAGGGACAGACAGATGGTCCACTGCCATGAGGCAGGGAGCCACCAGGCTGGTTGAACCTGAGGCAGGTAAAGATGTTTAAGATGTTGGGGACTGGGTGGTACCTGTGGCTCAGTGGGTGGGGCGCAGGCCCCATATATGGTGGGTGTCGGGTTCAAATCCGGCCCTGGCCAAATTGCAACAACAAAATAGCCGGGTGTTCTGGTGGGCACCTGTAGTCCCAACTATTTGGGAGTCTGAGGCAAGAGAATCGCCTAAGCCCAGGAGTTGGAGGTTGCTGTGAGCTGTGATGCTACAGCACTCTACCGAGGGCCATAAAGTGAGACTCTGTCTCTAAAAAGAAAAAAGAAAAGATGTTGGGGACTAAAGCATCTGGCCATCTTTCCTCAGCCCTATCACCCAGTGACAGCCCTGCTGCCCTGGACTCCATCAAGATTCAAATAAATATTCTCTTCCCTGCACTAAAAGAGTTCAGTATTCCTTTACCTTTCTTGAGCATGAGAACACATCTGGGTCTCCTCTGAATCCACCTAGTCAAGGCAGATGCTTTGTGCTATTGGATAAAGCCTAAAAGGTGATTAATGTGAAGCTCCTCACTCTAGGTCCAAGATTTCAGTTGCACATATTCAGAGTGGGAGACTGGGCTTTGCAACCATTCTTCTGAAAAATATCTGAGGCTGTTAGTATTCTCATTTTGGCAAATGCCAAAGGAGTGAGATGAGGGCACAAAACTGAAACCATTGCTAACGCGGGTTGCATTAATGGAAGTATAAAGTCTAAATTGAAGGAGGTGGTAGTAAGTCCTACTTTCATGGGCCGGGCCTCGCCAAGAGCATGTGTTCAGTGCCAGACTTACACATTAAGAGAGAAAGTGACAGACTAGAGAACACATGGGGGGAAAGACCAGAGTGGGAATATAAAGAACATTTGAAAGCCAGGTGTGCTGGCACACAGTTGTAGTACCAGCTGTTTGGGAGGCTGAGGTGGGAAGATTGCTTGAGCCCAGGAGTTTGAGTCTAGCCTGGACAACATAGTGAGACTCTGGTCTCTGAACAAAAAATTAAAAAATGGTTGAAGAAACGAGATTTCTTCAACTTGCAGAAAAGAAAAGTGGAGTCTTTATTAAGCTTAGAAATTCTCGAAGGACACTTCCTCAAGTGCTTCTGATGGCCTAGGTATAGTCACGAATGTTATTGGATTCAATTTTCACAGCAGCCCTAAGGTATAGGGGTCATTCCTCATTTTGGAAATGGAGAAATAGAGACTCAAAGAGATTTAGTATCTCACTCAAGGTCACATAGTGAGTAAGTGGCAGAGTGGCAGTTTGAACCCCAGCGTAGACAAAGTCTGCCTCATAGAGCTTGGCTCCTTCAGTTCCCAGTCCAGGCAGAGCGTCCTGGAGGGAGCTGGAGTTTTTTCCAGTGTTACCCAGATTTGGAGATCTCTCAAAGTTGTAGAATTTTTTTTTTTTTTAAGTGAGAGAGAAAGCCTGTAAAGAGAGAGAGAAAGCACACACCTGTAATCCCAGCTACTTGGGAGGATCCCAAGTTAAGAATTTGAGTCCAGGGGCGGCGCCTGTGGCTCAGTGAGTAGGGCGCCAGCCCCATATGCTGAGGGTGGCGGGTTCAAACCCAGCCCCGGCCAAACCGCAACCAAAAAATAGCCGGGCGTTGTGGCGGGCGCCTGTAGTCCCAGCTGCTCGGGAGGCTGAGGCAAGAGAATCGCGTAAGCCCAAGAGTTAAGAGGTTGCTGTGAGCCGTGTGACGCCACGGCACTCTACCCGAGGGCGGTACAGTGAGACTCTGTCTCTACAAAAAAAAAAGAATTTGAGTCCAGATGGGGTAAGATAGTAAGATTCCAGGGGTGGCGCCTGTGGCTCAAGGAGTAGGGCGCTGGTCCCATAGGCCAGAGGTGGCAGGTTCAAACCCAGCCCTGGCCAAAAACCACAAAAAAAAAAAAAAAAGATAGTAAGATTCCTCTCTAAAACATTAAATAAGCATTGTAAAAGTGAGAGAAGGGGGATGTCAGTGTTTTAGTTTTCTAATTGAGGACTATAAAAGAAAAACCAACTATCAATGTCATTTTACAGAAGAAATAGCTGGTTTTGTACCAAAAAAACCAGGGAAATTATCATCAGAAAAAAAATAAAGTCTAAAGTGGAATAAGTTAAGCTTCGTGAAAGTCTCACTTCATGGCCCTTTTCCTCTGATCATTGCGGTCCCATAAAAAGGTTATGTTTTGGAAACCACAAGACCAATTCCTAGGGATTTTTACCTCCTTTTTTTTTTTTTTTTTTTTTTTGAGACAGAGTCTCACTATATCACCCTTGCCCTCACAGCAATCTCAAACTCTTGGGCTCAAGCAATTTTCTTTCTTATTTTATTTTTGCAGTTTTTGGCCAGGGCTGGGTTTGAACCCGCCACCTCTGGTATATTGGGCTGGCGCCCTACTCCTTTGAGCCACAGGTGCTGCCTGTTTATTATTATTTTTTTTGAGACAGAGTTTTACCATGTTGCCCTCGGTAGAGTACTGTGCCGTCACAGCTCACGGCAACCGCCAACTCTTAGACTTAAGTGCTTAATTCTCTTGCCTCAGCCTCCCAAGTAGCCAGGACCACAGGCGCTTCCTACAACACCCAGCTACTTTTTTTGTTGGTGGTGGTACAGTTGTCATTGTTGTTTTACCAGGCTTGGGCCAGGTTCGAGCCTGCCAGCCTCTGTGTACATGGCCAGCGCCCTACCCACTGAGCTATGAGCGCTACCCTGTTTTTACATTTTTGTTAGAAAAAAAATTGACCTGAATCCCAATACCCCAAATCATCCAAAGTTAATATTTTGGTGTTTCCTGTGAGTCTTTTTAATGCATGTGTTCATTTTTTTTTTTATTTTGAACCTTTTTTTCTTTCACATATAATAAGCATTTTTTTCATAAGCCTTTTTTTTACCATTACTGTATACTCTCCACAGCATCATTTTCAGCCATTATGTACTACATATCTCTTTTTTTTCTTTTCTTTTTTTTTTTTTGGAAGCAGTCTCACTTTCTTGCTCTGACTAGAGTGCTATGGCATCAGCCTAGCTCACAGCAACCTCAGACTCCTGGGTTCAAGCAATCCTCTTGCTTCAGCCTCCTAGAGTGCTAGGATTACAAGCGTGAGCCACCTGCCCAGCCAGCACTGTGTCTATCTCAATTGACTTAATAGTCTCTCTGTATTTGGGTTAAAATATTACTGTACTAGCTAACATTTATTCAGTACTTTTTACATGCCATGTGTGGAGCTAAGGACTTTACATTCTTTTATTTATTTATTTATTTATTTTTTTGGAGACAGAGTCTTACTTTATCGCCTTCAGGAGAGTGATATGGCGTCACAGCTCACAGCGACCTTCAATTCCTGGGCTTAGGCGATTCTCTTGCCTCAGCCTCCAGAGTACCTGGGATGACAGGTGCCCGCCACAACATCCAGCTATTAATCCTTGTCATAAATCACAACTCAGTGAGGTACCATCCGTCATGATTCCCATTTGACAGATGAAAAAATCAAAAAGCTAGTTTCTGAGGTTTTGATTTCAAGCTCTTCTTCGTAACTTATTTTCTTCTAAAAGGAGCCCAGAGAACACAGATCAAATATTTACTCAACATATAAATGAGACACAAAGTTTCATGATAGAAACACCAACTTGCTGACTTGAGAACAACGTGCTTGGCCTCTCTTTATAGGAACGATGGGTTCCTGTGGCCAGCTCTGCCACTGGCTGGCTGTGAATTTGGTCAAGTCCTCCCCTCTCTCAGCCTCAGTTTCCTCATCTGTATAATGGGGAGCAGAATAGAGCCCACTTTACAGTGCTGTGGCAAGGATTACATGAGATGATTACATAAAGTCTTATACACAGACTCTGCCGCCCAGTAAGTAGATTCTCAATAAACAGGAATTATTAGATTAGAGCCGGGGCAAATCAGATGCCATTTGGGTCAGGCAGGCAGAGTCCGATAGACATAGGAAAACAGGAAGCAGAGAGAAGGGAACAGAAGAGCCTACCCCTGACCAAAGGGAGCAAAGCTGTCCACAATGTCGGGCAAGAATAGCAGCCGAGTGGTGGTATCAGTCAGCCAGGAAAGCGAAACCACAAGAATTTAAGAGAAGGAATTTGTTAAACAGGTACAGGAGGACTGAAAAGACAAACAAAAAAACAAACCCTGAAGCTCACAGCCTACAGCTGAGAGAACCACCTATGGCTGGTGGAACAAAAGAAAAGTTGGAGTTATTAGAACGGAGAAGCTTGGGAGAGCGCCCTGCGGACCAGGACCCAGACCCCTAAGGAGGGGGCACTGCCCGAGGACGCTGTGCGTGCAGGGCCCGTGAGGTCAGGCCTACGCTTTCTCAGCAGAAGCCCCAAATCCAGAGTCACAAAAAACGTTGGCAACGACCTTTTTAAAAATGTTAACTTCTGTTCTAGAAAACATTATGATAGTCACTCAAAAAATTAAAACATAGAATTACCGTGTAATCCAGTAATTCTACTTCTGGGCTTACATCTGAAAGGACTTGAAGAGATAAGTGTACACCCATGTTCATGGAAGCTTTACTCCCAATGGCTGAAACATGGAAGCAACCCCTGTCCACCAACAGGTGACCGGATAAGCAAAATGTGATGTACACTTACAATGGAATGTTATCTTTTTTTTTTTGGTTTTTGGCCGGGGCTAGGTTTGAACCCGCCACCTCCGGCATATGGGACCGGCGCCCTACTCCTTGAGCCACACACAGGCACCGCCCTACAATGGAATATTATCATCCATAGAAAGAAAGACGCAGAGTACCACAGGGATGAACCTTCACAAGAAGACAAACACTGCTGGCTCGTCACCATAGCTCAGCAGTTTGGGTGCCGGCCACATACACTGGGGCTGGCAGGTTCGAACCCAGCCCAGGCCTGCTTAACAGCAATGACAACTGCAACAAAAAAATAACTGGGCGTTGTGGCGGGCGCCTGTAGTCCCAGCTGCTTGGGAGGCTGAGGCAAGAGAATCACTTAAGCCCAAGAATTGGAGGTTGCTGTGAGCTGTGTGACACATCACTCTACCAAGGGCAACATAGTGAGACTGTCTCAAAAAAAAAAAGAAAAAAAAGATTGATTCCATGTATGATTGATTCCACTTATATAAGGTCCCTGGGGTAGTCAAATTCATAGAAACAAAAGGTAGAATTATGGGTGCCAGGGGCTGGGGGGAAGGGAGAACAGGGAATTGGTGTTTTATTTTGTTTTTAATATTACTTATTTATTTATTTAAAACAGAGTCTCACTTTGTTGCCCTGGGCTAGAGTGCAATGGCGTCATAACTCACAGCAACCTCAAACTCCTGGGCTCAATCTATCCTCCTGTCTCAGCCTCCCAAGTAGCAGGGACTATAGGAACCCACTGCAATGCCTGGCTATTTTTTTCTATTTTTAGTAGAGGCGGGGGGGTCTCACTCTTGCTCCACCCGCCTCAGCCTTCCATTGTGCCTCCCAGCACACTGTGCCCTGCAAGGGAATAAGTGTTGAATGGGAACAGAGTTTCAACTGGGAAAGAGGAAAGAGCTCCGGAGGGGGTGGTGATGGCTGCACAGTGATGTGAATGGACTTAATGCCCTTCAACAATGGTTAAAGTGGTAAGTTTTGTTATGTGCATTTCACCACAATTTTTTAAAATTTCAAATTATTAGTGGCCAAACACAACTAGATCTGGCCTGCAGGCCACAGGCTTGCTTCCCTGGGGGCTCCTCAGGTGTTAAGCTAGAGACAGGCGCTAACTGTGGTACACATAGAATGGGAGAGAAAGCCAAGCAAGGACACAGGATTACTGCTCTTTTCTCTTTTCTTTCCTTTCCTTTGTTTTGCTTTGCTTTTCTGAGACAGATGTTTAAGGAGATTCTTCTGCTAGGAGATAAGTGAAAGAGACATGGCCACTACCCACTGGGAAGCTATCTGCCCTTCTTTTCTGTGCTTCACAACTGCTCATAACCACATGCTTACGATTTTATGATGTCCTAACCTCCCTATCTTGGAATCTCAGCAAGATGGTAGAGGTTGATTCTATTTTCTTTCTGGGGAGCCCTAGAGCACAGTGGAAAGAGAACTTTGGAATCCAGCAGTGTTCTGCTTCTCTGATGAAGGCTCACCGATACGACACCTACGTGATGCTGGGCAGTTATTTAACCTCTCTACCTTTAGTTGCCTCACTGGAAATAGCAACTTTGTATGGCTATGAGAAATAACTTTTATTAATAAAAAAAAAAAAAAAGAAAGAAACAACTTTTAAAATGCACATGAAATACCCAATCCAAAACCTGTCATTCTGTTCTACTTTTCAATTTTCGGCAGCCTGGCTGCATTGTGGGTACACAGGTTCTACCCCAGTTCTGCTCCTGGTAAGCTTGGCCTCTCCAGGTCCCAGTTGTCAAAGGAGGGGCTCATGTGAGGCAGGGTATAGAAGCGTGTTGCACCCTGAGAGATAGCTCCTCAAACTTCACGCTGACTGCTGAGGGCCTGTCTGCACTAGGGTGCTACCTTCCTGGGGCCCAGCACCCAGCACTGCCCTTGGACTCTCTCATGGCTCTTTTGCCAAGCTAGAGCTCAAAGCCAGTGCCAGCCTGGGGTCTGGTTACACCTCGGGTGTCGAGTGGATTCCTGGAGCCCCAGTTCAATGTATCATCTAAAAATAAAACCTTGAATCTTGAGCCTAGGAAGGCAGGACTGAAAGGTGGAGGGTGAGGAGGAAAAGACATCTGCCCGACTGTCCTGGACTCTGCTGGGATCACCGCAGAGGGAGAACTGGGGCAGTGAGAGCGTGTTGAGGCCGTGCAAGCCAGCCTGCCCTGGGAGAAATGGACACAAGCTCAAGAGGACCACAGCAGTTGTTTGTCCCCTTCTTCTGACACAGCCCCAGGAATCCTCTGTCTACTCCAGAGGATCCAGGCCTGGACCAGAGAAACAGTGAGGAGATGCTGCTGACTGAACCCAGGGAGTGGGGAAAGCACTTGCCATTGGGTCTGGGCTTCATGGATGGAGGTGTAGGGAAGGGCTGTCCAGGCACAGGGCCCAGCGACGGCAGAGGCATGGAGGCATGAAAGAGGAGAACGTGTGCAGGCAGCAGCAGGCTGTCAGCCCCGGGCAGTCAAGGCATATGAGGTGGGAGTAGGGGTGAACCCAGCACACAGGTGGATCACTCCTCCCCCACCAGACCCTGGAGAACTGGGATAAGGAGCTGGGACTTTCATCTGAGGACGAAGGGGAACCCTGGAATGAGTTTGAGCCAAAAAATGGCAGAGGGAAGATTGCACTTCAGAAACATCACTGAACTGCTCTACTGGCCCTGTGGGGGCTGTGAGGGGCATCAGAATAAAGCTCACAGACCTCCCACTGCAGGGAGCATAACTGACCAAGGGTTGTAGTGCTCTGTGTTTGCACCAAGGCCACTGTCCCCGTGGGATATCCCCAGCCAATGCTTTACCAGGAGAATGAGACTAAGGCAAACCCACACCCAGGAGACATGGGATTCCTCTGACCACGGACTTGGGCTTTAAGGACTCACTGACACCCTGCCAAACCTTCCTTAAACCACATGGCGGACTAGGACTCTTCCACCCAACCTTCCTTCCCTCTCTTCTTCTCCTGTGGCCAGACTTACATTGCAGTTGGAGGCTTTCCCAGCCTCCCTGGTTTCCTCTCCATTCTCTCTCTCACAGATGTTTTCTCTAATAAAATCCTTGCACATTGGGCGGTGCCTGTGGCTCAGTTGGTAGGGTGCCGGCCCCTATACCGAGGGTGGCGGGTTCAAACCCGGCCCCGGCCAAACTGCAACCAAAAAAATAGCCGGGCGTTGTGGCGGGCGCCTGTAGTCCCAGCTACTCGGGAGGCTGAGGCAAGAGAATCGCTTAAGCCCAGGAGTTGGAGGTTGCTGTGAGCTGTGTGAGGCCACAGCACTCTACCGAGGGCCATAAAGTGAGACTCTGTCTCTACAAAAAAAAAAAAAAAATCCTTGCACATTTAATCTCATCCTGGCGTCAGCTTCTCAGATGGCTCAGACTAATGGCTAAGATTAGAGACAAGGGATACCCATGGCCGCAGGAACAGAAGGGAAGGGGGAATTTGAAGACATTTCAAAAAGGAATCCATAATATGACTTGAAGCACACACCTGCCATGAGTGGCTCTCCCCAAGGTTAGAGTTCTTAACACTCAGCCTGGTATTCACCCATTTCTGTATTGGCTACCCTCACGAGACTCTGAGTTTGTCAAAGGATTGAGGAAGTAAATGAATGGGTGTGGTGAAGGAAAGAGGACAGTGTAGGCGGATACCAGAGCTCTAGTTTGGGCCCCTTGGTGGATGGTCGTTGTCCATATTTGCCATTTGCCTCCCTGGTGTATTCTGTCAGTCTAATTTCTCTTTGAAGAAAAAATCTTGCTCTCCTTTGTGCTTCAAAGGATGTTATGAAGAGAGTGAGGTTTTATAGACTAAGACAGCAGACTAGAGACATCTCCTGCCAGCTACTCATGGTGAGACGGAGGAAAGTGGACATCATCCTACCTGACTAGGGGAATCTGCACAGAAACATCACTCAGGGAGCAGGAGACTCAAGGCACAGAAACATCACCCTGAAGCAGCAGGAGACTTCAGGAGCCAACAAAGAGGTCTGGAGCTGAGGAAAACCAAAACAGAAGGCAGGTGCTTGATACTGCCTGTTTTGAATGGGGCTACTTGCTAGAGCAGTGAGTAGACTTGAGCAATATCTGGTTGAACAGGTGGGGTTGAACACTTAGGCCTATTCTCCACACTGAACATCACAATGGACCACTAGCAAAGTAAACACCCACAAACGAAAGGACAAAAACCCAGCGTCCATAATGGTGCAAAGGATAAAACTAAAAAACAGACCTTCACAAAATAAGATGAATAGAACTCCATCACACTTATCAGTTCTCTTAATGTCAATGTCTCAAATTTCCCACCAAAAAGGCACAAACTGGCCAATTGGATAAAAAAGCACAAGCCACCCACATGCTATCTCCAGGAAACACAGCTAACCTTGAAAGACAAAACAAGATTCAGGGTAAAGGGTTGGAAGACAGTATTTCAGGCAAAGGGAAAACAGAAGAAAGGAGGGATCACAGTCTTATTTTCAGATACATGTGGATTTCAAGCAACTAAAGTTAAGAAAGACAAAGACGGTCATTTTATACTGGTCAAGGGAATAATACATTAAGAGAATATTTCCATTATTCCAATATTTCTAAGTATTTATGCACCCAACTTAAATGCTCCCAGATTTATGAAACAGACCTCAATTGGTCTGAGCAATATGATACCCTATAACACCATGATAGCTGGGGACATTAACAACCCTCTGGTTGAACTGGACAGATAATCTAAACAGAAACTAAACAAAGATATAAGGGACTTAAATGCAACCCTCGAACAAATGGGTTTAATAGACATATATAGAAAACACCATCCAAAGCTAAGGAATATGTTCTTCTTGTCAGCCCATGGAACATACTCCAAAATAGATCACATCTAGGTCACAAATCAAACCTCAACAAAATTAAAAGAATTGAAATTATACGTTGCATATTCTCAGATCACAAGGCAATAAAGGTGGAACTCAACTCCAACAAAAATTTACATCCCAACACAAAGGCATGGAAATTAAACAACCTTGGCGGTGCCCGTAGCTCAGTGGGTAGGGTGCCAGCCACATACACTGAGGCTGGCAAGTTCAAACCTGGCCTAGACCAGCTAAAACAACAATGACAACTGCAACAACAACAACAAAAATAGCCGGGCGTTGTGGCAGGTGACTGTAGTCCCAGCTACTTGGGAAGCTGAGGCAAGAGAATTGCTTAAGCCCAGGAGTTTGAAGTTGCTGTGAGCTGCAATGCCATGGCACTCTACCAAGAGCAACAAAGTGAGACTCTGTCTCAAAAACAAAACCCTTTCTTCTTTGGCAATCCTCATTAGCTCAATAATTAGATCTTTGTGCTACTGGAAACTGGATCTAAAAGAACCCCCTTTGCTGTAGACAACAGTGAGATGCTTGACCCCACCAGTAGCTCCAGGGGCAGGTTGTGATTGGTATCAGCCAATCAGCATATTCTAGTCATTGATTTGGGCATGAATATGTGGCAGAGATGCTAGCTGTCTCTCCGGTATCTGTGCTTACTGTTTTCCTTTTTGAGTCTTCTTGACACAGCAGCACAGCCTGTAAACCCACTAATTCAAGTTCAGAACTCAATAGAGCCCACAGTTCATTGAGTCACTAGTCTCCAAAAATGAGTGCCAACAATCTCTGCCCTCCTGGTACACATGTCCTGACCCTCCCATGTAAGAGGTAGGGTCTTCTTCCTCTCCGCTTCACTCTCAGTTGGAGTAGTGATATGCCTTGATCAAGTGGAATTTAGCACAAATGGCAGGTGACTGTCCCAGGACTAGCTTGCAAGAGGCCTGGAAGCTTCTCCTTTTTCTCTTGGAATCCAGCCTCCGTGTAAGAAATCTGACTACCCCAAACCACTCATGCTGTGGCAAAGCCCAAGAAAGCCACATGGAGAAGCCAGGTGGGGAGAGATCTAGGCAGCCCCAAGCTTACACCATCCTAGCTGAAGCACCAGATATGTGAGTGAGAAGCATCTTGAATTTTCCAACCACAACAGACACCATATGAAGCAGAATAATTGCCCAGTTAAGCTCAGATCAGATTGAAGAATCATGAAAAACAATAAGTTGCTGTTTTAAGGCACTAAGCTTTACAATGGTTTGTTGCTCTACAGTAGAAACAGAGACTTTTGCTGGGGCTTCTGAGAAAAGCATTTCCTCCTCTGTTGTGTTTTGGTGTCTGAGGGTGTGAAATTTGGAAGCACAGCCACCAGCTTGCTACCATCAGGGGCCAGTCTGAGAATGAAGGATACAGGAATTTGGTAGAACCCAGGGAGGCTGAGAAACTGAGCCCTGATAAAAAGCTGCTTCTGTAGCTAGGCCTGTTTTATGAGGCAATAAGCACCCAATTTTTTTTTCCCTTTTTTTCCCCACCCAATTTGAGTTGGAATTTCTGTCCCTTATGGCTCAAAAAGCCCCTAACCATCATATGGCAAAGACAGTACATTGCCCTGTGAAACCTGGGAAAGCAGGTTTGTGGGCAGATTTGTTAGGAGGAGAGCCTTTGCAATTATGACAAAGAGATCCAAAAATACAATGACTTAAATAAAACAGAACTTTATTTTTCTCTCGCTAACATCCTGGAGTTGAGCAGTCCAGGTTGCAGCTCCATCGTGACTTAAGGCTTTGTCACCGTAGGATCAAAGCTGGGTGATCGCTGTTACTTCCAGTCCATGGGAAGGGAGGTGAGAGGAAGTAGAAGAAAAGTAACTCCTTTTTAAGCAAGGACGCAGAAGCTGTGTGCATCATTTACATTCACATTCTGCTGATGAGAATTTTGTCACATGACCCTTCTTAGTTGCAAAGGATACTGGGAAATGTAGTCTCTTGTTGGGCAGCCATGTTCACAAGCCACCTCCAGTATTATGGAAGAACAGAATCCATTTTGGATGATACATTCTATCTTGGATGTGATGATTTTGTGGTGTCTAAGGGACATACCTTAGTACCTACCTCAGTGCATACCTTAGTATGCACATCTCATGTAGGGGTGGGAAACAGGTGAAAATCCTCCCCTGACGACATTCTACGAGTTGTCGACACATCTCAACAACACAGAGTCAGCACAACATGTATTTGGGTTCTGACTACATGCCCGGCACTACCTGAGGTGCTGGGGACAGAATGAAGAGTAGCAAGAAAATAGAACTTAGGCTCAAGGTTTGAGGAACGCTAGCATTTAAAAGTCAGGTTGAGGAGAGAAAATTCAGAAGGTGTGGCTGGGGAGAAAGGAGAAAAAATCAGGAGGGTTTATGGAAACCAAGAAGAAGAAATTCTTCAAGAGAAAGAGGTAAGTCAGTTGTTGTAAAAGACCGGGGAGAACCAAAGTAAACAATGAAAAATGTCACTGAGTCATGTCACACACATGCATTGATCAGCACTCAGCTGAAGACTTGAGGAAGACCCTCTAGAGATCTCCGGGGCTCTCCTTCTGCCGCAGTCTCCTCTCTGGTCCTCTGCCTGGAGACCTCTAGCTTTCTTGGCCTGCATGGACCCCCATCTTTTCAACGCAGTGAGATTATCAGACCACGCCTGGGTTAGTTAAGACAGAGGTCTTAGCTCAGGCTACCATAACAAAATACCACAGACTGGGTGGCAGAAACAATAAAATGTATTTCTCTCATTCTGGAGGCCAGGGAGTCCCTGATCAGGTGTCAGAATTGTCAGTTTCTGGGAGAGCTGCTCTCTTCCTGGCTTGTCCATGGCTGTGTTTTCACTGTGTCTTCACGTGGCAGAGAGAGGGAAGAACAAGAGAGCAAGAGAGAGAGGGAGAGAGAAAGAGTGACGGAGACAGAGAGGATGCTCTGGTGTTTCTTCTTGTAAGGTCACTGGCTCTGATGGATCGGGGCTCACGTTTATGACCTCATTTAATAGGGCTCACTTTTATGACCTCATTTAATCATTGCCATCTTCCATCTCCAGATACAGCCACATTGGAAGTTAGGGTGTTGGTTTTTTGTTTTTTTTTTTGAGACAAAGTCTCATACTGTTACCCTGCAGTTGAGTGCCCTAGGATCATCATAGCTCACAGTAACCTCAAACTCTTAGACTCAGGTGATCCTCTTGCTTCAGTCTCCCTAGTAGCTGGGACTACAGGTGCCCACCATAATGCCTGGCTAGTTTTTCTATTTTTAGTAGAGATGAGGTCTTGCTCTTGCTCAGGCTGGTCTTGAACTACTAAGCTCAAGCAATCTACCCGCTTTGACCTCCAAGAGTGCTAAGATTATAGGTGTGAGCCATCATGTGTGGCTGGAAGTTAGGGCTTTAACACATAAATGGGGGGGGGGCACAATTCAGTCCATAGCACACTCTCTGCACCACAGCCTGCAAACTCTCTCCAGGCAGTAGGCTGGCGCGACCATAGGCCTCACATGATTGTTTTGCTTCTCTGTAGGATCACTATCTGGTGTCTAATGTCTGAAAAAGGTTATTTCATACATTTTGTCCAGTTTTCAGTTGTTTCAAGTGGGATGTAAATCCAGTCCCTCATATCTCATCTTGGCAGCCCTGCTGGTTTTCATAAGGAGCTACTGGTGGTGTGATCCAGTCTTAGGGGAGTCCTGAGGGCAGAATTCAGGCTGGAGTCAAATGAGGTGTGAGTAGGAAGCGAGGAAGTGGAAACGTTGACTGAGGACAAC
This sequence comes from Nycticebus coucang, assembly GCF_027406575.1. NCBI lineage: Eukaryota > Metazoa > Chordata > Mammalia > Primates > Lorisidae > Nycticebus > Nycticebus coucang. The sequence continues at coordinate 6,843,904 of NC_069787.1, forward strand.
GCTGTCAAGTCATGTGGCTGAGAAGGGCGTCCCAGGAGAACCTTAACAAGATCCCTTTCAACTGGCCTGAAGTCTATACTTTTGATGAATTTTCTACTTCAGCCCTCTCTTATTGGAGTGGGAAGGAAATCATTTGGTCAGATTCTGGAGCAGCTTTTAACCCCTGAAGTAGCCTTATCATCCTTTCCATCAGTCATTTAGTCACTCATCAAACCTTTACTGAGACTTTGCTCTGTCCTTGGCTGTCTGGCTATGTTTTAAATAAGGAATGCAGCAGTGAACAATACCAGCCAGAGTCTCTGTCTTCACGTCGCTCAGCAGTCCTCATCAAGATGACTTTTGCCTCCTGTCTGCCCCAGGGAACATATGGAGATATTTGGAGACATTCTTGGTTGTCACAGTGGTGGAGAGGAGGATGCCACTGGCATCTGGTTAGTAGAGGCCAGGTACGGCCCTCCATTACCAAGAGTTATCCAGCCCTAAATAGCAACAACGCTATTGAGAAACCCAGATGTGGCTTAAGCTCTGGTAGAGGGAGATGGAGAGGAAACGGAGTAAGCAATATGTGTCAGAGGGTGACAAATGCTGTGTGAGGGGGGAGTGTGGCTACAATTCTGACTTTAACCTTTTATGTGTAAATTATATAACCTAACGACTTGTACCCTCATATCAATCTGAAATAAATAATAAAAAAGGTGAGATAAGGACCGCTGGGGAAGATCTCTTGAAAAGATGACATTTGGGCAAAGGAAGCGAGGGAATAGCTGTGTAGCTTTCTGGAGAAGGAGTGTTTCAGGCAGAAGAAATGGCAAGTGCAAAGGCCCTGAGGCAGAGCATGACTGTCAGGTTGGAAGACCATCCAGAGGCCAATGTGGCTGTGAGGAGGAAGAGAGTGTAGGGAACAAGGTCGGAGAGGCAGGCAGGGGCCAGATGATGCAGGGTACTGAGTATTTCTGAAGGGGTGGGCAGTAGGGGACAGAATGTAAAGTGGCCAGGTGAGCATGACCAGATGGTGGGCGTGGCCTAGGTGCTGAAGGCCTTGGCTGTGGAGCTGAGGAGTTGGGACTGCCTTGGGATGGCAGGGCTCAGGAGGTGAAGCATCAGCTCTGAGCTTTGGAGAGAGCTCTCTGGTTGCAGAGTGGATCCAGGCGGGAGGAAGGCTGGAAGAGGGGAAACCGAGGCAGGGAGTGGGAGGATAATGGCCCTGAACATGGAGCTAAGCATCTTGGATGAACTCCAGGCTGGCATTCCTGACAAGGAAGATGTGTGTGCCTTCAGTCAAGTCCTTTTGTTGCAGGAAGATGAGGCCCAACGGAGAGAAAGAGCATCCAAACGCCATGTTTATAAGAGGAAGGGCTTTATTCACGGGCTGGGAGCTTATGACATAGAAGAATTCAAAACGGCTGTGCTCCCCAACTGGCTTGGTCTTACCCTTTTTATCTCCAGTCAAAAAGTTCCAACCCATAGGTACCTTTTTCATTGGCCAGTTTGAATCAAGCGGGAGATGCTGTTCCAGCCCCCCCAGAACTATAGGATTTCACAGAAGTGGAAATTTCCAAGTTCCAGTAAGTTAAGTCTACAAATTCCCAAGAACTGAGTCACCATGGAGAGGACCCTGTATTTATATCCTGTGATCTCCTTGAGAAGACTTGTTCTCCTAAACCTCACCCTTTCTCGGGTATCCTCTCTCACTTTCCCTTCCCTGGACCTCAGTTTCCTGAAAAAATGGGCATTCCAGAAGGTCAAGAATTTCCAGAGGTGACACATAAACATTCCATCGCAATCCAGTATCTGTTAAGTGCCACAGCTGGAGTTGAGGAAAAGCTATGGGAGCTGGGAGGAGAGAGGTTACTTTTGTGAGATGGAGCCAGAGGAGGCCTCACACAATCATTTTGACACTTTTTTCTAAGCCTTTGCTCAATGTGGAACAGTGGAAAGCAGGGTTAGGGGCAGAGGCTCCCCTGCTTTCATGAAACTCAGAGAGGCTGCTATTAATAGGAAAACAGTAAAGTGGGAAGAAACTGGTTTCAAAGTCTTGCTCTGGCTGTGCGACGTTGGGCAAGTCACTTTGATACAGGGTTCCCCCACTCAGGGCTGGACAGGGACAACCCCCACCCTTCCCACCCCCCACCCCCACATACATTTTCTAGGCTTGGGTGAGCTCAGAAGTCAGTCTCATCCCAGATCTCCATCTCCAGGCACAAACAGGCTCTCTGCAGGCTGCATTCTCTGGACCCGAAACAAGATCATGAAAAAAAGCAGCAGGATCCCTATCTCATCTGGACTGCCCCTCCTAGAGCGGGGAACACACCCTCCTGCTTTGCCCGGAGCAGGGACTGCATTCCTCTGGACTAAGGCAGTTCTAAAACTATTTTCTGCCTGCAGGCCCCTGGCCAATTATGACCTGTTTCATTCCATCTCCCCAAAACCCCTGCCTGCAGGACAGGAAAAGTGGTATATAAAGCTCTAGACAGAGGCGCACATGGGCTTCCCATGAGGGTGCCCCTTTGGCTTGCTCTGCCCCTCCTTCTCTCTCAATCAAATCTGTGCTTTTGCTTAATTCCCGTGGATTCATTCTTTGAACCTCTGAGATCAAGCACTGGGCAGAGACAAATTCCAATTACAACTTTTCTCCTCTCAGCCTCAACTTCTACCCCTCCCAGGGTGGGATATAATACTTTAATTATTGTACTGTATTATAATATGGAATATAATACTTCAGCACTACTCTCTCAAAAAGCAGTGTGAGAATAAGCGAGAGACATTTAAGACAGTGCCTGGGACCTAGAAGGTGCTCAACAAATGTTTACGATGTGCTTTAACCTCTCCCCCAACCCTTCTCGTTTACCTTAGACCTCAGAGGGGAGAACAAAGGCTCACACGTTGCTGATGTTTGAGACTGCAGCAAAGTAACCAGCTCCAGGAACACTACATGTTTGTTTGTTTTTTCTAATAATCTCCTCCCTTAACTAACTGTTGGAATTTTTTGAGTTGTTTCCCAGAAATGGTGGATTTTCTGCAAGACAAAGGAGATTCTAAAGGCCCAGAGCATGATTCCTAAGGCCAAGCATCACCATCTCCCCTGACCAACCTACCCCAGTGCACACAACCTGCCCCAGTGCTGAAGACCCTTGTTACTTACACCATGACTTGCCTCAAGGCCACTGCTTTAAAAAGCTCCTGACCTCCAAGAAGTCTGTTGCATTTTTTTAAAACTTTTTTCATCTTTATTTAATTTTTTATTAAATCATAACTGTATACATTTATGGGGTACAATGTGATGATTTGATATACAATGTGGAATGCTTAAATAAAACTGATAAACGTAACCTTCACCTCACTTACTTACATTTTGTGGTAAGACATTTGTAATCGACTCTTAGTTATTTTGGAATATACCCTTGCATTGTGCACTTTAAATGAGATGCCACCAATCGCTCTCCCCTCTCCCCTCCGCTCTCCTCCTTCTTGCTAGACTGTGTTTGGGTTTTATCATTCCTACCAGCGTGAAAGTGTTTATATATTGGTTTCATAATAGTATTGAGTACATTGGATACTTTTTTCCCTTCTTGAGATACTTTACTAAGAAGAATATGTTCCAGCTCCATCCTGGTAAACATAAAAGATGTGAAGTCTCCATCTTTTTATGGCTGAATAATATTCCATGGTGTACATATGCCACAATGTGTTAATCCATTCATAGATTGATGGGCATTCGGGCTACTTCCATGACTTGGCAATTATGAATTGGGCTACAGTAAACATTCTGGTGCAAATATCTTTGCGGTAAAATTATTTTTTTCTTTTGGGTAGATACCTAGTGATGGAATTGCCGGATCAAAGGGAAGGTCAACTTTTAATCTCCATCAATGCACCAATGTCATACTTTAAAGAACTTGAAAAAATAGTATTTTGTTTTATATAAAATCAGAAGCTTTTTTTTTTTTCTTTTAGATTCTCACTCTGGGGGTGGTGCCTGTGGCTCAGTGAGTAGGGGAACAGTCCCATATACCGAGGGTGGGGGGTTCGAACCCTGCCCCGGCCAAACTGCAACAAAAATATAGCTGGGCATGGTGGCGGGCGCCTGTAGTCCCAGCTACTCAGGAGGCTGAGGCAAGAGAATCGCTTAAGCCCAAGAGCTGGAGGTTGCTCTGAGCTGTGATGCCACAGCACTTTACCAAGGGTGACAAAGTAAGACTCTGTCTCTATAAAAAAAAAAAACAAAAACAAAAAAAGATTCTCACTCTGGGCGGTGCCCGTAGCTCAGTGGGTAGGGCATTGGCCACATACACCGAGGCTAGCAGGTTCGAACCCGGCCTGGTCCAGTTAAAAAACAATGGCAACTGTAACAACAAAAATAGCTGGGCTTTGTGGTGGGCACCTGTAGTCCCAGCTACTTGGGAGGCAAGAGAATCGCTTAAGCCCAAGAGTTTGAGGTTGCTGTGAATTGTGACACCATGGCACTCTACCCCGGGTGACAGCTTGAGACTCTGTCTCAAAAAAAAAAAAAAAAAAAAGACTGTTACTCTGTCACCCTGGGTAGAGTACCACAGCATCATAGTTCACAGCAACCTCAAATTCTTGGGCTCAAACAATCCTCTTTCCTCAGCCTCCTGAGTAGCTGGGACTATAGGTGCCCACCACAACACCCAGCAAGTTTTTCTATTTTTTTAGTAGAGATGGGGTCTCACTCTTGCTCAGGCTGGTGATGAACTCAGAAGCAATCCACTCCCATTGGCCTCCCAGAGTGCTAGAATTGCAGGTGTGAGCCACCTTCCCCTGGCTAGAAATTTGTTGTATTAAAAACCCTGTTCTTGGCTTGGCGCCTGTAGCTCAGCAGTTAGGGTGCTGGCTACATACACCAGGGTTGGCAGGTTCGAGCCTGGCCTGGGCCTGCTGAACAACAATGACAACTACAACAAAAAAATAGCCAGGGTTGTGGCGGGCACCTATAGTCCCAGCTACTTGGAAGGCTGAGGCCAGAGAATCACTTAAGCCCAAGAGTTTGAGGTTGCTGTGAGCTGTGATACCACAGCACTCTACTTAGGGTGACATAGTGAAACACTGTCTCAAAAAAAGCCCGTCTTCTTTGGCAATCCTCATTATCTCAATAATTGAATCTTTGTGCTACTGGAAACTGGATGTAGACGAACCCCCTTTGCTGTAGACAATGGTGAGATGCCTGTAGGGTTTCAGAGAGAAACCAGACCTGAGGCTCTAGGTATTCTTTTTTTTTTTTTTTGAGTCAGAATCTCAAGTTGTCACCCTGGTGTCATACCTCACAGCAAACTCCAACACTTGGGCTCAAGCAAACCTCTTGCCTCAGTTTTTCTATTTTTAGTAGAGACGGGGTGTCACTTTTTGCTCAGGCTGGTCTCGAACTTGTGAGCTTAAGCTATCCACCTGCCTCAGCCTCCAAGTAGATATTCTTTTAATAAGAAGGGGGGCCTCTGGGGAAGAGAAGAGTGGCTGGTGGGACTGGGAGGAGCGCAGTCTCACCTGCCCCGGGGCGCCTACCCCTCCCCTATATAGGAAAGCACAGCCAAGATACACAGGCCCAGGCCCTAGGAGAGCAGAAACCCCTCATGTCCCAGCTCCCATCAGCCATTCACAGCCTTAGTAAGTCACACAGACTAAGCAAGGAGTGAAGCTTGTGTGTCTTTTAAACAGGTTAATTTAGATATAATTCTTATGCCGTATAAGCCCTGCATTCAGAGACTATAATTCAACAGTTTATATTCACAGAGTTGGGCAATGATGATCACAATTTGGTTATAGGACATTGTCATCACTGCAAACAGAAACCCCCATTGGCAGTCAGTCCCCATGTCCCCTTCCCTTAGCCTCTGCACTCACAAATCCACTTTCTGTCTCTATGAATTTGCCTATTCTGAACATTTTATGTGAATGCAATTTGTCCTTCGGTTCCTTTTACTCAGCATGATGTTTTTAAGGTTTATCTATCTTGTAATATGAATCAATACTTCATTCTTTTTTGGTGGCTGAACAATATTTCATTGTAAGGAAAAAATGGACACTATTATGTGTTGTTTATCTTTTGCCTATTGATGGACATTTGGGTGGTTTCTACTTGAGGGCTGTAGTGAATAATGCTTCTGGGAGCAATTGTGTATAAGTTTTTGAGTGGACACAAGGTGCTCTAGGTAATTCTGAAGCATGCTCAAAAAAAAATTTTTTTTTTTTTTTTTGCAGTTTTTTGGTTGGGGCTGGGTTTGAACCTGCCACCACCGTCATATGGGGCCAGTGCCCTACTCCTTTGAGCCATAGGCACCACCCCAGCATGCTCAAATTTGCAAACCACTGCTGTATTCTACTGGGAGAATGTCTCACCATTTAATCCCTTCTCTCACCGACACTTTGGTTGTTTGTGGTACTTGGCTACTGCAACCATGATGCTATGGATTTTGTGCACATCTGTGCTGGTGTAGGTAGTTTCTCTGAAGTCGTGGAATTGCGTGGTCAGAAAGTGTGCTTATGTTTAGTGTTCCAATTTAAAGCCACATTTCCCCCCCCATATGATTGATTAAACTCTAGCATATTCCAGTAGCATGATCACCTCACCACCACTTGGTATTGAAGGCCTTCCCCCCGCCCCCAGGACTTCTCAGTCTCCCTCTCTTTCTTTCTCCCTCCTTCCCTCCCTCCCGTCCTTCCCTCCTTCTCTTCCTTCCTTGTTCATTGCCAATCTCCAAGGGGCAATATAGTGAACAATGTTTATCAGATAGGCAGGCTTTTTAATTTGGGACAATCTGTTAAGCATATAATATTACCTTGTTGTGTTTTAATTTGCATTTCTCTGTTTATTTAATAAGGTTTAGCATGCTGGGGGCAGTGGCTCACACCTGTAATCCCAGCACAGGACTCTGGGAGGCCAAGGTGGATGGCTTGAGCTCAGGAGTTCCAGACCAGCCTGAGCAAGAGCAAGACCCCATCTCTACCGAAAATAGAAAAACTAGCCAGGCGTTGTGATGGGCACCTGCAGTCCCAGCCACTGGGGAGGCTGAGATAGGAGGATCACTTGAACCCAACAATTTGAGGTTTCTGTGAGCTATGATGCCATGGAACTCTGCCCATGGCAACAGAGTGAGACTTTGTCTAAATAAATAAATACATACATAAATAAGGTTGAGCAATTGTTTATTTAGGGTCTACTTGGATTTCTTCCTTTGGAAGAAAAAGCTCTTCCTTTGGAAAGAGGTGGATCAAGTCTTCAGTGCATTTTTTTTTCTTCTTGAGTTGTCTGCCTTTTTTCTATTGCTTTGTAGGAATTCTTGGTGTGTATTTTTGACACTGTGCTCTGCTTATGTCTAATATATACATTTCATGACCTCTCACTCTCAACTTGTGTTTTCATATTTTACATGTCTGCTGTTAAAATCCCTAATCTTATCCCCCCAAATTTCTTGCTTTTCTGAAGGAAGGAAAGAACAATGTATCACATTAATCTTGAGATTTTAAATAATATTTGCAACACAGCATGACTTATGTGATGTTCCTGCCAAAATGTAAAAACTGAATCTAACTGTGAGGAAACAGCAGGCAAACCCAGACTGAGGGACATTTTGCAATGTAACTAATTCAATCTCTTCGAAAGTGTCAATGTCAGGCAAGACAAAGAAAGACAAAGGAGCTATTACAGACTAATGAAGGAACATGAGATTTTTTTTTTAAAAGCAGGCTCAGGCGGGGTTCAAAGGCACCAGCCCCACAGCACGTGGCTGGCGCCCTAATGAGCTACAAGCACCGAGCCTGGAACATGTGATCTTGACTTTTCCTTACCTATACAGGACGTTTTTTGTGACAATGGGCAACATTTGAATAAGGTCTGCAGATAAGACACTATCAGTGTGTCAATGTTAGTTCCTGATTTTGATAATTGTGCAGTAGTCCCCCCTTATCCACAGAGACTATGTTCCGAGACCTACACCCAAGTGAATGCCTGAAACCTTGGATAGTACGGTACCCTACATGTCCTATGATTTTTTTCCTATATGAGTTTGGACAATTAAGTTCCTGAATCCTAGAAAAAGTGCTACGTGCCCCATGGCTGAACATCACTATGGTCACCAGATGGCCAAGGGGAGTACTTTGAAGATGACCGTAGTGATATTCAGCAACGGGGGCACGTAGCACTTTTTCTAGGATGAGTTCGGGAACTTAATTGTCTGAACTTGTATACATATTTGCCTATGATAAAGTTTACTTTTAAATTAGGCACAGTGAGAAATTAACAACAATAACTGAAGGTAAAATAGAACAATTTAACAACATACCGTAATGAAAATTATGTGAATATTGTCTCTCTCTCGAAATATCTTATTTACTATACTCCCCCATTTCAGACTGTGGTTGACTGCGGATAACGAAAACCTTGGAAAGTAAAACTCCTGATAAGAATGTGAGGTGGGGGGAGGACTACTGTACTGTGATCATATGAAAGGCCTTGTTTTTAGTAAACACTCACTGAAGTATTTGGGGTAAAGAGTCATCATGGTTGTAACTTGCTCTCAAACTCAAGGGGAAAAAAGTACTTAATGGGAGAAGGATGAAATAAGTGTGGTACTATTTTAACACTTTGGAATCTGGTGAAAGCGACAGAGAAATTTTTTGTTCTAGTCTTGTAAGTTTTCTGCAGTTCTGAAATTATGTCTAAATAAAAAGTAAAAACCAAACTCTATCCACCTCCACAGCTGCTGAAATTAGAGGTGAGCCAAGGTGAGGAATCAGAGGTTTCTGCTAAAAACACAAGCAAGCTCACCGCCTGTAGCACAATGGTTACCGTGCCATCCACATACACCGAAGGTAGCGGGTTTGAACCCGGCCCAGGCCAGCTAAACAACTGCAACAAAACATAGCTGGGCGTTGAGGTGGGCACCTGTAGTCCCAGCTACTTGGGAGGCTGAAGCAAGAGAATTGTTTAAGCCTAAGCGTTGGACGTTGCTGCGAGCTGTGACAGCACAGCACTCTACAGAGGGCAACATAGTGAGACTATGTCTCAAAAAATAATAATAAAAATAATAAAAACACAAGCAATCCAAAGGAAACTATATTAAAAAAATCGTAGCAGACACTTCAAGTAAGAAGAAATCCAGGACAGCCTGCTCAGGACCCCTCCACTCTGCTGAAGCCTCTGCTTCCCTCTTTCTTTTCTTTTCAATAAATTTCCTTGCTTTCATTTAAAAAAAATAAGAGGCATTCCAATGGGCCAATGAACATATTGAAATGTGCTTACCTTATTAATTTCCAGAGAAATGCAAATTAAAATGTACACCCACCAGATTGGAGAAAATTAGCACGAGATGATACCGAAAGTGGAGCACTGGGAATGAGCATTCCTTGCTGGGTGGGAAGGTACATTTATTTGTTCAGCCACTTTGGAAAACTGTTTGGCATTATGTGTTAAACTCAGAGATACACATATATTCTGTGGCCCTGCAACTTCACTCTTAGGAGCCCAGAATGTTCACAGCAGCAATGTTCACAATAACCCCATTTTAGAAACAGCATGAATGTAGATCAACAGGATAATGATAATTTGTGGTATAATCATATATGGAATATTACACACTAATGAAAACTAGTAACCTACATCTGCATGCGACATGGATGGCCCTTACCAATATAATATTGAGTAAACCATACGGTTTTACTTATGTAATATTTCCAAAAAGACAAAAGCAACACTATATTATTTAAGGATACATATATACGGGTAATAAAACTATAAAGGACAGTGATCAAGGGAAATACCTGTGGGACGGAGGAAGGCCTGTGACTGAGGAGGAGGATGGGTGTCTAAGGTACTGGCAAGGCTTTACATCTTTACATGGGTGGTAGCCAACAGGGGTTCCCCTTATAACTACTTTTCAAGCTCCCCGTATATCCTGCATACTTTCCTGTGTATTATACAGCACAACGAAAATGATTTAAATCGCGTGTTAAATAAAAACAAAAAGTAATCTTTGCTCTTTGCTCAAGTGTAGGTGCTGTTACAGGGCATGGACACAAGAGGGGGCGCTAACCAATGAGAGGCGGCGAGGCGAGGTTCCCTAGCAACGGAGAAAAACATTGGGGAAGAAACTTCCTGAGCGGGCTAACCGATGGATTCTGGCTTCTGCACCTGCCAGGTCAGCCAGGGCCCGCTTCCGGCACCTAGACTAGGAATCGCTGACCTTTCGTGGGGGGCGGGAAGTTAAGTTAAGTTAAGTTAAGAGAAAAATTGGGTCTGCAGACCGAGGAAACTGCCCTTGTGCCACAGACCTTTCTTCTGTCTCCAATGCTAGATGATAATGAACCCTCGGGCCTTAAAGGAGGGTTCTTTTCCACGACTTCAAACACAACGGGGCTTTCCCTCGAAAACCGGAGGAATTTAAAGAACGGAGAGGAGGGACTTTGTCTCCAGCCTTCTGAGACCTCAATGTGGAGAAAGAGAGAGGAAAGAGAGAGCAAGCTCAAGCTTTCAAGATTTGGGATGCGGTGAAAGTTTTTAGGATTGTTGACAAAACAGAAGGTTTTATAATAAAAGGGTAAATAGAAAACAAAACAAAACAAAAAAAGAAAAAACAAAAGGGTAAATATTAGGTAAAGTTGAGGTTGAGTGAGGTAATAATAATTAATATATGGAGTATACACTATTAAAGGGATATTTCCTTTCTCTCACTTGATTTCACAAATCATTCTGCTATCACAGATGAAGAAACTGAAGCTCCAAGAGATGACATGGTGAACAGTCCAAAGCATTGCTTCCAAACCAGTTTACAAAAGAAGAAATAGTAACTAGCTTATTTTTAAAGGAGAGAAACTGTTAATTGTCTCTAATAAAGAAATGAAAGTTAAAACAGTGGGGAGGTAACTTACTGTCCCCATTAAATTAGCTAAACCATTTTAAATCTGAATTCCTGACAGTAGGGAAGCCCTTTGGAAACTGGCAGGCTTGTAAGTCCGCACAACTGCTTGCAACGGCCTAAACCAGTGGCTGCTCCTGAGCAGAGCAGTCTGGCAACACCTGGCAAGAGCCATAAAAATGTTCCTAGGCTTTGATGCAGCAACCTGGCTTCTGGGAGTCTAGCCTAAGGATGTAATTTAAAATTTGAAAGAAGGTGTATGGCCAAATAATTGTTGGCAGCATTATTTATGATGGTGAAACATTGGAAACAGTAAAGGGGAACAGTTCAGTGATCAAGGGAACAACCCTCTTGAGTGACATCAATGCTGTCATTAAAAAGTGATGATTCTGAAAACTGGCATCCGAGGCATTGCTGCTGTGAAATGTTAAATGGAAAACAAAAGGAGCTACAAAAATGACCTGGACACTGATCTACCTCCTAAGTAGATGCCATTTCATGAGTATAGGGATGGAACTAAGGTGGAGGATGAAAAAAATGTTGGGGAAGTGGGAATGATTTTTTCTTTCGTTTGTTTGCTTGTTTTTATAACTTTGTTTTCCCCCTTCACTTCCACTGAGAATTGACTTTTTCTTTCTTTCTTTTGAGTGGGTATTATATCAGTTAGCCACATAAGCTTACTCCAGAAAAGTCAGAAAATGTAAGAATATTAAAATATTCATAACCTCACTCGTAAAGAAACAATCTCTTCTAACACCATAGGGCATTACAAGCATTACTTTGTTAAAGGCCCCGATTGCTGGGCCCCCTTCCAAAATGTTAGATTCAGTAGATGTGGTGAGGGGCACTAGAATTTACATGTTTAACAAGCTACCAGATGATATGATGCTCCTGGACTCCAGGACACGCTTTGACAACCACTGCCTTGGTATATATCCTTATAAAGTATTCCTATGTCCACGTGTGACGCATACAAACTCCTCACCAAAAGAAAATGACATTTAATTGTTTTTCCAGATGAATTTTTTTCAAAGCACCCAACTTGTGTGACTCAACATGGTAATTTTATTTTTTTTTTTGAGACAGAGCCTCAAGCTGTCACCCTGGGTAGAGTGCCGTGGCATCAAAGCTCACAGCATCCTCCAACTCCAGGGCTCAAGCGATTCTCCTGCCTCCGCCTCCCAAGTAGCTGGGACTACAGGCACCTGCCACAACGCCTGGTTGTTTTTTAGTTGCAGCAGTCATTGTTGTTTGGTGGGCTGGGGCTGGATTTGAACCTGCCAGCTCAGGTGTACGCGGCTGGCGCCTTAGCCGCTTGAGCTACAGGCACCGAGCCAACGTAATTTTTTAAAAGATAGATAGAAAATAAATGATTTTGTCACAGCGCATTTTAGTAAGCCTTTGAAGGACCATGACTAGTATAACTACTAAACTAGGGCTGCACCCGTGGCTCAAGGAGTAGGGCGCCGGTCCCATATGCCGGAGGTGGCGAGTTCAAACCCAGCCCTGGCCAAAAAAAAAAAAAACACTACTAAACTAAATTTGCTTTTCACTGTATGGTGGTGTTGTTTCCCCTGGTTTTCTGAGGCAAATTTTACATCGTATCCTTCAGTATTTTAACACTACTTTGGGGTTTTAAACATTACTCTGCTTCTGCTTCCTTTTTGTGAAATTTATTAAGTTGTGGTTCTTTTTTTCAATTTTTTCTAAGTTGTGGTTCTTATATGTGTTTCAAATTAGGTCATGTGATGATGCTCCATTCTATTTTGACTTATTAGTATCATTCACTTTTGCCACTTAAAGTTTACATTGCTAAAGCCAGATGTGTTTTGACAATGAAATTTATGTATCAAATACTGCAGATAAAAGGAGATGCTGTGATATATGCTTATAAGGACAGTTTTTGATGACTGTACTTGCATAAACACTATGTACAATGGCAAAACAAACTTAAGAAAAAGTATTTCTATGTTATGTTCAATCAACTTAAATAAATTGCTTTGTTCTGTTTTATTTGAATTGGACTGTGCTAGGCCTAAATGCCAATTTAATATACTTTGCTAAAAAAGTTGTTTTTCCAAGCTGAGCGCAGTAGCTCATGCCTGTAATCTGGTACATGCCAACGCAGGTGGATTGCTTGAGCTCAGGAGATCAAGACCAGCCTGAGCAAGAGTGAGACTCCGTCTCCAAAAAATAGCCAGCCACTGTGGCTGGCGCCTGTACTCCCAGCTACTTGGGAGGCCGAGGTAAGAGAATCTCTTCAGCCCAAGAGTTTAAGGTTGCTGTGAGCTGTGATGCCACTGCACTCTACCCAGGGTGACATAGTGAGACTCTGTCTCAAAAAAAATAAGAAAGAAAGGAAGGATTTAGTTTATTTTCTTTTATTTATTATTTTTCAGAGACAGGGTTTCTGAAACATAATTGCCCAGGTAATCTTCAAACTCCCAAGCTCAAGCAATCCTCCAGCCTCCTGAGTAGCTGGGACTGCAGGTGCCTGACACTGTGCCTGGCTCAAAATTTTAATATATACTGTCACATTACCATGATAGAATCTCAGGTTTGCTGTATACTATGCATGTCAACTTATTTAATATTCAAAATGTATTCATTCAGTCATTCAGCATATATTCACTGAATGCTACTTGGTGCTGGTATGTCGGCGACTCAGAGATAAGCAAAACACGGTAATGGCTCACGCCTATAATCCCAGCACTCTGGGAGGCCAAGGCAAGTGGGTTGCGTGAGCTCAGAAGTTGGAGACCAGCCTGAGCAAAGCAAGATCCCATCTCTGCTAAAAATAGAAAAAAGCTAGCCAGGTGTTGTGGCAGGCATCTGTAGTTCCACCTACTTAGGAGGCTGAGGCAAGAGGATCTCTTGAGCCCAAGAGTTTGAGGTTGTTGTGAGCTTCTTGCCATAGCACTGTACCCAGGGCCACTGAGTGAGACTCTGTCTAAAAAAAAAAAAAGACAGGGTAACCCTATGAGGTGTATCCTATTTTTATTCCCATTTTGCAGATGAGGAAACTGAGACCCACGAGATGACTTGCCTAAGAACACAAGTTCTCAGTGGTGCGCCCTGAGACAGGAGGATCTCTTGAGTCCAGGAGTTCAAGACTAGCCCAGGTGACAAAGAAAGACTCCATTTCTAAAATAATATTTTTAATTTAAAAAATTAAAAAGAAAACTACACAGAGAGTAGCTGTTCCTCAGGCTGCTTCATCATTTGCATGAGGTGTATCTCTTCTGGCTCTCAGCAGCCTCCTGTTACATTGTTCCATATGAAAGGGAATGATGTTTTACTTTAGGGTGGAAACTCTTTTTCCTCTTTTTTTTTTTTCATTATAGTCCTGGAAAAATCAAATGGAGAAACATCCTGGCATACAGCTTAGGAAATACAGCGTGTCCAAAAGCTGCCAGGAATAAAAGCTAACAATACTTTCTCCACTGGGCTTCATTCCCCACTTCAAAACATTAGGCACCATTGGCTTCTTTTGATCCCAAAATTAGACTTGTTAGCAAAATTTCTAACAAAAAGCATGACAGATATGTGTGGACATGTAGCCATTTAGTTAGACCTTGTTTTTCAGTGTCCTGAACTAACTATAACTGTAATTACAATTATTACCTGACTAGTTTAGTGGTCAAGTATAAAAGTTTGTGAGTTAAATAGATTTGACAAAACAGAAAGTTTTACAATAATTATTTTTGCAACTCTCTAAGCTTCGGTTTTCTCATCCATGTATGGATAAGAATACTTCCTTTGAAACACATGCCCATAGTCCCAGCTACTCTGGAAAACAGGTGGGGGGAATCCCTTGAGCCCAAGAGTTCAAGTCCAGCCTGGCCAATGTAGATAGATCCTGTCTTTAAAACAATAAAATTAGAACCGGGCATGGTGGCTCACGTCTGTAATTACAGCTGCTTGGGAGGATCTCTTGAGCTCCAGTGTTCCAGTCCAGCCTGGGTAACAAGCAAGACCCTGTCTTTATAAAAAAGAAAAGAAAAATAATAGCCCCCATTGCAGTTGCGATGTTGGAGACGGTGTCTTTCCTACACCAGATTAACATACCTTCAAGTCCATGGCATCCAGGCAGATAGCTTATTCATTCTTTTCTGTCCCTAACAAGAAAAAAGTTCACTTTGATGTGGGGCAGACAATAATATATATTTACTATCTATTTCAAGTCTATATTTAAATAATATATATTTACTATCTATTTCAAGTCTTGTCTTTTGTCATAACATAGTCTGAAAAGATTGGATCATCTAGACAGTCTGTAAAATATCACAATGGTTCACTCTATCAGCGAAATAGTGTTACGAGGCCTGGAGAAGAAGGTACCAAGAAATAGGAGACAAACCCTACGAGAATTCAAAGGACTTCAGAAGATGGCTGATCGTTTCAGGGGCTCACCACATCAGTGAAGTTTTTAGGGGTTCAGTGTTCTGGGGCATGCCGGAAAATCCTCCCCAAAGTAAAGGACAAGTAGGAAGAGGGAGGTGGATAGGGGTTCTCGGTGTATGGCACACCTCTTGGGGGCGGGACACGATTATAAGAGGGACTTTATCTAACAAATGCAGTCAGTGTAACCTAATTCTTTGTACCATCAATGAATCCCACGCAATTAAAAAAAAAAAAGTAAAAGACAAGTATTTATAAGATACCAAAAAACCACTAAAGACAGAACACAAAACAAAGCTGAAAAGCACAGAAAAAAAAAAAAGGTACAAGTGATTTCATCTTGCTCCTCCTTAATAAGGAAGCGCAAAAGAGTTAGCGTATGTTATACTTGGAAATACTGCTGCAACTCATTTTCTCAGTGATGTGGAAGGCTGCCAACTTTGAGCAGGTCCCAGAGCAGAAAAAGAGTTCTGCAAGCAGCTCTGTCTCTTGGGCCATATGACCTGGAGGACCCTATGGGATCAGAGCTATCTGGGTTGGGAAGAGATGTGAACCCCAGAGAGAGAATCATCACCTCGAACCCTGCAGTTCTGGAGCAAGGCCATTCAGTCTGCAGCAGAGAACCATTGCCACTTGAAAAATTCCTCCAGGAGTGAGCCCTCATAAGAGGGAGCACCTGAACATGGGACATTAATGGCCCTTCAGCCAGAACTGCCCGCCACAAGCTGGGATCTTTCAGATCTGCCAAGCAATAAAGCCAGCTGGGCTCAACAGCAATGCATAGGAAGGTAAGGCATATGTGATCTGGTACAAGCAGGGCCAGAGAACATAGCACAAGACCCCTGTGGTGGCCTAGGCCCCATGTCACCCCCAGATGTTGCACCCAGCATGCCTCCTTCAGCTCACACCTATGGCTGCTTTGGGGTTTGATCCACAGAAGGGTCCTTTGGTACATGGATGCCAGTTGAAATGGAGAACAGCTGGCACCTGTGGCTCAGTGAGTAGGGCGCCGGCACCATATGCCAAGGGTGGTGGGTTCAAACCCAGCCCCGGCCAAACTGCAACAAAAAAACAGCCAGGCATTGTGGCGGGCACCTGTAGTCCCAGCTACTTGGGAGGCTGAGTCAAGAGAATCGCCTAAGCCCAGGGATTTGGAGGTTGCTGTGAGCTGTGTGAGGCCACGGCACGCACTCTACCGAGGGCGATAAGGTGAGACTCTGTCTCTACAAAAAAAAAAAGAAACTCTTTTGGGCGGGGCCTGTGGCTCAGTCGGTAAGGCGCCGGCCCCATATACCGAGGGTGGCGGGTTCAAACCCGACCCCGGCTGAACTGCAACCAAAAAATAGCTGGGCGTTGTGGCTACTCCGGAGGTTGAGGCAAGAGAATCGCTGAAGGCCAGGAGTTAGAGGTTGCTGTGAGCTGTGTGAGGCCACGGCACTCTACCAAGGGCCATAAAGTGAGACTCTGTCTCTACAAAAAAAAAAAAAAAAAAGAAAGAAAGAAATGAAATGGAGAACAGCTATACCACAGCCTCACTTAGAAGTAACTTTTAGGACAATATCGGGGAGAAATCTTCCTAATAGAACTCTGGGCAGTGCATCTTGTCATCCACTTTGTAGACAAAAGAAATGGCCTGATGTAAGAATAAAGACATCTGCACAGTGGCAAAAATGGGAAGAACAAATATGGGAAGATTAGGGACAAGGAGGTCTGGGACAGAGGGGTGTGCATCAATCCATGGGGATTGGCACAAAATGTGAATATCTCCGTATCACATCACAGGACAGCATCCATCGTGGGAGTGGTACCACACAGCCAAACAGAGGGACTCAGGCCCTTCCACAGTCCACCTCTGTCACTGGCCACCCCAGTTTTGGCACAATGGGCTCATAAATGAAGATGCTACTTGGCAAAGTTAGAGGTTCTGCATTCAGTAAGAATGATCTAGGCTCAACGCCTATAGCTCAGCCACGAGGGCACCAGCCACATACACCGGAGCTGGTGAATTCGAACCCAGCCCGGGCCTGCCAAACGACAAAGACAACTATAACAAAAAAATAGCAGGGCGTTGTGGTGGGCACCTGTAGTCCCAGCTACTTGGGAGGTTGAGGCAAGAGAATCGCTTAAGCCCAAGAGTCTGAGGTTGCTGAGAGCTGTGACGCCACAAGCACTCTACTGAGGGTGACATATTGAGACTCTGTTTCAGAAAAAAAAAAAAAAGGCGGTGCCTGTGGCTCAGTGAGTGGTTCACCAGCTCCACATACTGGGAGTGGCGTGTTCAAACCTGGCCCCGGCCAAACTGCAACAAAAAATAGCCAAGCGTTGTGGCGGGTGCCTGTAGTCCCAGCTACTGGGAAGCTGAGGCAAGAGAATCGCCTAAGCCCAAGAGCTGGAGGTTGCTGTGAGCTATGATGCCACAGCACTCTACAGAGGGCAACGGAGTGAAACTCTGTCTCTTAAAAAAAAAAATGATCTAGTTACTGCTGCTGCTTTTGTTTTTTTATTATAATCCCATGGCAGATTTTTTTTTTTAAACTTCAAACATTTTTGTTGTTGTTTGATAGAGGTTCTGATTTCAAACTCCTGGGTTCAAAGAATATTTTTGGCCTCAGTCCCCAAAGTAGCTGGGACTAAATGACCATGGCCCAGGGCTGCTGCCACTATTACATCTAATCTTCCTGGAGCAAAGATTAACATACAGCTCTCAGTGTGGCAAACTTCCTTCCAGGAGCCCCACCAGCCCCTTGGTGGCAAGTTCATTACATTGGACCCCTTTTACCTGGAAGGGGAAGCGGTCCAGCTCATCTTGCCTGGAATAGACACATTTCTTTGGGTGTGGGTTTACCTTTCCTGGCTACAGGGCCTCAGCTAATCTAAAGACTTGCAAAGTGTTTCAGCCACTGCCATTGAGTTTTAGATAACTCCCATCAGACCAAGGGACAGCAAAGGTGGTGCAGGAGTTTGCACGTAACTGTGGGCTCGACCGGGCTTAACACACACCACCTTGCCCGGGAGCTGCTGGCCTGAAGGACTTTGAGGACTTTGGGGCTGTAACCTGTATCTGAGACAGTAAACTGGGCCCCAGGAAACAAAATGGGGTTGGGGTCTCTCCCAGCCCTAATCTATAACAGAAATATCATCTCCCTTCTCCCAACAGACCTGCAAAGAGCAGGCACTTTAGCTGTTGGTTCTTCCTGACCTTTGTCCTTTGTCTCCATGCATGCAATGTTCTGTGAGAGCGATTGTACCGCGGTGCTCCCTGGAGTCTTGCTGACCCAAAGCTGCCTCCCACAGAAGCCCCCGCAGCCTTGAGGGGAAGCCTTCTTGTCAACACCAGGCAAGGCTCCAGCTCTGTTGGCCCAAAGGCTCTGTCATCCCTTCCCTTTCCTGCCATCTGAGCACATCCACGCCAGCTTTCCAGGGTGTCAGGCAAGAAACCCGGATGGGAGGTAGACTCTGATTTGATTTCTTCTCTTTCAGGTGCATTTTAATCTCATTTCAATCCATTACTCCCTAGAAAACTCTAGTCCAGTGGTTCTCAACCTGTGGGGTGTGACCCCTTTGTAACAATGAAAATACGGGCGGCGCCTGTGGCTCAGTGAGTAGGGCGCCGGCCCCATATGCCGAGGGTGGTGAGTTCAAACCCAGCCCTGGCCAAACTGCAACAACAAAAAAATAGCCGGGCGTTGTGGCGGGCGCCTGTAGTCCCAGCTGCTCAGGAGGTTGAGGCAAGAGAATCACATAAGCCCAAGAGCTGGAGGTTGCTGTGAGCCGTGTGACGCCACGGCACTCTACCAAGGGCAGTAAAGTGAGACTCTGTCTCTACAGAAAAAAAAAAAGAAAGAAAGAAAATACATCCTGCATATCAGATATTTACATTATGATTCATAACAGTAGCAAAATTACAGTTATGAAGTAGCGACGAAAATCATTTTATGGGGCCACGCCTGTGGCTCAGTGGGTAGGGCGCCGGCCCCATATACTGAGGGTGGCAGGTTCAAACCTGGTCCCGGCCAAACTGCAACAAAAAAATAGCCAGTCGTTGTGGTGGGCACCTGTGGTCCCTGCTACTCAGGAGGCTGAGGCAAGAGAATCGCCTAAACCCAAGAGCTGGAGCTTGCTGTGAGCTGTGACGTCACAGCACCCTACCGAGGGCGACAAAGTGAGACTCTGTCTCTAAAAAAAAAAAAAAAAATAGAAGCTTAGGCTGGGTGTGGCGGCTCATGCCTGTAATCCTAGCACTCTGAAAGGCTGAGGCAGGTGGATTGCTTGAGCTCAGGAGTTTGAGGCCAGCCTGAGCAACAGCAAGACCCCATCTCTAAAAATAGCCAGGTGTTGTGGCAGGCACCTATCATCCCAGCTATTTGGGAGGCTGAGGCAAGAGAATCATTTCAGCCCAAGAGTTTGAGGTTGCTGTAAGCTATGATGCCATGGCATTCTACCAAGGGTGACTGAGTGAGACTCTGTGTCAAAACAAACAAACAAAAAAAGCTTAGAGAGTCTAAAAATAAAAAAGCTCTTAGTAGCTAGAATTAAAAAAAAAAAAAAAGATACAGCTGAGACAGCAGCTTGGAAATGATACTCTGCAAGGAGGGAGCACCACCTTCCAGACAGTGGACGCTGTCTGCAGGGAGTCGAGCAAACAGATCTGGGAACCAAGGGGGGGAAGGTGCACCTCCCTCCCAGTGAGCCCCTGGGAGGATCTGGGGCCCTCAGCCCCACAGCCCTGGACTCTATAGGTCTAGAGGTCTCACTCCTTGCTGGGGATGCTCCTACCAGCAGACACAACAAGAGTCTCATTAAACCACCTGGTAAGACCACTTTAAGACAAGTGACCAGGAGACTAGCCAGCAAAAAAAGGAGTCACCTTCCTGGCAGGTTAATTGGCCAGAGTCACCAGGAGGAGGCAGATCAGCAGGACAGGGAAGAAGGCACAGGATACTCCAGATGATCCGTTAGAATACTTCTTGGTTCTTGGTTCTTCCCTAACCAATCTGATGGCAAAGGGACAGATCCAGTGTCCATGACCTGGAGTGGTGACTGGGTCATTAGTCCTCTCAGGGCCATCACTAGGTTAGCCACCTAGCTCAGCCGAGTTGCTGGCTGAGGCTGAAGGGATCTAGAAAGGATAGGAGAGGTGGTAGGGGAGGACTAGTGGTTATAGCCTGAAACTAGCTTGCCCCGAGAGCTACAGCCTAGTCCACTAACCCTCCTAAGCTGGTCTCGGATGGGCTTAGCTTATTTTAGAAAGTGATGGGATGAGGCAGCGCCTGTGTCTCAGTGGGTAGGGCACCGGCCCCATATACCGAGGGTGGCAGGTTCGAACCCAGCCCCGGCTGAACTGCAACAAAAAATAGCCAGGCATTGTGGTGGGCGCCTGTAATCCCAGCTACTGGGGAGGCTGAGGCTAGAGAATCGCCTAAGCCCAAGAGCTGGAGGTTGCTGTGTGCTGTGACGCCACAGCACTCTACCGAGGGCGACAAAGTGAAACTCTGTCTCTAAAAAAAAAAAAAAAAGAAAAGGAAAGAAAGACAGTGATGGGATCCTCAGGTGCAGGGCTGTGGTGGACACGGGGGTGTCTTGCTTAGATATCCTCCTTGAGGACCAAGGCACTCACTCCTCAGGTGTCAGGAGTCATGGTCTCTACAGGAACAGTCTCCTCTTTGGGGATAGTCCTGGGCTGTTATTTTTTACTTTTTATTTATTTTATTGTATTTTTATTAAATCATAGCTGTGTACATTAATGCAGTCATGGGGCACCATGCGCTGGTTTTATATACAATTGGAATTATTTTCATCACACTGGTTAACATAACCTTCCTGGCATTTCTTAGTCATTGTGTTCAGACATTTGTATTCTACATTTAGTAAGTTTCACATGTACCCTTGTAAGATGCACCATAGGTGTGGTCCCACCGATTACCCTCCCTAGGCTATTATTGATATGGGAAGAAAAAAACATGGTGCCCTCCTGTCCATTCAGACCAACTCTGAAGGGTCATCCCAGTTTCAGAGCTCGCTGTGACTGGGATCGCTTACGTTTCCACTGCAGTTCATCATCTCCCTCCGTGAAACGCTGCTTCCTCACCCCATCAGGTATTGTTCCTGAGATTACTCTCCAGGGAACCTCCTGCATGCCAGTGTCCTCTCAGAGTTTGTTTCCTAGGGAACCTGGCCTAACACACTGTACACATTCTTAACCACACTGGTGAATGTCAAAACTGTTCCCAAGATAATTGTCCAGCTGACATGCCTACCAGCAAGGCCGAGAGTTCCATTTACTCTGCATCCTTGCCAAATTCTAGTATTAGCTTTCTCATTTTTAGCCAATCTGATGCATATAAAATGGAGCCTTTTATGCTGTTGAAATGATTGATTTAAAACAAACAAAAAATGGAAGCTCATTGTGGTCTTTTTTTTTTTTTGAGAGAGGGTCTTGCTCTGTCACCTGGGCAGGGGTGCAGTGGTGTCCTCACAGCTCAGTGCAAACTTAAACTCCTGGCCTCAAGCAATCCTCCTACCTCTGCCTCCCAAACTACTTGGATTATAGGCATGAGCCAGGGCAGCGCCTGTGGCTCAGTGGGTAGGGCACCGGCCCCATATACCGAAGGTGGTGGGTTCGAACCTGGCCCCAGCCAAAGTGCAACAAGGAATAGCCGGGTGTTATGGTGGGAGCCTGTAGTCTCACCTACTTGGGAGGCTGAGACAAGAGAATCTCCTAAGCATGGGAGCTGGAGTTTGCTGTGAGCTGTGACGTCACAGTACTCCACCAAGGGCAATAAAGAGAGACTCTGTCTCTTAAAAAAAAAAAAACAGGCATGAGCCAGCACACCCCTCATCATGGCTTTATTGTTTTGGTTGTTTGTTCGTTTGCTTATTGGAGACAAGATTTCCCTGTGTTGCCCAGGCTGGAGTGACCCTTCACAGGTGCGATCATACGTCACTGCAGCCTCTAACTCCTGGGCTCAAGGGGTCCTCCAACCTCAGCTTCCCTAACAGCTGGGACCACAGGCTCTGTGTGCCAGGCCACGGTTTTAATTCACCTTTCCCTGGTGACTGTTGAGTTTGAGCACCTTCTCACGGGTTTACTGGCCATTTGGATTTCCTCCTGGAGAACAGCCCCAGCTGCTTTGCCTGTTCCTGTCTCATGGTCCCATTCTTTCATGCAGGCCGGCAAGGAAGCAAGTGCTCAGTTACTTAGTGAGTCCAAGATCACGGGAGTGGCTTTCCTTCAGTCCTCTTCTGACTTGACTTCTGAGCCGCCGAAGATTTGGTTGGCCACTCCCTCCTTCTACCGTCCTCTTCTCTCGGCTTCCTGGACCCTGAGAAAGGTCATTCCTCATTTTCCCTCTAGCTCTCTGGCTGGCCTTGTGCAGGCCCAACTGGCAATGCTGGGCTTCCTCAGATCTCCGTCCTTGACCCCTTCTCGTCTTACTCTGGACTTTGGCCCTGAGCAAGCTCTCCCTCAGCCTCAGCTGCAGTTCCCACCTCCACATACTGAAAATGTCAACATTCCTTGCCTTGGACACTTACATGTAGACATCCCAAAGCCTCTCAACCTCATCATAACCAACACGGAATTCATGCTTTTCCCTCAAAAACCTGGTCATTGTCCAGCCGTCCTTGCTTCAGGAAAGATCTCACAATCCTTCAATTCTAAATGTCACAAATCCAGGAATCCCTCTCTCCCGCCCTCTATCTGAGCTTCAGGACCAGCGTTGGTTATCTTCAGTTTATCCCTCCACTCCCGGCCCTTCTCCAGCCCACTCTCTGCATCAAGAATATGATTATATGGACACCTTCCGTGGACTTCCTTGCGCTTTAATTCCTGATTGGGTTTGGCCAGTGGTGTTTTAGTTATTTATTGCTACATAATAAACTACTCCACAACTTAGTGACTTAAAAATACCATCATTATGTTATCTCTCTTAACTCGGTAGGTTGACAAGAGTCATGGGGCAGCGCCTGTGGCTCAAAGGGTTGGGCGTTGACCCCATATGCCGGAGGTAGTGGGTTCAAGCCCGGCCCTGGCCAAAAACTGAAAAAAAAAAAAAAAAAGAAGAGTCATGGTGGTCACCTCTGCCCTATATGACGTCAGCTTAGGCAGCAATCATCAGGGGATAACCTGCACAGTGGCATTCTCATGTCTGGCAGCCTGGTGTACATGGCTAGAAGTCTGGGCTCAGCCAAACTGGAAAGGCTGAACTCCCTTTTTCCAAGTCATTTTAGGGCTTCTCCCTCTCCCTAAGGTCTTTTCCTGTGGAATTTCCAGCACAAGGTAACAACGTTTTTTATACAACAGCTCAGGGTCACCCAAACATCAAAAGCTAAAACTTGTAGGCCCTCTTGATTCTTCAGCTCAGAGCTGGCTTGATGTCACTTCTAACACCTTCTGTTGGTTAAAGTAGGTCGCAGAACCCGCCCAGATATGGTGTGGGAGCGCTGGAAGGCATGATTCATTGGGGCTGTCTTTGGAAACGAGCCACCATTCTACTATCTGGCCCCCAGAGTCCCTCTTACATGCAAAGTGAACCCTCCCACCTCCCATAACCCCTAAAGTCTCATCCCACTTCAGCCTGAGGCCCAGGCGTGAAGTCAAGTTACTCATCCACAAAATCTCCTCCAGGAGTGGATCAGGCACTTGGGTGTGGCTGCTCTTGAACTAAAGACCTGTGAACTGAAGAGACAAGTTATCTGCCCTCACATACCCATGGCACCAGCAGGAAACAGGAACTGGACACCACAGTACACGCTCTCATTCAGGAAGGGGAGACCTAAAGCAGTCACAGGTCCATGGCAATGCAGAATTCTCCCTGCTCCAGGAGTGGGACACATATGTTGATTAAAGCCCAGGCCTGCGTCCTGGGAATGGTGCTATCTGGTTCTTGGCTTAGCCCTCTGAGTCATCCTCTTTTCCATAAGAAATGGTCCATGTCTGCTTGTTTTCTGTATGCAGGAAGTTGGGCCACACAAGTTGCCTTTTATTTATTTATTTATTTTTTCTTTCTTTTTTTTTTTGTAGAGACAGAGTTTTACTTTTTCGCCCTTGGAAGAGTGCTGTGGCGTCACACAGCTCACAGTAACCTCCAACTCCTGGGCTTAGGCGATTCTCCTGCCTCAGCCTCCCGAGTAGCTGGGACTACAGGCGCCCGCCACAACGCCCGGCTATTTTTTTTTTGTTGCAGTTTGGCCCGGGCCGGGTTTGAACCCGCCACCCTCGGTATATGGGGCTGGCGCCCTGCTCACTGAGCCACAGGCGCTGCCCTCTTTTTTTTTTTTTTTTTTTAGAGAGACAGAGTCTCACTCTATTGCCCTCAGCAGAGTGCCATGCTGTCACAGCTCACAGCAACCTCCAACGCCTGGGCTTAGGCAATTCTCTTGCCTCAGCTTCTTGAGTAGCTGGGACCACAGGTGCCCGCCACAATGCCCGGCTATTCCTTGTTGCAGTTTGGCAGTCTTGGTATTCGAACCTGCCACTCTTGGTATACCTGGACGGTGCCCTACCTACTGAGCCACAGCACCGCCCGCTGCGTTTTATTTTTAAATGTCTTTATGCCTTTTAGTCCAAGTTAGTACAATTTTTTTTTTTTTTTTTGAGACAGAGTCTCACTCTATTGCCCAGGCTAGAGTGCCATGGTGTCAGCCTAGCTCACAATAAATTCAAACTCCCGTGTTCAAGCACCTCCTGCCTCAGCCTCCCAAGTAGCTGGGACTACAGGCAGTCACACAACATCTGGCTAATTTTTCTATTTTTAGTAAAGTCAAGATTTTATTTTTTGCCCAGGGTGTTCTTGAACTCAACCAATCCTCTTGCCTTGGCCTCCCAGAGTGCTAGGATTATAGGCATGAGATACTGCGTCCCACCCAAGTTAGTACAGTTATAAACTTTGAGAGTTTCCTATGCATCAAATTAAAATCCACTCCATTAGACAAAAGCTACCCTTATATTTCTTTCTGAGACAGGCTCTTTTCTGGTTTGCGCCCTACGGAGGCTGCTAAAAGACAATGTCCTGAAATTCTTAGAAGCCTTTTGTCTAGCTTAGAGGCTCTGCCTGGCAATCCCTTAAATCTTCCTGTGGGTTCAACAAAAAGGTCTTATGGCTGCACCCTGATCTTCACCCTGAGCCACCTTTTCCTGGGAGCACCCTGGATGTGATCTTTGGAAACAGATTATTCTCCTCCCCCCAGGTTTTTATTTCTTTGAGGATCTTTATTTATTGTTAAAGGCTGGAAATGAGAAACAGTTTTCTTTTCTTTTCTTTTCTTTTCTTTTCATTTTCTTTTGTTTTTTCTTTTTTTGAGACAAGAGTCTGACTCTGTCACCCTGGCTAGAGTGCTATGGAGTCATCACAGGTCACTGCAACTTCAAACTTTTGGGCTCAAGTGATCCTCTTGCCTCGGCCTCCCAAGTAGCTGGGACTATAGGTTCTCACCAAAATACCCAGCTAGTTTTTCTATTTTTGGTAGAGACAGGGTCTTGTTCTTGCTTGGGCTGGTCTCAAACTCCTAAGCTCAAGCGATCCACCTGCTTTAGCCTCCCAAAGTGCTAGGATTACAAGTGTGAGCCATAACACCCAGCTAAGAGTTTTCTTTTCTTTCTTTCTTTTTTTAATTGTTAAATCATAGCTGTGTACATTAGTGCAATCAAGGGGTACAATGTGCTGGTTTCATATACAATCTGAAATATTCTCATCAAACTGTTCAACGTAGCCTTCATGGCATTTTCTTTTCTTTTTTTTTTATTTTTAATTTCAGTTTGCTTGTTCATTCTTCTTTGTTTGAAGTACTCCTTTTTTGTTCATTTTCTTCTTCCTCTGGCGGTGCTGGCTGTTTTTGATGTTGTTAGTAGAGACGGGGTCTTACTCTGGCTCACTGCTGCTCATACTGGTCTTGAACCTCTGATCTCAGACAATCCACCTGCCTTGGCCTCCCACAGCGTTGGGACTACAGGCGTGAGCCACCACGCCTGGCCATGGCATTTTCTTAGTAATTGTATGTAGACATTTGTATTCTGCATTTAGTAAGTTTTGCCTGTACCCATTGCAAGATGCACCATAGGTGGGGCCCCACCCATTACCCTCCCTTGACCCTAACCTCCCCCCTCCCTTCCCCTTCCTTGGCCCTTTCCTCATAGTCTTGTGCTATAGTTGGGTTATAGTCTTCATGTGAAAGCTATAATTTAGCTTCATAGTAGGGCTGAGTACAATGGATACTTTTTCTTCCATTCCTGAGATACTTTGCTAAGAAGAATATGTTCCAGCTCCATCCATGTAAACATGAAAGAGGTAAAGTCTCCATCTTCCTTTAAGGCTACATAGTATTCCATGGTATACATGTACCACAATTTGCTAGTCCATTCGTGGGTCGATGGGCACTTGGGCTTCTTCCATGACTTAGTAATTATGAATTGGGCTGCAATAAACATTCTGGTACAGATGTCTTTGTTATATTGTGATTTTTGGTCTTCTGGGTATAATAAGTCGAGATCTTATTTTTTGCCCAGGCTGTTCTTGAACTCCTATAATTCCTAATAAAGGAATTCCTTATTAGGAATTATAGGAAAAATTCCTTTACTAGGAATTATAGGATCGAATGGCAGGTCTATTTTTAGGTCTCTAAGTATTCTCCAAACATCCTTTCAGAAGGAACATATTACTGGGCATTCCCACCAGCAGTGTAGAAGTGTGCCCTTTTCTCCACCTCCATGCCAACATCTCTGGTTTTGGGATTTTGTTATGTGGGCTACTCTTACTGGGGTTAGGTGATATCTCAAAGTAGTTTTGATTTGCGTTTCTCTGATGATTAAGGATGATGAGCTTTTTTTCATGTGTTTGTAGATCATGCGTCTGTCTTCTTTAGAGAAGTTTCTCTTCAAGTCCCTTGCCCACCCTGAGATGGGATCACGTGTTCTTTTCTTGCTAATACATTTGATTCTCTGTGGATTCTGGTTATTAGACCTTTATCGGAGGTATAACCTGCAAATATTTTCTCCCATTCTGAGGGCTGTCTGCTTGCTTTACTTACTATGTTCTTGGCTGTGCCGAAGCTTTCGAGTTTGATCAGGTCCCAGTAGTGTATTTTTGATACTGCTTCAATTGCCTGGGGAGTCCTCCTCATAAAATATTCACCCAGGTCGATTCATTCAAGAGTTCTCCCTGTACTTGATCTTCAAGTATTTTTATAGTTTCATGTCTTAAGTTTAAATCTTTTATCCAGCGAGAGTCTATCTTAGTGAATGGTGAAAGGTGTGGGTCCAGTTTCAATCTTCTACAGGTTGCCAGCCAGTTCACCCAGTACCATTTGTTAAATAGGGAATCTTTTCCCCACTGAATGTTTTTAATTGGCTTGTCAAAGATCAAATAACGGTAAGTAGCTGGATTCATCTCTTGGTTCTCTATTCTGTTCTAGACATCTACTTCTCTGTTTTTGTGCCAATATCATGCTGTTTTGATCACTGTCGATTTATAGCACAGTCTCAGGTCTGGTAGCGTGATTCTTCCTGCTTTGTTTTTATTGCTCAGTAATGTTTTGGCTATTCGAGGTTTTTGTCTGATTCCATATAAAACAAAGTATTATTTTTTCAAGATCTTTAAAATATGACAATGGAGCTTTAATAGGAATTGCATTAAAATTATATATTGCTTTGGGCAGTATGGACATTTTAACAATGTTGATTCTTCCCAGCCATGAGCATGGTATGTTTTTCCATCTGTTAATATCTTTGGCTATTTCTTTTCTTAGAGTTTCATAGTTCTCTTTTTAGAGAGCTTTCACGTCTTTTGTTAGGTATACTCCCAAATATTTCATCTTCTTTGGCACTACTGTGAAAGGAGTAGAGTCCTTGACTGTTTTTTCGGCTTGGTTATTGTTGATATATATGAAGGCTACAGATTTATGGGTGTTGATTTTCTAGCCTGAGACATTGCTATATTCCTTGATCACTTCTAAAAGTTTTGTAGTAGAATCCCTACTGTTTTCCAGATATACGATCATATCATCTGCGAAGGGTGAAAGTTTGATCTCTTCTGACCCTATGTGGATACCCTTGATTGCCTTTTCTTCCCTAATTGCAAGGGCTAGAACTTCCATTACAATGTTAAAGAGCAGTGGAGACAATGGGCAACCTTGCCTGGTTCCTGATCTAAGTGGAAATGATTTCAATTTAACTCCATTCAATATGATATTGGCTGTGGGTTTGCTGTAGATGGCCTCTACTAGTTTAAGAAATGTCCCTTCTATACCAATTTTCTTAAGTGTTCTGATCATGAAGGGATGCTGGATATTATCAAAAGGTTTTTCTGCGTCAATTAAGAGAATCTTAAGGTCTTTATTTTTTAGTTTGTTTATGTGCTGATTACATTTATAGAGTTATGTATATTAAACCAGCCTTGAGATCCCAGGATAAGTCCCACTTGGTCATGGTGTATAATTTTTTTTGACATGTTGTTGGATTCTGTTTGTTAGGATCTTATTGAGTAGTTTTGCATCAATATTCATTAGTGATATTGGTTTATAATTTTCTTTTCTTGTTGGGTCTTTCCCTGGTTTGGGGATCAAGGTGATATTTGCTTCATAGAATGTGTTGGGTAATATTCCTTTTTTTTCTATATTTTGGAAGAGGTTTAGTAATATAGGTACTAGTTCTTCTTTAAAGGTTTGGTAGAATTCTGACGTAAAGCCATCTGGTCCTGGGCTTTTCTTTTTAGGGAGATTTTGTATAGTTGATTCTATTTCAGAACTTGATATAGGCCTGTTCAACATTTCCACTTTGTTCTGGCTAAGTTTTGGTAGGTGGCGTACTTCCAGGTATTGGTCGATTTCTTTCAGATTTTCGTATTTCTGAGAGTAGAGTTTCTTGTAGTATTCATTAAGGATTTTTTGAATTTCTGAGGGGTCTGTTGTTATTTCATCGTTACCATTTCTGATTGATGAAATTAGAGATTTTACTCTTTTTTTCCTGGTTAAGTTGGCCAAAGGTTTATCTATTTTATTGACCTTTTCAAAAAACCAACTTTTGGATTTATTGATCTGTGTTTGATAATTGATAATTCTTTTGTTTTCAATTTCATTTAATTCTGCTCTGATTTTGGTTATTTCTTTTCTTCTGCTGGATTTGAGGTTGGAGTGTTCTTCCTTCTCCAGTTGCTTGAGATGTCCCATTAAGTTATTAACTTCCTCTCTTTCTGTTTTCTTGAGGAAAGCTTGCAATGCTATAAATTTCCCTCTAAGGACTACCTTTGCAGTATCCCAGAGATTCTGGTAATTCATGTCTTGATTG
Source organism: Nycticebus coucang (assembly GCF_027406575.1). Lineage (NCBI taxonomy): Eukaryota > Metazoa > Chordata > Mammalia > Primates > Lorisidae > Nycticebus > Nycticebus coucang. The sequence goes on from NC_069787.1 coordinate 6,873,448, forward strand.
TTGTTTTGTTCCAAAAGTTTGGTGATTTCCTTCTTAATCTCGTCTATAACCCATCTATCCTTCAGCATAAGGTTGTTTAGCTTCCATGCTTTTGTATGGGTATGCAGGTTCCTGTTGTTATTGAGTTCAACTTTTATTCCATGATGGTCTGAGAAGATGCAAGGAATAAGTTCTATTTTTTAAAATTTGCTGAGGTTAGATTTGTGGCCTAGGATGTGGTTGATTTTGGAGTATGTTCCGTGGGCTGATGAGAAGAAAGTATATTCAGTTTTGTTGGGATGAAATGTTCTGTAGATGTCTGTTAAGTCCAGATGTTGAATGGTTGAGTTTAAATCTAAAATTTCTTTGCTTAGCTTCTTTTTGGAGGATCTATCCAGCGCTGCTAAAGGGGTGTTAAAACCTCCAACTACTATGGAACTGGTGGAAATCAAGTTGCTCATATCTGTTAGAGTTTCTCTTATAAATTGAGGTGTGTTCTGGTTGGTTGTGTAAATATTAATAATTGAAATCTCATCATATTGAGTATTACCTTTAACAAATATGAAAGTTTGTTTAAAGCCTATTGCATCTGCGCATAGGATTACAATGCCTGCTTTTTTCTGCTTTCCATTTGCCTGGAGTATAGATGACCATCCCTTCACCTTGAGTCTATATTTGTCTTTTAATGTAAGATGCGATTCTTGTATGCAGCAGATATCTGGCTTGAGTTTTTGCATCAGGTCAGCCAACCTATGCCTCTTTAGGGGACAATTTAAACCATTCACATTGATTGAGGCTATTGATAAGCCTTTCGAGAGTCTGGTGGACATTTTTAATCCTTTTGCGACTGTGGAAGTTGAAATTTGATCAAAATGTTCTGGGTGGGTTTACTTTTGTGGTAGAGGATTACGCTGGTCTTTATGAAGGATAGGTCTGAGAATATCCTGGAGAGCTGATTTAGTTATGGCAAATTTCTTCAACATGTGAATGTCATTGAAGTATTTAATTTCTCTGTCATAATTGAAACTCAGTTTAGCTGGGTACAGGATCCTGGGTTGAAAGTTATTTTGTTGGGCAGCGCCTGTGGCTCAAGGAGTAGGGCACCGGTCCCATATGCCAGAGGTGGCAGGTTCAAACACAGCCCCAGCCAAAAAAAAAAAGTTATTTTGTTTTAGGAGATTAAAAGTCAATGACCATCCTCTTGTAGCTTGAAAGGTTTCAGCAGAGAGATCTGCAGTTATTCTAATATTCTTGCCCTTGTAGGTGATGGTTTTCTTTCATCTGGCTGCTTTCAGAATTTTGTCCTTCATATTAACTTTAGTGAAATTGATCATGATGTGTCTGGGGGAATGTCTTATTTGGGTTGAGTCATGCTGGAGTTCTGAAACTGTCTGCTATCTGAATTTTAGAATCTCTTGGCATGTTTGGAAAGTTCTCCTTCATAATCTCATGGAGAAGAGACTCTGTGCCTTGTGAAGCCACTTTGTCACTTTCGGGGATCCCTATAAGATGAATATTGGTTTTCTTCGAATTATCCCAGAGCTCTCTGAGAGAGCGATGTGTTTTTGCCCTCCATTTCTCTTCCTCTTTGAGAGTTTGGGAGCATTGAAAGCTTTGTCTTCAATGTCGGAAATCCTTTCTTCTGCTTGCTCCATTCTGTTACTGAGGGATTCTACTGTGTTTCTGAGATCTTTGAAGGCTGCAACTTCTTGTCTCAATGTGTCAAAATCTTTGGTCATTTGGTCTTTGAATTCTTGAGATATCTTTTGGGTTACTGCTTGGAATTCTAATTCAATCTTATTTGCTCTCCAGATTCTGAATTCGATTTCTGACATCTCAGCTATTTGTTTGTGCATGGGGTCTTGTGCTGTGTCTGCCCCGTTGATCCATGGGGGAGTTGATCTACTCTGATTATTCATATTGCCAGAGTTTTTCTTTTGATTTCACCTCATGATTGTTTTTCACCATTGCCTATGGCTGTCCTCAGAGTTGGGGAGGTAACTCTCAAAGATTAGACCCCAGCGGGATCACTCTATTATTGCTGGATCTTTGTAGGGAGTGACCCTGTGTAGTTCCTCTGGGGCTGCCCCAGCCAGGGAGTTCTGGTTGTGGAAGCAGCTCCGGAGTGTGACACACCTGGATCCAGCAAAAGTGTGGGAGGTGGTGCACACGGTTCTGGGAGTGCCTGGTGCCCAGTGACTTTGGCACAGAGAGCCCAAGGCTCCAGCAGTCTCTGGCCAGGAGAAGGGCTCTATGCAGAGGCAGAGAGGGCTCTGGAGGGCATGCAACTACCAGAGTCCCTGGCCAGCTGAGCGGGCCGGTGTGGAGGCAGGGAGGGTACAGGCGGGAAGATGCATGGTTGCACGGCTCCCGCAGTTCCTGGTCAGGGCATGTGGAGGCCCGGCAGGCGTGGGTCGCGGGTCAAGGTTTGCGGTGCAGTTCTTGTGGAGGTCTGGGTGTCGCCGAGCCCAGGAGTTTGAAGTTGCTATGAGCTGTGACACCACAGCACTCTACCCAGGGCAATAGCCCGAGCCAGTGTGCTAAAACCAGTCTCACTCTGCCCCTGAGGGTTAAGGCTGTAAGGCAGCTCAGTCCCTGTCTTTAGGCTGCTCAGTCACTAGGTTACTAACTCCCACCCGATCCTTGCTCTGTGACCCTGAGTGCGGAGCTTGCCAGGGCAGTTCTCTCACAATGGCTCCCTGCAGCCCACAGCCGAACACTATTAGCTCCGTCCGGCTCAGCGGCTCAGTCTGGGGCCCTAGACAATGCCCAAAGTTCTCAATGCTCAAGCTCTCCCCAAGGCAGTTCAACTGGGTGCCAAGACCAAAAACACCAAAACAGTTCACAGGTAAGGCCTTTCCAGTTTGCAGTCTCACTGCTGCTTGTACATACGGCTGCCAGCGGGATTAGTTTGATTGAACACAAGCAACCACTTGCCAGTTTTCCACTGTTCTTGTCCTCCTCTTGGGGTCCAGGGGTCCCTTGCTGACTCCCTGTATCCTCAAAGGGATGATTATGGGTAGATTCCACCAGCCAGAGATGCCTGGAGTCTTATCTCCCCAGACTCACCGTGCCCAGTTGCAGGGAAGCTATTACTTGGCCGCCATCTTGCTCCACCATGTTTTTTTTTTTTTTTTTTTTTTTTTTGAGACAGAGCCTCAAGCTGTCGCCCTGGGTAGAGTGCCATGGTGTCACAGCTCACAGCAATCTCCCACTCTTGAGCTTAAGCGATTCTCTTGCCTCAGCCTCCCAGGTAGCTAGGACTAAGGGCACCCACCACATTGCCTGGCTATTTTTTGGTTGTAGTTATCATAGTTGTTTGACAGGCCCAGGCTGGATCCAAACCTGCCAGCTCCGGTGTATGTGGCTGGTGCCTTAGCTGCTTGAGCTACAGGTGCCGAGCTATATTTAATTATTTATTCATTGCATTTTTGTGAGACACAGTTTCACTGTATTGACCTAGGCTAGAGTGCCATGACATCAGCCTAGCTTAAGGCAACCTCAAACTCTTGGGCTCAAGGGATTCTCTTGCCTCAGCCTCCTGAGTAGCTGGGACCACAAGTGCCTACCACAGCCCTTGGTTAATTTTTCTATTTTTATGAGAGATGGGGTCTTGCTCTTGCTCAGGCTTATCTCTAACTCCTGTGCTCAAGGGATCCTCCCACCTTAGCCTCCAGAGCACTAGGAGTACAGACATGAGCCTAAGTACCCAGCTGAAAACTTCCTTTAGATTCTGCTTAAATACTGAAGAGTTTATCTGTCTAGCCACACCTTCTGATATGCAGCTAGCATGAACCAGTTGGTTCTTTCAACATCTTGCCTTAGCCAAATCAACAAGTTTATGAAGTATATTTTCTATTTCCCACGTTATTATGGGGAAGAGTTTTACCGAATACATAAGTCAAGTCCCCTTTACTCAGCCTTCAATAACAATTTTCGTAATAGTCCTTCAAGATTCTAATAGTGATTCTGCCATCCAAAAGACCACCAGGATGACTAAATAGTAGAAAAAAGAGCTTCTTTGGCAATATCAGTTTGCAAATCAGGAAGAGACAGTCCCAGATGTGTGTTAGAGGCACTTTCTCTTTGAAGAGGGAAAGACAGGTTTTATGCCTCACAGAGCCTGTGACACACAATAAAGTCACACATATTCAGCAGGTTTGAGGAAAAAGATGTACGTATCAATGAGGGAAACTGAGTGTATGCGTGTTGGACAAACATGTATACACGAATAACGTTCATCCCATGTTCACTTTAGGGTGTGGTTTTAGCATTAAAATGATGTGGAAATTGGCTCTTTAGATCAAAAGATGAGCTATAGGACACAAAGACAGTTTGTATGCGGCCTCTATAAACTGTCTGAAACTGGCTGAAGGTCTGCAATTACTTCTCTGAAGAGAATGCAAGGTACTGTTCAATCAGAATTTTAATGGTCTGAGTTGTAAATGAGAGTTAGCAGTCATCTGATAGCTCCCCATTGTTAGGAAGGTCAGAGACCTAGGGATCTAGAAATTTGCCATGCCAGCCAATCTCTGATTCCTCTACCCATAGATAACTTTGTTTCCTTAATCTTAGGGCCTGTCTTCACTGATAATGGGGCATCTATTTTTTTCTCTCAGATCAAAATCCCCTCATGGCCTGTTTAGCCTCTGCCTGGTGCCTTGTCCCTAAGTCAATGGAATATTTTTTCAGTGTTAGTTATTTGGTGCCCCTCTCTTCTAGACATCAATGCCTCTTTTAGTTAGCTATTGCTGATAGCAATCACCCCAATAGTTAATGGCTTAAAACAATATCTGTGTATTATCTTTTATGATTTAGAATCATAAAATTGACCAGGCACAGCTCCAAATGATGCTAGCTGGGACAACAGTCATCTAGGGCCTCAACTGGGCTGGAATGTCCAGGATGGCTCATTCACACGGCTGGCACCTTGTTGAGGACAGGTCAAAGTCTAGACTCAGCTAGAGCACATGGGGCCTCTCTCTTTCTCTTTACTTGGCTTCTCCATGGGCAGGAGAGCATGGGACAAGTTTCATAAATGTTCCATCCCTAGATATGCCCCATTCCTCAGCTGTTTCTGTTCTGCCAAGGAGGCTCCACCTCTGTACCCTTCTGACAGGGAACCATTTACTGACCACTTGAGATTTGTCTGTTCTGTCCTATGCTGAGTGTTGGCTAGAGACTTCACATGTACTTTCCCCCTTACGCCTCAAGGCAAATCTAGTTAGGTAGATACTGCTTCCTTATTTTATAATGTTCAGTGACTTGCTCAAGGTCCTTGAGCTAGAATCCAGGTCCATCTGACTGTACAACTTTGCCCTCTTCAGTACACTGCCCATGCAGACCCACAGGGTCAATTAGCGAACTCTATAGCAAGGTTGCTGTGGGCTGAGAAACTTATGGACTTTTAGGTATGATATAAGTAGCAGGGGGAATGGCCTGAAAAGGGGTAAAACTATTTTCTAGTTCTTTAAAACCTTTCCCACTCTCTCTGGAAATTAAAACCTGCATCCCTGCCTCAAGCTAGTGATCCAGAGAGGCAAAAGAGTGTCATTTGTTCTTGGTACCATAGGAGATGGCTGAAGGGAATTGTCTGGGTGGAGATCACTGAGGTCACAAGATTGTCTTAGCCAGATGATCAAAATCAGATCAAAATCAGCCACTCTAATGAAACTAATTTAGGGCTTTCACATGAAAGCTATAACCCAGCTACAACCTAAGAATAGGGGGAAGGGGGAAAGGGAGGGGGGGAGGGGATAGAGGGAGGGGGATTGGTGGGATTTCACCTGCCGTGCATCTTACAGGAGTATATGTGAAACTTAGTAGATGTGGAATGTAAATGTCTTGGCACAATAACTAGGAAAGTGCCAGGAAGGCTATGTTAGCCATTGTGATGAAAATATGTCAAACGGGGGCGGCGCCTGTAGCTCAGTGAGTAGGGCGCCGGCCCCATATGCCGAGGGTGGTGGGTTCAAACCCAGCCCTGGCCAAACTGCAACAACAACAAAAAAAAATAGCCGGGCGTTGTGGCGGACACCTGTAGTCCCAGCTGCTTGGGAGGCTGAGGCAAGAGAATCACATAAGCCCAAGAGCTGGAGGTTGCTGTGAGCTGTGTGATGCCACGGCACTCTACTGAGGGCAGTAAAGTGAGACTCTGTCTCTACAAAAAAAAAAAAAGTATGTCAAACAGTCTATGAAGCTAGTGTATGATGCCCCATGATCATATCTATGTACACAGCTATGATTTAATAATAAATAAATAAATAATGCAAAATGTAAAAAAAAAAACAAAAACAAAATCAGCCACTATAGTGGAACAGCAATAGCCTGAAGCTGAAAATCTCCCCTACCTCACTGCTCAGAGCTAGGACATTGGTACTTTAAGATGGGAGTCTGCTAACCTTCTCATCTGCTGGCAAATTAATAAATAAATTTCTCTTTCCTTCTCCTCAAACTGCTTGTCCTCATTCTTCTGATGCAGCCTTGGGAACAAGTGCTGAATTTTTAGTAAAATATAGACATACACATGGCAGATGTAAGGTGCAAATGTAGGTTTTCCCCGTACAGCTCAGTGATACTTACATCTGTACATGCTCATGCGACAACCACCAAGATCAAGATTTAGAACATCTCATCGCTTGAACTCAGGAGTTCAAAACCAGCCTTAGCAAGAGGGAGACATTGCCTCTACTAAAATAAATAAATAAATAAATAAATAAGAAAAATTAGCAGGCCACTGTGGCAGGTGCCTGTAGTCCCAGCTACTCAGGAGGCTGAGGCAGGAGGATTGCTTGAACCTGAAAGTTTGAGGTTGCTGTGAGCTAGGCTAACACCATGGCACTCTAGCCTGGACAAAAGAGTGAGACTGTTAAAAAAAAAAAAAAAAAAAGATTTAAAATACCTCCAGCACCCTTACAAATTTCCCATGCTTCTCCACAATCCATACACCTCTGGCTTCTATCATCAGCGATTAGTTTTGTATATTCCTGTCTTGGTGGTAATGTGAAAAGAGACTTGAAATCATAGTTCTTCCCAATTGGATGACCAATTGGATGACCTTGGCAAGTTACTAACTTCTCACATGTTAGTTCCATCTCTACTTTCACACAACTTTCACCCCTCCTGCTTGAAGGGCTCTAAGGGTTCCTAACCGTTAGCACAGTCCTGACGGTGGGGTAAGAACCTAAAGAGTAGGTGCTGAATTGTCCAGAGCAAGGAGAGGGGAGGCAGAGGGCTGCTGCGGAGCACTTTGGGGTAACAGACCTTTGCTCACCAAAGCACTTAACCATATGTGTGCCCTGAGGAGGAAATCCTTATTCCATTTAGAGATGATGTGGCTTGAGGCTTTTATTTCAAGGCAAAAAACAGTTAAGAGAAAAAAAAGTATGGGGATAACTTTTTTTTTTTTAGAGACAGAATCTCACTTGGTCACCCTCAATAGAGTGCTGTGGCATCACAGCTCACAGCAACCTCCAGCTCTTGGGCTTAGGCGATTCTCTTGCCTTAGCCTCCCAAGTAGCTAGGACTACAGGTGCCCACCACAACGCCTGGCTATTTTTTTGTTGCAGTCTGACCGAGGCCAAGTTTGGATCCAGAACCCTCGGTATATGGGGCCGGCATCCTACCCACTAGGCCACAGGCACTGCCCACTTTTTTTTTTTTTAAAGGTAGAGTCTCACTCTGTCTGTTGCCCTGGGTAGAGTGTGGTGGAGTCATAGCAAACTCAAACTCTTGGGCTCGAGTGATCCTCTTGCCTCCGTCGTCCAAGTAGCCGGGACTAAAGGCACCCATCATAACATCTGGCTACTTTTTCTATTTGTAGTAGAGACAAGGTCTCGCCCTTGCTCAAGCTGGTCAGGAACTCTTGAGCTCAAGTGATCCACCTGCCGTGGCCTCCCAGAGTGCTGGGATTACAGGCATGAGCCACCATGCAGGGCCTAAGACATTCTTAACGGGTCTCAGAATTCCGAGGTTAAAGAAACTGTTAGAGACAGGAAAAGCACTAGACTCACATAAATAGTATTAGGGAAGCACAAACTTTGGGATCAGAAATTCCTGGGTTTAAATTCTAGCTCCCCCAGTTACTATCCTGTATGATCTTGTGTAAATCACCTCCATCCTCTGAACCTCAACTTCCCTGTCTGTGAAATGGAAAAGACAATCCAGACCTGGTTATCTAGCACCACCTCCCTCCAAATACGGGCATCTGTGACTCTGTGACTCCTGCGTGCCTCTCACCAGTCAGAAACTGAGGGTCAGGGTTCCTCTAGGGAGCCAGGGCCATCAAACAGGAGGCCCATTAGAGTTAGGCTGCAGGTTGACAGTCTGGGCCCAAGGACTCTGCAGATCTGTCTCAGTTTTCTTATTTAATTTGACATTACATCTTAAGGGGCTCCTAATAAAATCCTGGAATTGCATAGAATTTTCCAAAAACACTGCCTCGCACTTTAATAATTGTGCATCTCTGGTCTGCCACAGGCCTTACCCCTCCTGAGTACTGACAGGCTGCTTGACTGCCTCCCCACACCTGCCAGGCCCCTGGTGGCTTTCTTAAATCTCTGTGTCTTCCTTGGCACCAACGGAGGTGCCAGATGATGGCAGACTCGTACAGGGTCCTTCCTATGTGTCAGACACTGCTTCAAGTACTTTTTCCATATGAATCTTCATGCCCCCTATGAGATAGATGCTATCATCAGCTTCTGTGGTGAGGAATCACAAGCAAAGAAATGCTAAATATCTGACCCATGACACACGACCAGGAGGCAGACGTGCTCAGATTTATTTATTATTTATTTATTTTTTTTACATATACATGTGTTTATTAGGTTTCCACTTTTTGCCTTCACAAAATTAAAAAGGCTTAAACTTTAATAACAATAACAATGTTTAAGATAAAGGCTAGAAACAAAAACCTCATAACAAACGAAGATAAATACATTCAGGAAAGAAATCAGACGATTGCTGCATCAAGATATTAAGCAATAATAATAATAATGCAAAGAAAGTAAACTTCACATTGTCAAATAAGAGTATATCTATTATAGAATGCTTTGACTCTTATTTACTTGATTTTTGGTAGGGTGTGGTCTTGGCTAAAGAACAACCAGACCAACCAAAAGCAAGACAAGTGTGAAACAAAGTTTACCGAGGAAGAGAAAGATAGGTTTACAGAGCAGAACATGATATAGGTTTACAGAGCAAGACAGATTGGCCCTAGACAATGAACAGGCCCCCTTGTTGACACAAAGGCAGAGTTCGGATTTAGAGTCAGGTAGCCTGGCTACTGTGTGGTGTTAACTACTATACTGCATTGTCCCTGCCAGAGACACTGAGAGCTTTCTCCCATTTATTTTGCTGTTCTGATAATAAAAGAGATACATGTAGATTAAAAAAAAAATACAGAAAAGTTTATACAAGTAAAAAGGCCAGGTGTAGTGGCTCATACCTATAATCCCAGCACTCTGGGAGGCTGAGGGGGGCAGATAGCCTGAGCTCACAAGTTCGAGACCAGCCTGACCCAGAGTGAGACCCTGTCTCTAAAATTAGCCAGATGTTGTGATGGGTACCTGCAATCTCAGCTAATTGAGAGGCTGAGGCAAGAGAATTGCTTGAGTACAAAAATCTGAGGTTGCTGTGAGCTATGACACAACAGCATTCTACTGGGGGTGACAAGGCAAGACTCTGTCTCAAAAAAAAAAAAAGTCTCAGATTTTTAACCCCCTACCTCTCCAAAAGTAACATTTTAAGTTCATCTGTATAAATTTTTTTATTTTAATATTTGTTTGTTTGTTTGTTTATTTTTGAGATAGCTGAGTAGCTCAGACTACACGTGCCTACCACAACGCCGGGCCAATTTTTCTATTTTTAGTAGAGATGGGGGGGTCTTGCTCTTGCTCAGGCTGGTCTCAAGCTCCTGAGCTCAAGCAATCCTCCCATCTCAGCCTCCCAGCATGCTGGGATTACAGGTGTGAGCCACCACACCCAGCCTCAGATTTATTTTACATAAAATGAGATACCATTCATGTATAATAAAATCCTTCAGTGTTGAGAAAATGACTCAGAGCTCCCAGCTGAGTGCCATTCAGCCTGGGTTTGGATCTCCTAGCTTTTCCTCTGCCTAACTGTGTTTCTTTCTGGACAAGAAACTTGATCTACGTCTCAGTCTTCCCTTCTGTAAAATAGTACTGACAGCCCAAACTCGCAGAGCAGGCCTAAACATCAATGAGATCATATATAGGAAATGCTTAGCATGGTCTCTGGCATCCAATGGATGCTGAACAGAAGTTTAGCTATGATTGATCATGATTACTCATGGCTGAAGTATGCTCCTTAGATTTGGTAAGACACCAGCCCAAGGAAGAGAGGGGTAAAGAGTCTGAGGGCTGAGGCACCCAGCATGAAGGCAACACCTGTGGAGGGCCAAGAGCAGTCTAAAAAGTGAGGGGCAGGGGGGCGGTGTATATGTGTATATACCAGCCAGGGCTGAAGGCTGCAGGAGCTGTGGGTTCCAACAGGCATGATAGAACTGGGCCCGAGTCTGCAGCCTGAGCCAGCCAGGCCCTTGAAGAGGAGGAGGATTCCCTTGGAGTGTGCTCATCCACCCTGTCTGTAATAGTCACCCTGCACTGAAACTGGGCCTGCAGGCTCTGCCCTCCAAGTAAATAGGTGTTGCTATTCTAAGAGAGGCCTGTGATAAAAATACTTGCTTTGCTTTGGAGGCTGTTTTTTTTAAAGTCATGAAAATAACAAAGCAGTAGGCTGCCTATTTTAGGTTGGGGCTATTGGCTTGCTTTCAAAGTCACGGCCCTCATGAGATTTATTTAGACACAGGTCACTGCACCCTTTGCCACATGTTGAGGGTCCTTATAACAAGCCAGTATGGATGCACCTAAGAGTCTCTGGGGCTTATACCTGAGGGCCTGAGTCAGAAGAAAGGGCAGGGCCACTGTTTATAAGCCCGATGTAAGGCCCTACTCTCCTCCGCTCTCCCACCAAGTTCTCTGGAGGTGGAGCTGCCACCCTGCCTCTCTCCCCACCTTAGGAATCCTGCGTTAGGGTGGCACTGGGGTGTGGGGAATGCTCCCCGACTTCTCTATAAATCAGACTATCATGTGGCAGATTTAGAGTCAGGCAGAGTTCCTGTTTGGGCCAGGATTTTTCCATCCTCAGGGAACCGAAGGGTGCCTTTGGGGACTGAGAAAGACACTCTCGAGGAGACGGCCTAAGATTACAGCGCAGCTGGAGTGGAAAAAAAAACCTGTGCAGACTTAAGTTTGAATCTTGACCCTGCCCCATGCTAGATATGTGACCTTAGGCAGGTAACTTTACCTCTCCGATCTCTTGTTTTCTTGTTAGTAAAATAGAGATAATAAAGCTGAACTTCTAGGATGTAGAAGTGTTAAAGAAGGTAATGTACTTCGAAGTCCCTAATACAGCCAGGGATGGTGGTGTAACCTCGTACATACAAGGTGGCTGCCAACCACCGAGTCTGGAAACACAGAGGAATTTTCAGAATCAATGGCTTATTGGTAACGTATACTAAATTTCTCTATAGTGCCAGATGTTAGGGTTATCTTGTGGTAATACAATTGCTAGCACTTATATGGTGCTTACCATGTGCCAGGCACTGTTATAAATGCTTTACATATTAACATATAAACTCATTACTCCTTTGTAACAACCCCATGAAGTAGGTGCCATGTTTTTCCCACTTGACAGATAAGAAAACTGAGATTCAGACATTAACGACTTACCCAAGTGCACACAGCTAGCAAGTGGCAAAACCGAGAATCAAACCCAGACAGTTCACTGTTACACTTTCCGACCCTATGTCGGACCTCGTCTGACATGATGATTTTCCTGGTCCGCTCTGATGTCAGAAGACTTCGGACCCTTTTTTTGGTTGGGTTTGTTCCCTCACTCCGCTGTCAGAGCTTGTCCTGATGCGTTTCCTCATGTAGTAAGGGCTCTAGCCAACCGATAGCGTGGTTGTACTCTTTCCGATTCTGGGCAGACCGTGTGTTCTGATGTGAACAGGTGTTTGTGCGCTGTATTCCCATGGCTGTGCTGATAGGAAAATGGCAGGGAGAAGGCATGTGAGTGACAGCAGTATTTCAGTGTGGATTTTTGAGGACAATGAGCTTGAAAGGGAGTTTCGTGAAGTGAGCATGAAGAAATTCATTCCGTAGGCAGTGATAATAGTTCCAGTGAATCTGAAGCTACTGATGAGAAAGAAAGTGACGATAATACACAACATGGAATAAGTAGCTGGAAGGTTTATTGTGATGGTGATGGTGATCTCATAAAGTTCCCATAGTCTATCACGCAACAGGGGTTCGTTCTTCCTCCAAGGGCTCGGCCGAAAACTGAACTTGAGTATTTCCAGCTCTTTTTCTCAGATGATCTTATTGGTAAAACTGTGATTGCAATAAATATGTATGCAGCAGAAAAAATGCAGAAGGTGACTCCACTAATAAAACGCTCAATGCGGCAGACGTGGAAGGATGTTTCATCAGAAGAAATGAAGGTGTTCTTTGGTATAATACTGAACATGGCTCTGAATTTGAAAGCACAATTAGTTGACTATTTTACTGAAGATTGGCTAGGCTGAATCTCATTCTTCAAGGATGTTTTCTCTCATCTCCACTTCCCCCCTAATATTTTGTATGTTGCTTTTAATTCCTCCTAACGCAACTCAAGACGTGTCCCCAAGGGAGCAAGATGAAAAATGTTAGTGAGTATATTGACAATAATGCAAAGAATTTCATATACCAGGAAGACAATGAGAGGATAGAAGGTTTCAAAGGAAGAATACAATTCAAATGCTACAATCCAAAGAAGGCTACAAAGTGGGGCCTACGAATTTGTTGCCTGTGTGATTCAGAAAATGGTTATGTGTTTTCTCAAATTCCTTATGATGGCAAAACAACAACAGAAAGTCTTATTCATCCTGATTTGCCATTTACATCTCAAATAGTGATTCATTTGGCACAAGTTTTGCAAGCACATGTGAGTGCTTCAGGCGATCACATTACACTGACAGGCTTCTACACAAGCCCTCAATTTGCTCCAGAATTGCATAAAATGAAAATACATGTAACAGAAAAAGGCTACTAGGAAGGATTTTCCAAGTGAAATGATAAAGACGAAACTTCCGGAATATGAATTATGTGCCTAACAATGTGATAGGAAAACAAGGTATTTCTCGGTCAATGACAAGAGGATAGTGACAATGCTGAGTACATTCTTTGGCCCTCGGACACAATTGATCACTGGTTATAGGAAGAAACATCTTATTCGATTTGAAAAGCCAACAGTTATTTTAGAATACACAAAGTTTATGGGAAGAGTGGACAGAGCTGATCAGTACTGTGGATGTTACGGATTTACAAGGAGGTCCTGAAAATGCTGGAATAAGTTATTCTTCTGGCTGATGGAAGTTGGAGTTGTGAACAGCTACATCCTTTATTCATTGGATAAGGAGGAGAGTGGAGAAAAGCGCAGACGCACCTTTCTAACAGGAGAAATCTCATCACTTAATTTGTGAGCAATGTAAGGACCAGAAATGCAAGAAAGCAGGGAAGACCATTATCTTCTTACACTGGGGAAAGGCTAAAAGAGAAGATGCATTTTACAATGCAAAATGAAAAAAAAAATCCACAAAGGACTGTGTGGTTTGCAACAGAAGAAATAAGAAAGGTGGAAGGAGAGAAACCTTTCCCACTGTGGGACACACAAGAGGAAGCCTGAACTTCATCCTGGAGATGGCTTCAAGAAGTATCGCACTCAAAAAAATTATAAACAAAAACAGGCTCGGCACCTGGAGCTCAGCGGCTGGGGTGCCAGCCACATACACTGGAGCTGGTGGGTTCAAAACCAGCCTGGGCCTGCCAAACAATAGTGACAAGTACAACCAAAAAAAAAAAATAGCCGGGCACTATGGCGGGCACCTGTAGTCCCAGCTACTTGGGAGGCTGAGGCATGCGATTGCTTAAGCCCAAGAGTTTGAGGTTGCTGTGAGCTGTGATGTCACAGTACTCTACTGAGGGCGACATAGTGAGACTCTGTCTCAGTAAATAAATAAACAAAAACACTTCAATTATTTTATGTAAGCAAAAATAGTTAATAAAATCATTAGGTGAGTTCATTTTTATGTTTTCCTCTTTTAAGACTGTAAGATAATGACATGTAATCCACCAGCCTCTTTCCTGCCCAAAACAAATAAGAGCTGGGGAGTATGCCAGTGGCGAAGATTGGATTGAGATTTACCATGATAACCTTGTTTCTTTTTCTAGTACAACTAATTTCTTGACACTCAGATAATGCTAATAGGTGAAAATAATGACAAAAACTATTATAACGGTTCACAAAATCTTAGCATTGCAAAGAATCTTCAGAGGTCAACCACAGACTGATTGTCTTAACTCTGCCTTTCTCAGTCAAAAATACATGAGAAGTAGTCAGGAATTTTTTTTTTTCTTAAGACAGAGTTTCACTTTTTTGTCCTTAGTAGAGTACTGTGGCATCATAGCTCACAGCAGTCTCAAACTCTTGGGCTCAAGTCATCCTCCTGTCTCAGTCTCCCATAGAGCTGGAACTACAGGCACCTGCCACCACTCCCAGCTATTTTTAGAGATGGGATCTCTCTCTTGTTCAGGCTAGTCTTGAACTTCTGAGCTCAAGCAACCCACTTGCCTCGGCCTCCCAGACAGCTAGGATTACAGGCATGAGCCACTGCGTCCAGCCCCAACAAATATTTTTTTTGGGGGGTGGTTCTCTCTATTGCCCAGGCTAGACTCAACCTCCTAGGTTCAAGGGAGCCTCTTACCTCAGCCTCCTGATTAGCTAGGACTATAGACACACACCACCATACTTGGCTACAAATATTTTTTTTACTTTGCCTAAACTGGTAGATGAGAAGTGGTCTCCCAGGGTAGCTTTTCTTATTATTATGATGATGGCTGCCTTTTTCTGTTTGATTTATTTGCATGTTCCTTTCTTTTCTCTCTCTCTCTTTTTTGAGACAAAGTCTCACTCTGTTGCCCTGGGTAGAGTGCTGCAGCATCACAGCTCACAGCAACTTCAAACTCTTGATCTCAAGCTGTTCTCTTGCCTCAGCCTCCTGAGTAGCTGGGACTACAGGTGCCCATCACAACAGCCAGCTAGTTTTTCTATTTTTAGTAGAGAAATTTTTAGGTCTCATTCTTGCTCAGGCAATCCACCCTCCTTGGCCTCCCAGAGTGCTAGGATTATAGGCTTGAGCCACCACACCCAGATGCAAGTTCCTTTCTGTAAATTGTCACCTCATATCCTGCAACTATTTTTCTGTTGAGTTCTTGGTTTCTTCTTAATTGATTCTTGAAACTCTTTTCATGTTAGGGAAACGAATCCTTTGCCTATGAATTGAATTGCAAATAATCTTTCCCAGTTTGCCATTTGGTCTTTGATTCTGTTTAAGGTATTTGTTACCATGCAGAAAGTTGACTTTTATGTAGGTAAATTTATTAATCTGTTCTTTTATGGCTTCTAGCATTTGTATCAGGTTTAGATTTGGGGATTTCCCTTGTATTGAAAAAAAATTTTTTTTTAATTTTCCTATGTTTTCCACTAGTATTTCTAATGGTTTCGTTTTTTAGATTTAAATCTTCCAGTCACTTGGATTTCATTTTGGTGTAACTTGCAAAGTAGAGGTCCAACTCTTCCTCCCTTTTTCTAGATGGCAGGAAAATAGCACTTTTGATCCTATTCACCATGTCTGGTGTTTCCACTTTCAGTACGGGATCATTTCTCTCCAGTTCCAATTTCAATGAGGGAAATCTGTCCTTAATTTGGTATTATCCATGTCTAGGGATGCCATAACAAAGTAGGACAAATTTAGTAGCTCAAAACAAATTTCTGTTCTGGGGGCCAGAAGTCTGAGATCAAGGTGTTAGCAGAACTATGCCCTTGCTAAGACTTGGGTAGAGTCCTTCCTTCCTTGCCTCTTCCTAGGGCCCGGCATCCTTGGTGTCCCTTGCCTGTAGCTGCTTCTGCTGTCACATGCCATTCTCCTGTGTGTCTGTCTTCTCTTTGTATAAAGACATCAGTCATACTGGGTGAGTGTCCACCCTACTCAGCTACACCTTCATCTTAGCCAGAGTCAATCTGCGGAGACCCTATTTCCCAATAAGATCACGTTTGTTAAGTTCTGGGAGCTAGGACTTTAACCTGTCTTTTGAGAGGACAAAATTCAACCCATAGCATTTGGTTCTTTAAAAAGATCTAAGCTCTAGAAAGGATAGCTTAAAAGCCATAGAATAAATGATAAATAAAAATATCAAAATAATAAAAAAAATCTATCAAATTATCAAAAGACAGCTGATAGTCTAAAAGTCTCTAAAAGTTGGCCAGTGTGGAGGCTCATGCCTGCAATCCTAGCACTCTAGCCAAAGCAGGTGGATTGCTTGAGCTCAGGGGAGATTAAAACCAGCCTGAGCAAGAATGAGACCCATCTCTGCTAAAAAATAGAAAAATTAGTTGGCATTGTGGCGGATGTCTGTAGTCCCAACTACTCGGGAGGCTAAGGCAAGAGGATTCCTTCAGCCCAGGAGTTTGAGGCTGCTGTGAGCTATGATGCCAGGGCACTGTACCTAGGAGGACACAGTGAGATTCTGTCTAAAAAAAAAAAAAAAAAATCGGGCGGCACCTGTAGCTCAGTGAGTAGGGCACTGGCCACATACACCAAGGCTAGAGGGTTCAAACCCAGCTGGGCCAGCTAAACAACAATGACAACTGCAACAACAGCAACAAAAAAATAGCCAGGCATTGTGGCAGGTGCCTGTAGTCCAGCTACTTGGGAGGCTGAGGCAAGAGAATTGGGTAAGCCCAAGAGTTGGTGTTTGCTGTGAGCTGTGATGCCACAACACTCTACCCAGGGCAACATCTTGAGACTCGGTCTCAAAAAAAAAAAATCTCAAATCACCACCACAATAATAACAACTGTCACTACAAAATCACTAAAAATAAAACAAAACAGTTTCAAAATTAAACCTCAAACAAAAGACTAGCAATAAACATTTGCAGCAAATAGATATCATAAGTTAACTTCTTTTTTTTTTTTTTTTTTTGTAGAGACAGAGTCTCACTTTATGGCCCTCAGTAGAGTGCCGTGGCCTCACACAGCTCACAGCAACCTCCAACTCCTGGGCTCAAGCGATTCTCTTGCCTTAGCCTCCCGAGCAGCTGGGACTACAGGCGCCCGCCACAACGCCCAGCTATTTTTTGGTTGCAGTTTGACCGGGGCTGGGTTTGAACTCGCCACCCTCGGTATATGGGGCTGGCGCCCTACCGACTGAGCCACAGGCGCCACCCATAAGTTAACTTCTTTATCATAAAAAATAATTCATACACTTGGCGCCCGTAGGACAGTGGTTACGGCACCAGTCTCATATACCGAAGTTGGCAGATTCAAACCCCAGCCTGGACTGGCTAACCAACAATGACAACTGCAAAAAAAAAAAAAAAAAATAGCCAGGCCATTGTGGCAGGCCCCTGTTAGTCCCAGCTATCTGGGAGGCTGAGGCAGGAGAATCACTTAGGCCCAAGAGTTTGAGGCAACAGAGTGCCATGGCACTCTACCAAGGGTGACAAAGTGAGACTCTGTCTCAAAAAATAATAATAATAATAATTCACACATATTGATAAGAAAAAAATATCAATGCTACAATTGTCTAAGGTCATGAACAGTTAAATTAGAGAACAGGGAACTATATATGGGGAAGTATTCACCCCCACAATTAATCAAAGAGATACAACTTAAAATAATGATAAAGTACTTTCCTTTTTCTAATAACCAACAGAAGAAAAAATCATAATATTTTGTGTTAGAGAAACTGTAGTGAAACTGGTAATTTTACATGCCACTGGTGGTGTTAAATTGGTACTCTTTTGGAAAGCAAGTTGGCAATACAGACAAAGGGTGATAAAAATTTTTGTGTTTATGCCGATTTTCGGGTATTTTCTTTTTTTTTATTAAATCATTGCAATGTACTGTGTACATTAATGCAATAACGGGGTACAATGTGCTGGTTTTATATACAATTTGAAATATTTTCATAAAACTGGTTAACATAGCCTTCACCGCATTTTCTTAGTGTGTTAAGACATTTATATTCCACACTTAGTAAATTTAACATGTACCCTTGTAAAATGCGCATAGGTGTGGTTCCACCAATTACCCTCTTTCCACCCATCCTCCCCTCTCCCTTCCCCTCCCTTTCCTCTTTCCTCATATTCTTAGATTATAATTGGGTTATAGCTTTCATATGAAAGCTATGAATTGGTTTCATAGTGGGGCTGAGTACATTGGATACTTTTTCTTCCATTCTTGAGATAGTTTGCTAAGATGAATATGTTACAGCTCCATCCATGTAAACATGAAAGAGGTAAAATCTTCATCTTTTTAAGGCTGTATAGTATTCCATGGTGTACATATACCACAATTTATTGATCCATTCATGGGTCAATGGGCACTTGGGCTTCTTCCATGACTTAGCAATTATGAATTGGGCTGCAATAAACATTCTGGTACAAATATCTTTGTTATAATGTGATTTTTGGTCTTCTGGATATATACCTAGAAGAGGAATTACAGGATCAAATGGCAGGTCTATTTTTAGATCTCTAAGTGATCTCCAAACATCTTTCCAAAAGGAACGTATTAGTTTGCATTCCCACCAGCAGTGTAGAATTGTTCCCTTTTCTCCACATCCACACCAATATCTCTGGTTAGGGGATTTTGTAATGTGGGCTAATCTTACTGGAGTTAGGTGATTTCTCAAAGTGGTTTTGATTTGCATTTCTCTGATGATGAGTATTTTTTCATGTATCTGTTGGCCGTGCACCTGTCTTCCTCAGAGAAGTTTCTCTTCAAGTCCCTTGCCCAGCCTGAGATGGGATCACTTGTTCTTTTCTTGCTAATACATTTGAGTTCTCTGTGGATTCTGGTTATTAAACCTTCGTCGGAGACATAACCTGCAAATATCTCTTCTCCCATTCTGAGGGCTGTCTGCTTGCTTTACTTTCTGTGTTCTTGGCTGTACAGAAGCTTTTTAGTTTGATCAGATCCCAGTAATGTATTTTTGGTGTTGCTTCAAATGCCCAGGGGGTCCTCCTCATAAAATATTCGCCCAGGCCAATTTCTTCAAGTGTTTTCCCTGCACTTTCTTCTAGTATTTTTATAGTTTCATGTCTTAAGTTTAAATCTTTAATCCAGTGAGAGTCTATTTTAGTTAATGGTGAAAGGTGTGGGTCCAGTTTCAGTCTTCTACAGGTTGCCAGCCAGTTCACCCAGCACCATTTGTTAAATAGGGAATCTTTTCCCCACTGAATGTTTTTAATTGGCTTATCAAAGATCAAATAACTGTAAATAGCTGGATTCATCTCTTGGTTCTCTATTCTGTTCCATACATCTACCTCTCTGTTTTTGTGCCAGTACCATGCTGTTTTGATCACTATTGATTTATAGTATAATCTAAGATCTGGTAGTGTTATTCCCCCTGCTTTGTCTGAATAATGTCTTGGCTATTCAAAGTTTTTTCTGATTCCATATAAAATGAAGTATTATTTTTTCAAGATTTTTAAGTATGACAGTGGAAATTTAATAGGGATTGCATTAAAATTGTATATTGCGGGGCAGTGCCTGTGGTTCAAGGAGTAGGGTACCAGCCCCATATACCGGGGTTGGCGGGTTCAAGCCTGGCCCCAGCCAATATTGCAAAAAATAAAAAAGAGGAAAAATAAATAAAGAAAATTGTATGTTGGGGTAGTATGAACATTTTAACAGTGTTGATTCTTCCCAACCATGAGCATGGTATGTTTTTCCATTTGTCAACATCTTCAGCTATTTCTTTCCTTAGAGTCTCATAGTTCTCTTTGTAGAGATCTTTCATGTCATTTGTTAGGTAAAGTCCCAAATAGTTCATCTTCTTTGGCACTACTGTGAAAGGAATAGAGTCCTTGACTACTGTTGGTATATATAAAGGCTATAGATTTATGAGTGTTGATTTTGTAACCTGAGATGCTGCTGTATTCCTTGATCACTTCTAAGAGTTTTGTAATAGAATCCCTGGTGTTTTCCAGATATACAATCGTATCATCTGCAAAGAGTGAAAGTTTGATCTCCTCTGACCCTATATGGATACCCTTGCCTTTTTTTGCCTAATTCTGATGGCTAAGACTTCCATTACAATGTTAAAAAGCAGTGGAGACATGGGCAACCTTACCTGGTTCCTGATCTAAGTGGAAATGATTTGAATTTAACTGCATTCAATACGATATTGGCTGTGGGTTTGCTGTAGATGACCTCTATCAGTTTAAGAAATGTTTCTTCTATACCAATTTTCTTAGTGTTCCGATCATGAAAGGATGCTGGATATTATCAAAAGCTTTATCTGGGGCAGTGCCTGTGGCTCAATGAGTAGGGCACCAGCCCCACATACTGAGGGTGGTGGGTTCAAACCCAGCCTGGCCAAACTGCAACAAAGAAATAGCCAGGCATTGTGGTGGGCGCCTATAGTCCCACCTACTTGGGAGGCTGAGGCAAGAGAATTGCCTACATCCAAGAGCTGGAGGTTGCTGTGAGCTGTGATGCCACAGTACTCTACCAAGGACAACAAAGTGAGACACTGTCTCTAAAAAAAAATAGCTTTTCCTGCATCAGTTGAGAGAATCATATGGTCTTTGTTTTTTTTGTTTATGCAATGAATTATATTTATAGATTTACATATTTTGAACCAGCCTTGAGACCCTTGGATAAAACCCACTTGGTCATGGTGTATAATTTGTTTGATGTGTTGCTGGATTCTGTTTGCTAGGATCTTGTTGAATATTTTTGCATCAATATTAATTAGTGATATTGGTCTATAATTTTCTTTTCTTGTTGGGTCTTTTCCTGGTTTAGGGATCAAGGTGATGTTTGCTTCATAGAACGTGTTGGGTAGTATTCCTTCTTTTTCTGTATTTTGGAAAAGGTTAAGTAATATAGGTACCAGTTCCTTTTTAAAGGTTTGTAGAATTCTGATGTGAAGCCATCTGGTCCCGTGCTTTTCTTTTTAGGGAGATTTTGTATGGCTGATGCTATTTCAGAACTTGATATAGATCTGTTCAACATTTCCACTACATTCTGGCTTTGTCTTCGATGTCAGAAATTCTTTCTTCTGCCTGCTCCATTCTTTTACTGAGGGATTCTACTGTATTTCTCAGATCTTTGAGGGCTGCAAGTTCTTGTCTCAATGTGTCAAAATCTTTGGTGATTTTGTCTTTGAATTCATTGAATTTTTGAGACAACTTTTGAAATGCTCCTTGAATTTCTAATTCCAACCTTACTTCCATTCTATTAATCTTATTTGCAATCCAAATTCTGAATTTGATATCTAACATCTCAGCCATTTGTTTATGAATGGGATATTCTGGTGTGTCCGCCACGTCGTTCCTTGGGGGAGTTGATCTACTGTGATTAATCATGTTGCTGAAATTTTTCCTGGTGAGGGCACCTTTTCTGCAGCTGAAGAGTGGGAGTGCTAGGGGATGTGAGGCTGGGAAATGTAGCTGTACTGGCCAGGCGATCTGAGCTAGCTGGTGTCCTGGTGAGGGTCAGAGTGGGTTTTGGATCGGGGAGTGTGACAGTGGAGAAGGTGCTATGGCTGACCTTGGACTCTGCCTTACAGCTCATTTCCCCATCTTCTGATCTCAGTTTTCAGTGTGAGTCGTGCAATTTGACCTCCAGGCCTGTACTTTTGTCTTACATTTTTAGAAAGTTTTGAGTGGGTAGCATACTCATATGGTTCAAAATTCAAAAAAAATTTTTTTTTTTTTTGTAGAGACAGAGTTTCACTTTATTGCCCTTGGTAGAGTGCCGTGGTGTCAAACAGCTCATAGCAACCTCCAACTTCTGGGCTTAGGCGATTCTCCTTCGGCCTTCCAAGTAGTTGGGACTACAGGCGCCCGCCACAATGCCCGGCTATTTTGTTTGTTGCAGTTTGGCGGGGGCTGGGTTTGAACCCGCCACCCTCGGTATATGGGGCCGGTGCCCTGCTCACTGAGCCACAGGTGCCGCCCCAAAATTCAACATTTTTATAAAGCTAGGCAGTGCAAACTATTTTTTCCCACTCCTGTATCCCATCTACCCAGTTTGCACTCTCCTCCTGGCCTGTGATCACTGTCAGTAGTATTTGGTGCATCCTCCAGACATACTTTTAGTCTTTAGAAGCAAATGTTTTCCTCTCTTTTCACCAAAAGGAGCATATTGTTCATGTTGGGTTCCAAGTCCTAAAAAGTCAGGGTTTCAGGCAGTTGCCTGGGTCCTCAGTTCTTGGAAGGCTTTTTTTATTATTATTATTATTTTTTGAAACAAAATCTCACTCCTGGGTAGAGTGCCGTAATGTCATCATAGCTCACAGCAACCTCAAACTCTTAGGCTCAAGTGGTCCTCCGGCCTCAGCCTCCCAAGTACCTGGGACTACAGGCACCTGCCATAGCGCCTAGCTATTTTTTTTTCTTTTCATTTTTAATAGAGGTGGGTAAGAGGTTAAGAACTGAACATGAGAGGTTATTCCAAGACATGAACGAAAGTAAGCAGAATCCAGGTTCTGTGTGGGCAACATGGCCTTTATTCTCCTGGGTGCTAGCTGGCTGATTTTGAAAAACCCAGCACGTGGGTTAAGGTAGGATGGGAATATAATAAGAATTGGCAAGGGGGATAGGGATTGCTTCATTCATTCCTTCCTGGGTGGGACTTTCACACACTCATTCCTTCTTGGGCAGGACATCCTTTCCTGGGTGGGATGGTTCTATTTGGGCAGGTCCCTACATTTGACCCTACATCCCGATCTTTTTAGTCTATTATAAGGAGCTGGAGTGATAGGTGTGGTGTCTCTGACTGCTTCCTGCGGGTTCAGGGTCGATGTGGGCTGCCTGTAAGGAAAAAAGGGAGGGGACATGAGTGGCGTTTACAGGGACACTCTTGGATCTTCAGTCTGAACTGGCTGATATCCACATAGGGTGAGGATCTGAGTGGTTGTTTTTCAGGTGACTGGTCAATAAATTGGGAGATGAGGTGGAGGCTTATTGGTCCAAAACTGAGAATGAGAAAGATCATAATTAGTGGCCCTGAAATAAGAAATAACCAAGGAGGCCAGGAATTGAATAAGAACCAGGGATTAGACAGATTCAAGATCTGTTTGTCTGTGTTTGATTCATTCTTGGAGTTCTTTTACCTTGCCTGTGATTATTACTGACTGGTTTACAAAGAAACAACATTCTTCTCCCAAAAAACACATGTGCCTCCTTTTTCTGCTGTGAGTAAATCTTAAGGCTCAGAGATCTTGGAGGATTACTGCTAAGAGACACGGGTGCATGTGGTTACAGAGACGGACTCCAGGAGGGTCAGTTTGGTAACCCCAATTGGGGTCTTCCCGGGGGAAGGCCCTAGCAGGGTTTGGTCTGTCCTTCATGGGTCTTTGGTGTGAATCTGGGCCTGGGTCCAGACCTGCTCCCTCTCCTCCGAAGTCAGGGTGGAGGTGAGGATGACATAAATCATGCCAGGTTAGATGTTATTGAGTTAGATATCTAAATTCTTGAGAGTATTTTGTGAGATCTATGGAGAACGAACCTAGTTTCTGACCTCTGTGGGACAGATCTGAGAGAGAAAAAGGGACATGAACCCTGATGATACCTTCCATTCCTACAACCTCTCAGAGGGGATATAGAGGTTGTGGTGGTCCAAAAGTGGAAAGTCCAAAAGTGTGGCCAGATCTAGTATGAGTTGGGGAAGTTGGGTCTGCTATCTTTCCTTTCCTGCCTGGTCTGCCATCTTTTCTTTTTTGTGTATTTGTGGCGGAAGGTGGGTGGGGGGTGGTGGAGAGAGGGGGGATGGGGTGGAGTTCTGTGGGTAGGAGGTTCAGGGAGGGGGGCTGTGGAGGGGCAGAAGGGGAGGGTTATCTGCTGGGTTGAAGGAAGACAATGGAGAATAAAGGGATTCAGGGAAGGTTGGTTTGGCCTGTGCAAGGAAAATTTGAGAGTGTTCACAAGACAACACAAAAAAGGAACATTTCGGTGGAGGAGGAAGGCCTGGATGTAAGGGATTTACAACCATCTGCCCAATCTCTGACAGTAAGTGTTGAGGTTATGAGGATTGAAAGGTCAAAGGTGCCATTTTCAGGCCACTGTGAGCCATTGTCTACTTTGTACATAGGCCAAGCAGTATTACAGAAAAAGATGAGGCGTTTAGGTTTAAGGTCAGGATGAAAGTGTAGAGGCTTGAGGTGAGTTAAAAGGCAGCTGAAAGATGAAGGGGGAATCCGTGATTGAGTGGTCCCCATATTGGAAACTGGAGGTAGAAAATAAATGAGGTTAAAGTGAGGATGAAAAAGGAACTTATGAGGGGGAGGAGGAAGGAAGTGGCTGAGGCTGGGGCTAGGGAGGTTACCATCCTCTCTGAAGGAGTTTTTATTTTTGAGACAGAGTTTCCCTATGTCACCCTCAAGAGAGTGCTGTGGTGTCACAACCTACAGCAACCTCAAGCGATTGGGCTTGGGTTTAAGCGATTCTCTTACCTCAGCCTCCCAAGTAGCTGGGACTTCAGGCGCCTGCCACAACACCTGGCTATTTTTTTGTTGCAGTTGTCATTGTTGTTGAAATGGCCTGGGCTGGTTTTGAACCCACTAGCCTGGGTGTATGTGGCTGGCGCCATAACCACTGTGCTATGGCGCCGAGCTGCCCTGAAGGATTTTTAACCAACCAGAAAAGAGTGTCCGGGCCCACGGCAGGGAATCCCCACACACGAAGCACTGGATGTGTGAGTCTGACCCACCGGGGTTAGTCCATGACTGGCGCTGGATTTAGGAGGCATGAAGTCAGGAGTTTTTTTGGCCCAGAACGGACAAAGAGAAGAGAAGTTAAAACATGCTCAGAGAAAGGTTATATATGAATGCTTAAAAGGCCTAGAAATGGAGGAAGAGGGAGAGTGGAGTTGGAGTGGAGTTAAAAAGGCTCAGAAAGGTGTTATAAATGAATCCTCACCTCACTAATAAATGGATAAATTCTAGGCAGGGTGGTAGAGGGGTCCCCTCATTTCCCTTCATCTCATCAGAACAAGAGTCTGTCTAGCTCTCAATGGGTTCGATGGGGTGTATCTTGGCCCCCCCACCCCAGGCTTTTCCCCATCCTGGGTTCTCTAGCACCAAAATGAGAGGTTAAGGACCGAAAATGAGAGATTATTGCAAGACATAAATGAAAGGAAGCAGAGTCCAAGTTCTGTTGGCAACATGGCCTTTATTCACTTGGGTGTGAGCAGGCTGAGTTTGAAAAAGAAGTCAGCATGTGGGTTAAGGCGGGGTGGGAATATAAGCGTTCAGGGTAGGGGAAGTAGGGATTGGCACATTCATTCCTTCCTGGGCGGGACTTTCACGCACTCATACCTTCCTGGCCAGGATGTTCTTTCTTGGGCTTGACGGTTCTATTTGGGTGTGTCCCTACATTGGGCCATCATAATGGGGTCTCACTCTTGCTCAGGCTGGTCTCCAACTCCTAAGCTCGAGCAATCCGCCCATCTCAGAATACGAGGATTACAGGTGTGCGCCACTGCGCCCAGCTTCTTCGAATGCTCTTGATTAAAAAATGACCAGATACCGGGTGGTGCCTGTGGCTCAAAGGAGTAGGGTGCCAACCCCATATGCCAGAGGTGGCAGGTTCAAACCCAGCCCCAGCCAAAAACTGCAAAAACTGTGGGGAAAAAAAAAAAAAAAGACCAGGGAGGCGCCTGTGGCTCAGTCGGTAAGGCGCCGGCCCCATATGCCGAGGGTGGCGGGTTCAAACCCGGCCCCGGCTGAACTGCAACCAAAAAATAGCCGGGCGTTGTGGCGGGCGCCTGTAGTCCCAGCTACTCGGGAGGCTGAGGCAGGAGAATCGCTTAAGCCCAGGAGTTGGAGGTTGCTGTGAGCTGTGTGAGGCCACGGCACTCTACCGAGGGCCATAAAGTGAGACTCTGTCTCTACAAAAAAAAAAAAAAAAAAAAAGACCAGATACCCCAAAGTAAGGCAAACTTGAACAAAGTTTTTTTTTTTTTTTTTGTAGAGACAGAGTTTCACTTTATGGCCCTCGGTAGAATGCCGTGGCCTCACACAGCTCACAGCAACCTCCAACTCCTGGGCGTAGGCGATTCTCTTGCCTCAGCCTCCCGAGTAGCTGGGACTACAGGTGCCCGCCACAACGCCCAGCTATTTTTTGGTTGCAGTTCAGCCGGGGCCGGGTTTGAACCCGCCACCCTCGGCATATGGGGCCGGCGCCTTACCGACTGAGCCACAGGCGCCGCCCAACTTGAACAAAGTTTTATCAAGAAAGAGAAAGATAGTTCAGAGTAAGAACAAGACATAAGCTTACAGAGCATGGTATGTTCACCATAGACAGCGAACAGACTTCCACTGTCGTGACAAGGAAAAAAGCCTTTGAATATGGCTGGGGGTTCTCTTTTATATTGCCTGGGTTAGCCCCACCTCATGGTTCAGAGGTCACCTTGGAACCAGAGTCTTCCTGCCCATATGGACCTCCCATGAGCCTCTCTGAGAGCCCATGGTGGTGTGGATCACAATGTAGATTTAAGCTAATGACATGATAATTAGCCTTAAGCCTGTTCTAGGTCCCCTTTAAGACTCTATTGTACATATGAGGTTTGGATTTTTTTTTTTTAGAGACAGATTCTCACTCTATCGCCCTTGGTAGAGTGCCATGGTGTCACAGCTCACAGCAACCTCCAACTCCTGGGCTTAGGCGATTCTCTTGCCTCAGCCTCCCGAGTAGCTGGGACTACAGGTGCCCACCACAACGCCTGGCTATTTTTTTGTTACAGTTTGGCCGGGGCCAGGTTCGAACCCACTACCCTTGGTATATGGAGCCAGCACCCTACGCCCTGAGCCACAGGCACTGCCCTGAGTTTTGGCTGTTGGGCTGAAGCAGTGATTTTAATTTTAAACCAGTGTTCTGGGAGATGATCTTAAGGGTGACCTAAAATTTTTTAAAGATAATTAATTAAATAATTTTTGAAAGAAGTTTAAAGCACAGTAAGTATATCCTTTTTTTAACTTTTTTTTTTTTTGATCAACATAATTTAAGTGTGCTGGGGAAGTTTAACTATAGGTTCAAATGTGCTATGAGATTAAAAACATTAAAAAAACACTGGCTTAGAGTCTTCTACATTCCTTTGTAATTGGCATGATAAGTTCTGATTGGCAGATTGGTAGGGATGTCCCTCTCTTCCAGTTGTCAGTAGTTACTTGGGATAGAATTAAGGTGGGTGGCATTGAGATGGGGGCCCGGGAGCTGCGTTCTTGTCCTCCTTCCCCAGATTCCTAGCTATCTACCTAACATTCACTGCGTTTCATCTCTTGGTTTGTTTATTTTTCCATTCAAAAGTATTTCTTGGACAGCTTTCCATTTCAGTACACAGAGAGTTCATCATTCTTACAGCTGCATGGTATCTGTTTAGATTACAAGCAACAAGGCAAGGAATAACCTGTTCAGACATTGATGTATCTATAGGATAAATTGCTATGTATCTATGAGATAAATTCCAAAGAGGAGAATTTCTGGAACAAAAGATGTATGCATTTATAATTTTGATACTGCCACACTAACTTTCATAGAAATGAAATTGTTCCAATGTATATGCCCCCAAGTAATTTATGAAAGTCCAAGTCTTAATTTTTTTTTTTTTGAGACAAAAGTCTTGCTCTGTGCAGTGATGTCATCATAGGTCACAGCAACCTCAAATTCATGGACTCAGTGATCCTCTTGCCTCAGCCTCCCAAGTAGCTGGGACTACAGGTTTGTGCCACCACATCTGGCTAATTTTTCTATTCTTTGTATGCAGATGGGATCTCTTTCTTGCTCAGGGTGATCTTGAACTCCTGACCTCTAGATATCCTTCTGCCTTGGTCTCCCAGAGTGCTAGGATTACAGGCATGAGCCTCTGTCTGTGCCTTGCCAAGATCTTAATTTGTACTGCTTCCAAGATGACTGTACTAGGCTTTCCTGCAAATGAGGCCATATATTGTGGCATGCATACGGTGGCTACCATCCCAGCAGCTAGCCCCACACCCCCATCGTGGACGACCCATTATGGCTTGAATGGGAATGACACTGGGCCAGACATCTTTTGCCCTTCCAGACTTCCTCTTCATCATTCTTTCCGCACTCTGCCTCAGGGAGTCAATCTCCAACTCCAGAAAACTGCTTGCTGTTTCCCAAACATAATCATACAAATTATACCTCTATGCCTTTGCCTATACTGTTCCCACTTCCTGCCCTGCATTCTTCCTCAGTCTGGAACATTCCAACTCATCCTTCAAGACAGCTAAAATGCCTCAGCGGAGGCTTTCCAGACACTCCAAGGCAAAGCTGGTCCCTTCCTCCCTCTGCTGGGTACCCTCCCACAGGCGTCCATAACAGCACATTCACACACAAGACCTAGCGGGGTGTTTGTTTACATGGCTGTCTCTCTCTCTGCACCCAGCTCAGGCCAGGTCCCACACCTCAACCTCATCTGTGACTAAAATTAAACTCGCTGGAGGGGCATGTAAAGGCCACAAGTGTGGGAGCCAGCCTCTGTCCTCAGCCTGTCCTGCCCTGGTTCTCTGTGCTCTAAGCATACTGCCTGCACGCCTGTCCCGCGGGCCTGCACGCCCTGTTCTGTTTAGCACGCCCTTCCTCTTGCTCTTCTCCTTCAGTGCCAAGCTTCCCCATCAGCTCCTGAGAGACCTTCCTTGATACTGAATCTAAAGGCACATCCCTTCCTTTTCTATCATTCTGCAGTCATTCCCTTCATGGACGTTATCAAATCCTAATTGTCATGTTTTGTTTCACTTGCTTGCTGCCTGTCTCCCCCGTTAGACCTTAAATTTTTGTGGGCAGGTACATCACTGCCACGGGACCACCGCTAACACAGGCCTGGCATATATTAGGTACATATTATAGAAATTGTTTTTTGTTTCTTTTTACAGCATTAAGTCATTATGTCCAAGAGTATTACAGAAATTTTTATCAACAAAATGCGGAATGAACAAATGAACAGGTCTAACTCCTTGCTCCACCACTTACCAGCTTTGTGTCTTTGGATTAATTAATCACCCTCTCTGAAGGGCTCCTCATTTAAGTTTGAGGTCTTTCATTGGTTGAGTATTGGAGATTGTGTAAAAATGCCTGATATATCAAGAATCTCTATAAATGGCAGCTGTTATTTTCTTTCCTGCATCTGAAAAATGTGTCCTTTTTGCCAGCCTTAAAGATCTTGCTGTCCAACTTTCAAAAGAAATTTCTGTGGAGTTTTAACAAATGTATAGAAAACTATACACACCAATTTTACACACATAACCTAGGTAGCCACCTCTCAAATTAATGTTTCCGTGTTATCCTCTGTCAACCCCCATCCTTTGTCCCACATGTGACTCCTCCCATTCTTTCCCTCCTCTGTATGATCTGACATCATCATGTCCATTCTAGTCTTCCTTCAAACCATTTTAGACCATTCCGTTCCCCTATTCCTCTTCTGAAACCTTTCCTAGTAATTCTAGTTCTCCTCACCTCTCCTACTACCAAACCAGGTCCCCAAAGGAACATGCCACCCACCATGTAAATATGTTCCTAGCACCACTTTTCATAATAGCCTAACAATAGAAACAGCACAAATGCCCATCAACAGATGAATGGATAAACAAAATGCGTAAATTTTTTTTTTTCAGAGTCTGTCACTCAGGCTAGAGTGCAGTGATGTGATCATTGTTCACCGTAGCCTTGAATTCCTGGGCTTGAGTGCACACGCCTGTCATCCCAGTTACTCTGGAGGCTGAGACGGGAGGAACCCTTGAGCCTAGGAGTTTGGGTACAGTGAGCTATGATGATGCCACTGCACTCCAGCTGCCTTAAGCTTCCAAGCTGCTGGTACCATCATGCCCAGCACTAAAGGTCATTCTAATCTTTCAGTTGATCTGTAAGGATGGCTACTTCACTAAAAAAAAAAAAAAAATATTGAGGTGAAATTCACATACTTGAAATTAACTATTTACTGACATTTATTCATTCACTTAGACAGTCTCACTCATTCATTCATTTAGATAGTCTCACTGTTGCCCAGGCTACAGTGTTATGGCGTCCGCCTAGCTTACGGCATCCCAAACTCCTGGGCTCAAGGGATCCTTCTGCCTCAGCCTCCCCAGTAGCTGGAACTACAGGTGCACACTACCACTCCAAGCTAACTTGTCTTATTTTTAGTAGAGATGGCGTCTCCCTCTTGCTCAGGCTGGTCTCCAACTCCTGAGCTCAAGGGATCCTCCTACCTCAGCCATCTAGAGTGCTAGGACTGTAGGCATGAGCCATCACATAGAGTAAATTAACCATTTTAAAGTGATTATTTAGTGGCATTTAATATACTTACAGTCTTGTGCAACCACTACCTCTAGTTCTAAAATATTTCTATTACTCTAAAGTCAAACCTTTACCCATTAAGCAGTTTCTCCCCATCCCCTAAACCTCTGGGGTTTAAACTGTAAAGTGCTGGGCAAATTTAGCTGGAGGTGCCTGAAAGTAGGAAAGGCTGGAGGGTCAGCAGGTGTGGCTTCATTGTTCTGCTTCAAGTAGTAAGATGATGATAATAGGAGATAGCTATCATAATTACATCTAACACTTACGAGCCAGGCACTGTTCCAAGTACTTTACATCTGAAACTTACTAAATCCTTACAACTCTGAGGTAGTTATCATCATGTTTTCATTATAGATGATAAAACTGAGGAACTAAGGTTGAAATGGCTTGTCCAAGTCACAGATAAGGAAGTGGAGGAGTCCAAATTTGAACATAAGCAATCAGGCTCCAGATACTGCAGTCTCAACCCTGAGCTCCCCATGTTTTATCTCATTTAACCCTACAAGGTGGTGTTATTGTTATTATTCCCATTATAAGTCTCCCTCATATAGGTCTTTCTCCTATATTTATATTCATGTTGGGCCACATACTCCTATTGTTATCTCCTTTTTTTTTTTTTTTAAGTCAGGGTCTTGCTCTGTCACCCAGCTAGGGTGCAGTGGCATCATCATAGCTCACTGCAACCCAAACTCTTAGGCTCAAGTGATCCCCCTGTCTCAGCCTCCAGAGTAGCTGGGACAACAGGTGTGGGCCACTATGCCTGGCCAATCTATTTTTTGCAGGGACAGCAGGGTATTGCTTTTGCTCAGGTTAGTCTCAAACTTCTGACCTCAAGGGATGCTCCTGCTTCAGCCTTCCTTCCCCAGAGGGTTACAGGCATGAACCACCTTGCTCAGCCTTTGCTTCATTTTTCTTTACACTATGCCTATTACAACCTGAATATATTTATACTTTATTTTGGTCTCTCATTACTAGAAGACAGGGATTTTGATTACTGTTGACTTTCCAAAATCCAGAACGATGTGTGTGGTACATAATAGGTTCTCAAAAAAGGAATGGTGCAGTGTTAGGCAATACTACATATTCTGCTTGCCTGTTTGAGTCAATAGGGTATCATTCATACGCAATGTTCTTTTTAAACTTAAAATTTTGGATAAAAATATCATTACATCTAGCTGATTCTTTGATGGGTGATATCCCACAGTGTGCATGAGACACCATTCATTTAACCAGTGTCTTAATAATCCACATTTCCCCCCCAGTGGGGTAATAAACATCTTTACACAAATCTTTTGTGCATGTGTGTCCTTATTTCTCTGATTGCTAGGAGGAACGGGATATACATTAAAAATGTTAGTAGATAATGTCAAATGGCCCTCTGATATCCAGTCCTGTCAGCGCTACGTGAAGACACGACAGGTTTCAACGTTATCTTGAACCAAAGTGGATATTATCGGTCTCTTTAATTAACAGTTTACCAATCTGATGGGGGGGGAGGGAGAAACGAACCCCCAATTTGCAAATGAGGAAACGAAAGCTTAAAAAGGCTTAGGAAGGGGGGGCGCCTGTGGCTCAAAGGAGTAGGGCGCTGGCCCCAAGTGCCGGAGGTGGAGAGTTCAAACCCAGCCCCGGCCAAAAAATGCAAAATAAAAGAAAAAAGAAAGGCTTAGGAAGGCCGTAGCCCCACCTATGCCGGAGGCCGTGGCACGGAGGCCAGGAGTTGGAGGCTGCAGTGAGCTATGATCACGCCACGGCACTACAATCTGGGAGACAAGGCGAAACCCTGCGTAAAAAAAAAAAAAAAAAGCTTCAGAAACTTTCCCAAATAGCCAGCGATGGGCTGAGCCATGATTCGGCATCTGATATGTCCGACTGTAGAAAGGAAAACTCGGTACTGCGGTGTTGCGCGTCCTCGGGCACGTCCGATGATCTCTGGGCCTTGCGACGCTGTCAGTCCTTCCGCCCTCTAGGCCTCAGGCCCCTCAGGGACGGCGGAACAGAGGCTCTTCCCAGTTTCTTTTTTTTTTTTTTCTCTTCCCAGTTTCCATCTGCACCTCCGCAGAGCCCGCAGTTCGCTTTCACAGCCTCCTCTGCTCCAAAATGGCGGCCGCCGGCGTCTCCCGGCCACGCCTCCGGAGGCGGGGCCTGAGTCCAGGCCAGAGCGATGGATGTCCGAGCCGAGTCTGAAGTCGACCGAGGAGAGCTCGCCCAGAAGCCGAGCCCCGGTGGCGCCGCAGGGCGGGAGGAGGAGCACCGAGTGGAGCGCTCGCTTGCCGGGGCGGCCCGAGAGTATCTCCATCGCGGGCGTTGGGGCCGCCATCTTAGATGGCTAGAGTGAGGCGAGAACGAGCGTGAGGCGGGAAGGCTTCTCTGTCTCTCTCGTTGGGCCCGGAAAAGGGTCAGTTGGCTGGGCTTTGGGGCGTGTGCCCTGAGGCGCGGAGCGCAGGTGCTACGATGCGGGGGCTGCCCGGGGCCCCGTCCCCTGGGCTGGGGACGCGCCGAATGTGACCGCCTCCCGCTCCCTCGCCCGCCGCGGGGAGGAGGAGCGGACCAGACGCTGCCGCCGGACGACGGGACACTGGGGCGGCCCGGCTCCCTCAGGTAGGCGGGAGGGCCTGGGGAGCGCGGCGCCGCGGCGAGGGGCCTGGGCGGAGCTGATGGAGCGTCTGGGCGGCTGCCGGGCGGAGGGCGCCAGCCAGGCCGCTGTCACCCCGAGCGGCGCTGGGCGGGGACCCGGTGCCCGGTGTCATGGCTGGCGAGCCCGCTTTCCACATCCACACTCAGATTTCCTTGTGTTTTGCGGAAACGTGCCAGCTCCACCCCTGTGCCCGGCGCGCATTCCTCCTCTTGGCAGTGGGAAAATCCGCCCAGAACCGCCCGGGATCCGCGTTGTCACCCAGACGGGCTGAGTCCTGCTCTGTCCAGCCGCGGAGCGGGGACCCGGGCTCGCCGCCTCTCAGAGTCCCTCGAGTGACAGGTTTGGGGAAGAGAGGAGGAAATGGACCGGGGCCTCGCCGTGGGTTCCAGGACTGCGGGTGACTAACGAACGGTTTGGGGTGCTTTGGAAGGAAGGGCCGGGGCTCTCTGTTGTGCGAAGTGAGAGCCGCCGGGGCGCTCCGGTCCTCCAGCTGCCCAGGCTCCTTGCAGAGCTCGTCGATGCCCGGAGAGGGGAGTTTGGGCATCACGAGAGGCGAGGCGGCTGTGCTCATTCATTGTTCTCTTTCCGGGGCTCTGGGTGTGCCTCTGGTGGGAAAAATGATAGGGCTCATGTGTCTCCTTGAGAGGTGACTGGGTTGGGAGGGGGTGTCACTTAATCTAAGTGGGGTGTGCATTCAGCGCACGTTTGGGGAGCGTTTCTGCCCGCCTGGCTCTCTGGGCGGAGTGGAGAGTCTGCCCTCTCTGCGCTCCCAAGGCCTGAAAACAATGCGGCGCGATAAGGGTTGGTTTACCAAGTGTGGGAATTTAGTTTTGCTTGGGAATGTGGACGCTTGTACACCGGAGGAGACTTTCGCAGCAAGTTGTGAAGGACTGGTAAGCGCTTGCTCACCAGGTGAGGAGGAGCTAAGGGA
Source organism: Nycticebus coucang (assembly GCF_027406575.1). Taxonomy (NCBI): domain Eukaryota; kingdom Metazoa; phylum Chordata; class Mammalia; order Primates; family Lorisidae; genus Nycticebus; species Nycticebus coucang. The sequence continues at coordinate 6,907,443 of NC_069787.1, forward strand.
ACAGCTGATACAAAGGCAGGCAGAAGTTCCAGTGAGTTTGGGGAGCAGCAAATTGCCCGTGGTGCAGGGCAGAAATGGTGAGAGATGAAGAGTGTAAAAAGTTGCTGGATTGGGAAGGGTCTGCCTTGGTTGTATCTAGTGGCGCACTAGCTGATTCCATTCGGATGATTTTAAATGAAGTGTTGTATATCAAGTGTTTTGCACTTGAATGAACTGAACTTAAATTCCAAAAGATGGTTGCATAAGATTCTTGTAAAGTTCTATATGGTCACAAGAATGTTAGCTTTATAAATTAGCTCTACTAATTCTGAAATTAAATGGCTGTTGACAATATAAACCGTGTTCCCCAATCTTGTAGAAATTGGCAGATTATATAAAACAAACATCTGAAAAAGTGTAGAATGCACGTTAGTATTTTTCGTTTAATAAATTATTATATAGGGTAAACTTTTTCTTTGAATTGATTCCCTGGATTCCAATTCTGTTACACTTTTTTTTTTTTTTTTGAGACAGAGTGTCACTATGTCGCCCTTAGTAGAGTGCTGTAAAGTCACAGCTCACAGCAACCTCAAATTCTTGGGCTTAAGTGATTCTCTTGCCTCAGCCTCCAGAGTAGCTAGGGCTACAGGCACCGGCCACAATGCCCAGCTATTTTTCGGTTGCAGTTGTCATTGTTGTTTAGCAAGCCCGGGCCAGGCTCGAACCCTCCACCTTCAGTGTATGTGGCTGGCACCCTACTCACTGAGCTACAGGCGCCGAGCCCTGTTACAAATTCTTTAGCTCTGTGAACATAATTTTCCTAAAATAGTTTTATTATGATTAATGCTTATGCTAACGTGATTATTATGATATTAACAGACTTCAACTAGCAGTTACTAAATCTTTCTTGGGTTGTGATGATTATGTACCACTGAAGAACATGTATATTCTTTTGGCTTGTTTTTAACCTTTATCACTCAAGGGCTAAGCTGCTTAAAATGCAACAGAAACATTTGATCTGGTTGAACATCGGATGCTTGGAAAATAAACCTGTTACTGTTTTTGTTCTAAAAGCTTATCTTTTAGGTGTGTGGTGTTTGTGATTATAAATTGTAGTGGAATTGCTTAGTTTTGTTCAAATCTTGACAGTAGTTCAAAAAAATGTGTGTCTTCAAATTAGAAGGTTTGAACATGTCTTATGGGATTTGGTTTTAGCAGAAGAAAAGTGAGAAGCAGATGAAGCTGGTCATTTATGATAAAAAATAAAAGATAATGTGAAGAATGGTTTGACATCAAGTATTATAGTCGCTCTGAGGCTACTTTGCTTTTAGTTTAAAACATACCATTTATTGGCTCTGAAGATTAAACACACTTCATACTTCTTGGAAGTAAATTTTGACTTTTTCAAATGTACTAGATTATTTATAAAATGGGAAATGTAATAATTAAACTATGTCAAGTAGTCTATTAGTAGTAAATGTGATTCTACTACATTTTAAATTTTAGATGAAAACTTTATTGGTAACCTACTGGCTAAAAATAGAAAAGTGTTACACTAAGGAGTACTTTTGTTTGTATACTAGGAACATAATAGGCCATACATAATAATCTTGATCATGGGAGGAGCTTGTTAGGGAAACACATGCCTTAAAGTTGGCTTGTAGAAGAGAGTTTTAAGTACTGAGTTTGAAAAGGCAGAGGACTAATGTGATAGTGAGGGAGTTTAGAAAACCATGAAATTGAACTTTGGCTTGAAAAGTTTTTTTTTTTTTTTTTTTAAAGTTGTGCAGATCATGAAGTTCTTTCATCAAAGCAAATGACTATTGGGTAGAAAAATTGCTCACTTTGACTAAATTATTCAGAAAATCAAAGAACGCTGGGTTAATTTAGGAAGGGGTTGTTTAGGAATTAGGTCTTAATTTTTGGGGTGATTTTATATATGTATATGTATGAATGGGTAGAATTCCTAATTGCTCATCTGTCTGGATTCAAAATACAGTACTAGATACTCGTGTCGTAATTCAGTTGGTACATCTAGTATAGGGCTAAGTACTACCCTGTTTCCCCGAAAATAAGACACCCTCCAAAAATAAGACCTACTTACAGGAAAGATAAGACGTCCCCTGAAAATAAGACCTAGCACATCTTTGGGAGCACACCTTAAAATAAGACACTGTCTTATTTTTGGGGAAACAGGGTATCATGACCTATAATCGTCAATGATAATAATGGCTGGATATTTTATTTTTGCCTTGAAGTTGTGAATAAAAATTCCTTAATTACATATTAAAGTTTTCATCTTTAATTTTACAGTGTTTGAGTCGTTCTGTTACTTTGTTTCTCCCAGAATTGCTAGCATAAACGCTCTATGATTTTTGTATTTAACTTGATCTGTTTGCCTTTCTTCTAAAAATTACTCTTAGAAACTCAATTTAACCCAGGAAAATGTCAAGTGGGTGTTGTTTCTTTGTTATTGGTTTTGGCCCAGGCTATCTGAGGTTGCTTTGGCAAAGTACTTCCGAAGTGTGTTAATTGTGTTAATTGGCATCGCATTCCAATCAGTATACATAGTATTTTTTGAGTAACACTTGACACACAGTTTTATTTTTAGAACGGATTCTAAGGGATCTTACTGGGTGGGGATTAGCAGTCCTCAAACTCTAGTTTACAGTTTAAAAATCTTTGTGATTTAAAGGTTGTTTACAGTTTTAGGTAATAAATGGGAAGCAGCAGATAATAACAATCAGTGTTTTAAGAGAACCCAATGTATGTAATTGCATCTGAGGACCCTTGTGAATTGTACGGTGTCATCTTCTCTTTCTGTTTGTTGGATTTAATTTATTGTCATTCAGTAGTTAGAGTAAGGACATCTTTATGGTTTTAGTCCTTTTTTTCTTTCTTTTTTCTTTGTGTGTGTGTCTCAGAATCTTGCTCTGTCGCCCAGGCTAGAGTGCTGTGGCCTCAGCCTAGCTCACTGCCACCTCAAACTCCTGGGATCAAGCAGACCTCATCCTCCTGGTAGTGCAGGTGTGTTTCATGACACCTGGCTAATTTTTCTATTTTTAGTATAGACAAGGTCTTCCTTTGGTCAGGCTAGTCTTGAACTCCTGACCTCAAGTGATTCTCCTGCCTCAGGCTCCCAAAGTGGAGGATTACAGGTGTGAGCCACCACTCCTGTGTGGTTTTAGTCTTTTTTTTTGTGTGTGGTTTTTGGCCGGGGCTGGATTTGAACCCGCCACCTCCAGCATATGGGACCAGCGCCCTACTCCTTGAGCCACAGGCGCTGCCCGGTTTTAGTCTTTTTTTTTTTTTTCTTCCAACGTGCTGTGGAATGTATGTGGTCTGATTTCTTTGAGACTGCCTAATACTAGGCATCACATTTGGACAAACAATTTCCCTTCATCCTCAAAGATAGCTAGTGAAAGAGTTGGACTAGTTAGTGGTTACTATGTCTTTATAATTACAGGTTTTCGTTTTTAATCTATGTACTTGGAAAGTATCCTTTTCAACTTTGGGTATCTTTTAATATTTACCTAGTTTTGGGATAGATGAAATCCCAGTTTTTCCCCGGAAGAACACAACTCTTGATGTCTTTGGCAATCTAATTGGGAAGCTCAGGGTTTCTGGGAGAAGCATATCCTTGGATCCAAGTCATTTAGAAAGTAGCTCCTTCAAACCACCAATCGTGTGTTGAAAAAACCTAATAAAGATAAAAAAAAAAGAAAGAAAAGGAGTTCCTACTTGCATTTAAGATAATTATTTACAATACAAGAAACTAAACACAGTTTATATGTCCAGCAATAAATAATAAAATGATTAACTAAACTGTAGACTAGGCACTTGATGAAACAATGTGCTTTTCATTTAATATGGCATATATGAAGCATTTATGACATGGAAAATGATGAACACAATTGTGTGTATGGAATTATTAAACTTGCATTAAAAAACACCCAAAACTTGGCGGCGCCTGTGGCTCAGTGAGTAGGGCGCCGGCCCCATATGCCGAGGGTGGCGGGTTCAAACCCAGCCCTGGCCAAACCGCAACAAAAAAATAGCCGGGCGTTGTGGTGGGCGCCTGTAGTCCCAGCTGCTCGGGAGGCTGAGGCAAGAGAATTGCGTAGGCCCAAGAGTTGGAGGTTGCTGTGAGCCGTGTGACGCCACGGCACTCTACCCCAGGGCGGTACAGTGAGACTCTGTCTCTACAAAAAAAAAAAAAAAAAAAAAAAACACCCAAAACTCAGTATAGTTGTCCCCCCCCTTCCATAATTTCTGTTATCTGTGGTCAACCATGATGGTACAGTACAATAAGAGAAGTAGAGAGAACACATTTACATAACTTTTTTTTCAAAGCACCATTTTTTATTTATTTTTATTTTTTTTAATAGTTTTGAAATGTACCATTGCATCATGCAAATTAGGTGAGGTCCCCCACAAATCCCCTCCCTCCTCCCCTATCCCTCCTCCCCTTCCCCCTCTCCTCTTCCCTTCTACTTTCTGGACTATAGTTATGTTTTGCCATTCGTATGAGTGTGTAGGTGGTTATATATTGATTTCATAGTAATATTGAGTACATTGGATACTTTTTTTCCCATGCTTGAGATACTTCACTAAGAAGAATTACTCCATCCAGGTAAACATAAAAGATGTGAAGTCTCCATCTTTTTTATGGCTGCATAGTATTCCATGGTGTACATATACCACATTTTGTTAATCCATTCATGGGTCAGTGAGCACTTGGGCTGTTTCCTTGTCTTGGTTATTGTGAATTGGGCTGCAGTAAACATTTTGGTGCAAATGTCTTTGTTGCAAAGTAATTTTTGATCATCTGGGTATATACCTAGTAGAGGCATTGCAGGATGGAATGGTAGGTCTACTTTTAATTCCTTGAGTGTTTTCCAAACTTCTTACCAAAAGGGTTGTATTAGCTTGCATTCCCACCAGCAGTGTAGAAGCGTTCCCTTCTTTCCACATCCACGCCAACATCTGTAGTGTTGGGATTTTGTGATGTGAGTTAATCTTACCGGAGTTAGGTGATATGTCAAAGTGGTTTTGAACTGCATTTCTGTGATGATTAAAGATGATGAGCATTTTTTCATGTGTTTGTAGGCGATGAGCCTGTCTTCATCAGAGAAGTTTCTGTTCAAGTCTCTTGCACACATAGAAATAGGGTTATTTATTATTTTCTTACTGATTTGTTTGAGTTCTCTGTAGATTCTAGTTATCATACCTTTGTTGGAAGCATAACCTGCAAAAATCTTCTCCCATTCTGAAGGTTGTCTGTTTGCTTTACTTATTGTGCTCTTGGCTGTGCAAAGGCTTTTTAGTTTGATCAGATCCCAGTAATGTATTTTTGGTGTTGCTTCAATTGCCTGGGGGGTTCTCCTCATCAAGTGTTCTCCCAGGCTGATTTCTTCAAGTGTTTTTCCTGCACTCTCTTCTAATATTTTTATAGTTTCATGCCCTAAGTTTAAATCTTTTATCCAGTGAAAATCAATTTTTGTTAATGGTGAAAGGTGTGGGTCCAGTTTCAGTCTTCTACAGGTTGCCAGCAAGTTCACCCAGCACCATTTGTTAAATAGGGAGATTTCCCCCCAATGAATATTTTTGATAGGCTTGTTGAAGATCAAATGGCGATAAGTAGCTGGGTTCATCTTTTGGTTCTCTATTTACATGATTTTTATTATACTATAGTAACAGTTCTCAACCTGTGGGTCACGACCCCTTTGTAACAATGAAAATACATCCTGCATATCAGATATTTACATTACGATTCATAACAGTAACAAAATTACAGTTATAAAGTAGCAACGAAAATAATTTTATGGTTGGGGATCACCACAACATGAGGAACTGTATTAAAGGGTCGCGGCATTAGGAGGCATTAGGAAGGTTGAGAACCACTGCGCTGTAGTTATATTTTATTACTAGTTATTGTTAACCTCTTACTGTGCCTAATTTATAAATTAAACTTGATCTTAGGTATGTATGTATAGGAAAAACATAGTATATACAGTATAAGTTTCAGTATTATCCTCAATTTCAGCTCCACTGAGGATCTTAGAATATATGTGCTGTAGACTGCTATTACAAGGGAATATCATTCAGTTATAAAAATAAATGTACAAATATATACTACAACATGGATGGATCTTGTAAACATTATGCTAAGTGAGAGAAGCCATCTAGAATTATTCCATTTATTATTCTGAAATGTCCAGAATTGGCAAATCCATAGAGACAGAAAATATCATAGATTAGGGGCTGGGGGAAGTGAAGAATAGGCAGTTATGGTGATAGGGGTTTGCTTTGGGGGCAGTAAAAATGTTCTAAACTTGATTGGGGAGGTGGATGTACAACACTGAATATAATAAAAGCCATTGAATTGTACCCTGTAAATAGGTGAATTATATGTCAAAGTTGTTTAAAAAGAAAACCCCCAAAACTTACACATAGGAAGAAAATACATGCAGATAACGGTGGTTGCTAAATGGTAGAAAAAGGATAATTTTCCTTTTTGTATTCTTTTATACTTTCCAGATTCTCTGAATATGTTGTTTTTATAATAGAAAAATACAATTTCATAAAGTTGAATGAATTTTGTTTATGGTATGAGCCTTTATATCATTACATACATTCAATCACTTGTCAATTATATTTTTGAGATTCTTTTTTTTTTTTTGTAGAGACAGAGTCTCACTTTATGGCCCTCGGTAGAGGGCCGTGGCCTCACACAGCTCACAGCAGCCTCCAACTCCTGGGCTTAAGCGATTCTCTTGCCTCAACCTCCCGAGTAGCTGGGACTACAGGCGCCTGCCACAACGCCCGGCTATTTTTTGGTTGCAGTTTGGCTGGGGCCGGGTTTGAACCCGCCATCCTCGGTATATGGGGCCGGCGCCTTACCGACTGAGCCACAGGCGCCGCCCTTATTTTTGAGATTCTTTCAGCTGCTTTTTACTATCTCCAGATTAGTTCAGGTCTTTATTACTATTTGCCTAGGCTGTTGGGAACTTTTGAACTGAACTTCTTTTTCTCACTTATTTCCATGCCAGTGCATTCTCCACATTACTGCAAAATTCACTTTCTTAACATACAGATTCTTAAAAATTAAATTTTATTTATTTATTTTTGAATAAGTAATACAGTCACATGCCACTCCCCCCCGACCCCCCCAAAAAAGACAGTCTTGCTTTGTTACCCAGGCTGGAGTACAATGGTGTGATCGTACCTCACTGCAGCCTCAAACTCTTGGGCTGGAGGGATCCTCCCTCATCACCCTCCTAAGTAGCTATGATTATAGGCACATGACACCATCCCCAGATAATTTTTTTTAATTATTTTCTGTAGAGACAGGATTTCACTGTGTTGCCCAAACTGGTCTTTGAATTCCTGGCTCTAAGCAATTCTCATGCCTTGGCCTCCCAATGTGATAGGTTCACAAAATTTAGATGACAGATACAGTAATTTATGCTATGCATAGTGATTCTACTTTTCCCTTTGTTGCTTAGCTTCCCAGCTTTCTTTCATGGAGGGAAATATGTACGTTATTGGTTTCTTTTTTTATTAATTCCTTTTTCTTCTTTTCTTTTCCTACCCTTTGCATCTCAGGCTGATGTCATGGGTTCTTCTGTACCCTACTTTGCAATGAAACAAGAATAATTTAAGGATAGATATGCTGGCTGTACTTTCTTACTCAAATATTCCAAGGGTCTCCATTGCCTACCAGACTAAATATATACAGTTCTTGCCTTTGTGTCTTGCTCATATGACCTCCTCCTGCTATATTAGTGTCATTTCCAAAGCCATTTCTTAAAAGCACATAGTAGGTGTAGGTTACTGCACTTGGTGCAGAGAGTAAGGCAACTTCCTGCCTTCAAGAACCTTATCTAATAGGGAGAGGCTGACATGATTTCCTTACTTTTATCTGTTACTCTTTCAAGAGCCATTTCAGACACCATCTTCTTACAATCATTTCCTGATCTTTTGCTCTCCTTCCCACTCATTACTGTTATTTTCCTTCCTTAGCCCCTCCTTCAAAGCCTTCTTGTTTGTTTTTCTTTTTTTCTTTCTCCTTTTTCTTAAGCATTCATTCGTATGAAAAATACCTTTGTTTTTCTTCTGGCCTTTATTGTATAATAAGTTATTTGTAACCTGTCCCATTAGATTATAAACTCAAATTGAAGCATCCTACTCAGTGTTTAATTCTTTGTTTATTGAAATTTTTGAAAAAATTTTCCATTTGAAAGGCTGATGGACCAGGCCTGTGTGCTTCAGTGAAAAGTGTTGAACATAAATTCCAACACTTAATATTAGGTTTTAGAAGACTTTTTTTTAACCTTGAATGGTTTGTGTAACAACTCTTCTCGGTACTGTCTGTACACTGTGTACTTTATATGTATTTATTGTGACCCTTTAAAAAATATATTTGTTTACTATTCTCTTCTTTTTGAAGACTGTGTCTTAATTTTGAGTATGAAAATTGTAAAACTGGCTGGCCCCTGATTGTGGCTCAATTTGTGGAATGTAAGGTACTATTAATGTTTATTGAGGCGAATTTTTGTATAAGATGTCATATGTCTGAGTAGACTTAAGCTTCTTAAAGATGGGGCATGTTTTATTCTTGTTTATATAGGGTGGCCATAAAGTTTATGTGCAATTTATAATAGTGTGCAATTTAAGATTGCATACAAACTTTATGGCCATTTTGTATGTCAAGTTCTTAAAACCTTGTCTTACTCTTACAGTAAGCAATAGTTGAATGAGTGGAGACTCAGAGGTTAATCGTGTAGATTTAGGTTTTTTCCCCCTGCCATTACATACCAAAAATGCTTACAATAAAGAGGGTATACATGGTAAATTCAAACTCAGAACTCCGTATTTTAAGGTATCTGTTGGAGAAGTTACCTTGCTTAATTCTCCCCCTCTATTGGGCATCATCTGAGTTCTGGATCCTCACCGTTAGCTCCTTGAGGCTGTTTGCCTGCTTTGCAGCTCGCTGACTCATTGGCTCAAGTAGTTCTTGACCTGCTGGCTGTTTGCTTCTGCATTCATAGGTTTTAGACCTGGAAGAAAGTTAACCAGAGAGGATAAGAGGAGAATAATTATTCTTCTGTCTTCCTAGGATTAGTGTGTGATTGTGAGAGTGGAGATCATGATTTTACTGATTAGTATTATCTAGCTGTCTGACATTGTAAAATGGGCCCCTAGGTTGTGTGTATTTATGCCCACCTGTGCACGTGTTAAAATGTAACAGAACATTTACCTTTTTTTTTAGAGAAGAGTCTCACTTTGTCACCCTCAGTAGAGTGCCATGGCATCACAGCTCACAAGAACCTCAAACTCTTGGGCTTAAACAATTCTTTTGCCTCAGCCTCCCCAATAGCTGGGACTACAAGTGCCTACCATAATGCCCGGCTATTTTTAGAGATGAGGTCTCGCTCTTGACTCAGGTTGGTCTCAAACTGGTAAACTCAGGCAATTCACCAGCCTCGGCCTCCTACCCCCCCCATCTCTGAGTGCTAGGATTATAGTCGTGAGCCAGGCCTAGCTAACATTTACTATTTTTAACCATTAAAATTTCTTACTGTGAAATATACATAACATTTGCCATTTTAGTCACTTTAAGTGTACAAGTGTACACTACAAAGTGTACAATATAACATTAAGTACATTCACGGTGTCTTGTAACCATCACCACTACTCACTTCCAGAACTTTTTCATTACCTCAAACAGAAATTCTGTACCCATTAAGCCTGTCCCCAAACCCTGGGTCAGGGACTGGTACTGGTCATTGTCAGTGGCCTGTTAAGAAGCAGACCTCATAGCAAGAGGTAAGCCATAGGCAAGCAAGCAAAGTGTCACCTGTATTTACAGCTGCTCCTCGTTATGTTCTCCTTTGCTAGCTTCACCGCCTAAGCTCTGCCTCCTGTCAGAGCAGCAGCAGCATTAGATTCTCATGGGAACACGAACCCTATGTAAATTGCATGAGTGATCATGCTTTTTAGGAAAATCTAAATGCTTGATAATCTAAGGTGGAGCTGAGGGCTATGATGGAGAACAGCTGCAAATAACCCCCTTGGTTTGTGGAAAAATTGTTGTCTTCTGTAAAACCCATCCCTGGTGCCAGAAAGTTTGGGGACCTCTGTATTAAGCAATAACTACTCATTTGTCCCTATCCTCAGCCCCTGGTGACCTCTGTTCTAATTTCTATGAATTTGTCTATTTCAGGTACCTGATTGATAGAAGGGGAGTCGTACATGTCTGACTTATTTCACTTAGCTTGTTTTCAAGGTACTTGCATGTGGTGGCATGTATTAGTACTTTACTCCATTTTATGGCTGAATAATACTCCATTGTATGGATCTATCCCGTTTTGTTTATATATTCATCTGTTGATGAACACTTAGGTTGTCTCTACCATTTGGCTGTTGTGAATAATGTTTCTATGAACATTGGTATACAAATACCTGTTTGAGTTTCTGCTTTCAGTACTTTTAGGTGTATATGTAGGAGTGGAATTGCTGGATCATATGGTAATTCTGTTTAACTTTGTGAGGACCTGCCATACTATTTACACAGTGGCTATACCATTTTACATTCCTACCAGGAAAGTACAAGGGTTCCATTTTCTTCACATCTTTTTCAACATTTGTTACTTTCCTTTTTTTTTTTTTTTTTTTTTGTAGATAGTAGCCATCCCTTTGACTGTGAAATGGCCATAGGCTTTTTAAAAATTAATAATTAGGGCAGCGCCTGTGGCTCAGTGAGTAGGGCGCTGGCCCCATATGCCGAGGGTGACGGGTTCAAGCCCAGCCCCGGCCAAACTGCAACAAAAAAATAGCCGGGCGTTGTGGCGGGCGCCTGTAGTCCCAGCTACTCGGGAGGCTGAGGAAAGAGAATCGCGTAAGCCCAAGAGTTAGAGGTTGCTGTGAGCCGTGTGATGCCACAGCACTCTACCCGAGGGCGGTACAGTGAGACTCTGTCTCTAAAAAAAAAAAAATTAATAATTAGGGGGCGGCACCTGTGGCTCAAGCAGTAGGGTGCCGGTCCCATATGCCGGAGGTTGCAGGTTCAAACCCAGCCCTGGCCAAAAACCACACACACACAAAAAAAATAATAATTAGGGCGGCGCCTGTGGCTCAGTCGGTAAGGCGCCAGCCCCATATACCGAGGGTGACGGGTTCAAACCCGGCCCCGGCCAAACTGCAAACAAAAAATAGCGGGCCTTGTGGCGGGCGCCTGTAGTCCCAGCTACTTCGGAGGCTGAGGCAAGAGAATCGCTTAAGCCCAGGAGTTGGAGGTTGCTGTGAGCTGTGTGAGGCCATGGCACTCTACTGAGGGCCATAAAGTGAGACTCTGTCTCTACAAAAGAAAAAAAAGAAGTTGTGTATATTTAGATCTGATGCATTATTTTCTCCCTCTTAAGTATATTAGTATATAATGTTCTTCAGAGAGAAATTTGTTATAAAATTAATGACTCATCTTTAATAAAGAATAAAGTTTTTCTATAAGGTGGTATGGGTAGTTGTCATTACCTTCTTTATATCCTCATACTTCTTTAATCTAAAATGTATTTAGCTAACCAGTGATAGATGATTTCATTTAATACTGGGTGATAGATGCAGTCTTGAACAGCGTGGGGTTGAATAACCCCTTGAATAACCTCTTCCCACAATCAAAAATGTGAATATAACTTTTTGACTCCCCTAAAATGTAACTATTAATACTAATAATTATTGACCAGGAAGCCTTACCAATAACATAAACAGTTGATGAGCACATATTTTGTATGTTACATGTATATTCTTACAATAAAGTAACCTTGGGAAAATAAAATATTATTTAAAAAATCATAAGAAAGAAAATACATTGATAGTACTGTATTGTCTTTATTGACTCTGTTAAGTTTATGAATCATTTGTCTGAAATGGCAGGCATCCGCAGCTGTAGACCTCAATCTATATTACATATAAAGCAATTCAGCTTTTTTGTGTAATATCATGGCTTTTTTCTGCTTCTTGGACTCACCTCCAACATCCCTAGTGTTACTTTATAAGGATCCCATGGTGTTATTTAAGATTTATGGTATTGCACTAAAAAGATTGAAAACTACTTGAGACCCTATGAGAGAATCACTTTTTACTGCAGTGTGCAATTTCACAGGGACATATGTGGATACTTGCAACATATGAATTCACTACAATAGCAATAGGAGGGGTGGTGCCTGTGGCTCAGTGAGCAGGGCGCTGGCCCCAAATACCGAGGGTGGCGCGTTCAAACCCAGCTCCAGCCAAACTGCAACAAAAAATAGCCGGGCGTTGTGGTGGGTGCCTGTAGTCCCAGCTACTCGGGAGGCTGAGGCAAGAGAATCACCTAAGTTCAAGAGCTGGAGGTTACTGTGAGCTGTGATGCCACGGCACTATACTGAGGGTGACAAAGTGAGACTCTGTCTCTAAAAGAAAAAAGCAATAGGAGTTTGCTATGCAATTATTATAGTAGTATAGCATATCCTATAGTTTTATGCAGTTATGATTTAATAATGCAAATGGTACCATGTATCGTCTATAAATATATATACGTTTGGATAAATTTTAACTTACAATAAGATTTGTATGTATCTTATTATAGTAAGTGATAAAATGGACTATTTTCTACATATGGCTCATGCATTCATGACACACGTAACATTTTCTTAAATTTTTTGATATTTCCAGACTATGAGCTGAGGTTCATCAGTGAATTTTTCAAATCGTTGAAAATCTCCAAAAAATTTTCCAATACATAGTATTTGTTATACTCTGGTTTCTCTTCAGATCATATAAATCTTTTGCCTTTTACCAATATATGTGTATTAAAAAAATGTGTAAGTGGATCTGTACAGTTCAAACCTTTTGTTCAAGGGTTAATTGTATGTTAAATGAAAACAAGATAATAAAATATATACAGTATGATCCCAGTTTTATAAAAATAATATTTATAAGTATGTATCTGTACATAGAAAAAGACTGGCTGTGTAGGTCTACAATGCTTACAAATGCCATTCATAGGTTATTTTAGAGTTTTGGGTGGGTATTTTCCCATATTTTTAGTTTTTCTTGCCCTCTTTGAATATTTATTGTATAAGTAGTCAATGTATCTTTCAAAAAGTTAGTAGTTTGGTAATTATTGGAAAAAATTATGTATGTATGGCATCTGTTTGGGATTGTTAACATGGAGGAAAACATTGAAGAATAATGATAGGTTATTTGGGGGAATAAAACAAAAGGATAAAGCAAAGAAGGGACTTTAAAAAAATCCCACTGATTGTATGTACTTTAAGTGCTATCTTGCTTGTAATCCCAACACTTTAGGAGGCTGAGGTGGGAAGATCCCTTGAGGCCAAGAGTTCGAGACTAGCCCAGCATTGGTAGTGAGACCTATTGCTACAAAAAATATGATTAGTTAGGTATGGTGGCATGCTTCTTGGGAAGCAGAGGCATGAGGATCCCTTCAGCCCAGGAGTTTAAAGCTGCAGTGAGCTATTATTGGGCCATTTGCACATCAGCCTGGGGTGGTAGAGTGGGACTTTGTCTCTGGAGAAGAAAAAGAAAACCTGTGTTTTCAAGGGGAAGGATTTGCTATTTATAAGTGTGTCACGAAATTAAACATAAAAGATTTATAATAAAAGGAATAAACAAAAGGCTGTACTTTCATCATCAGACTCATTTCTTTCCCTTCTTTTCTGTTCTCATTTCACTTTGGCTTTTGTTTTAGCTGTGGTTCAGTCTGTTGAAATGCTCTCTTCAACCTTAAGTACTACAACAAAATCATCCTTCCTTGTTCACCTCTTCCTTCAGTCAAGTGACCATTCCACACTTAAATTTCTTATAATAGTATAGTTTTCTTAAGAATCCCTCCCCCTTGGCTTGGGGCCTGTGGCTCAAGTGGCTAAGGTGCCAGCCACATACACTTGAGCTGGTGGGTTCGAATCCAGCCCGGGCCTGCCAAACAATAATGACAGCTGCAACCAAAAAATAGCTGGGCGTTGTGGTGGGCATCTGTAGTCCCAGCTACTTGGGAGGCGGAGGCAGGAGAATCTCTTGAGCCCAGGAGTTGGAGGTTGCTGTGAGCTGTGATGCCACGACACTCTACCCAGGGCGACAGCTTGAAGCTCTGTCTGAAAAAAAAAAAAAAAAAAAGAATCCCTCCCCCTTGCTGGGTGTGGTGGCTCACACCTGTAATCCTAGCACTCTGGGAGGCTGAGGCAGAAGGATTGCTTGAGTTCAGGAGTTTGAGACCAACCTGAGCAAGAGCGAGACCCCTTCTCTATTAAAAAAAGAAAAACTAGCTGGGCGTCCTAGTGGACACCTGCAGTCCCAGCTACTGGGGAGACTGAGACAGGTGCATCACTTGAATCCAAGGAGTTTGAGGTTGCTGTGAGCTATGATGCAGTAGCTCACAGCAACCCACACTACCCTATTCTACACAGGCTGACAGAGTGAGACTCCTCAAAACAAAACAACAACCAAAAAAGAATACCTTCCCACAAAATTACCATTGTTGTTTGTCTTCCTGAAAGTACAATGCCTAGCACCTTTTCCATTGTTTGTAAAGGTGGGGATTTTTACTTCTTTAAAAATTCCTGGAAGGCCAGGGTCATGTCTTTCTGAACTTTGTATTCTTCAAAGCAGCTAACAGTTGAAAGTAGATTCTTAGAAATTGTTGAATGAATGGTGTTCCTTACTCTTCTTTCCTTCTCATTCTATGCCAGTTTGTAGTCTACAGAGTGTTATTCTAGTTCTTTAGATTATATGTTAGGGTTTTTTTTTTTTTTTTTTTTTGGAGACAGAGTCTCACTCTGTTGCCCAGGCTAGAGTACCTTGGTGTCAGCTTAGCTCACAGCAACCTCAAACTCTTTGGGTTCAATAATCCTCCTGCCTCAACTTTCCAAGTAGCTAGGACTACAAGCGCCTGCCACAATGCCCGACTAATTTTTTTGTATTTTGAGTAGAGCTGGGGTCTTGCTTTTGCTCAGGCTGGTCTCCAACTCCTGAGCTCAAGGGATCCTCTCACCTGGACCTCCCAGAGTGCTAAGATTGCAGGGGTGAGCTACTGAGCCTGGCCTTCTATGTTAGTATCTTTATGTGGTAGATAGTGATTTAGTATCCATGAAAAAGGGTTAGGATAAACATTGTAATTATACTTTTTCTCCATTACTGTTACATTCAGAAGGTATTTGAGCACCTAATTTTGTGCAAGGGTTGGTGTAGGATTACATAGATTATATTTTCATGTTGTGTTTTGTTTTAATCCGTTGTCAAAGTCACTGGGTATAATTCTATAGCTTTAATGAATTTAGTATCCATGAAAAAGGGTTAGGATAAACATAGTAATTATACTTTTTCTCCATTACTGTTACATTCAGAAGGTATTTGAGCACCTAATTTTGTGCAAGGGTTGGTGTATGATTACATAGATTATATTTTCATGTTGTGTTTTGTTTTAATCCATTGTCAAAGTCACTGGGTATAATTCTATAGCTTTAATGAATTAATGGTCTAATTAACAGGGAAACTTAAACATACCCTTCTTTTGAGAAAATTATTATCAAAAGTTCAAAATAATTTCCGAAAAACAAATGATACTATCAATTTTTCAGGTGTCTTACTATAATTCTGACAAGTTTTTGAAGCAGAGTTTGTGGAGTGAAACCACTAAAGACTAGGGAATCTTTCTGTTTAAAAGCCATTGACTGCAGAGGAACTGTAGGAGAGCTAGCTGAGTCAGATGGTTATTTCTTGAAATTGCTTTGGCAATATGTAAATAAGGGGGAGTTCCTCTTATCTTGAGGACACATCCTATTGTCTGTCCCCAAATGAGTGATGCCAGTGTGCAAAATGGTTGATTCGCTTATTTTATATATTGTGTCTTTGTTTTTGAGGAGAGTTAATGCTTTGTTTTTTTTTTTTTGTAGAGACAGAGTCTCACTGTACCGCCCTCGGGTAGAGTGCCGTGGCGTCACACGGCTCACAGCAACCTCCAACTCCTGGGCTTAAGCGATTCTCTTGCCTCAGCCTCCGGAGTAGCTGGGACTACAGGCGCCCACCACAACGCCCGGCTATTTTTTGGTTGCAGTTTGGCCGGGGCTGAGGTTTGAACCCGCCACTCGGCATATGGGGCCGGCGCCCTACTCACTGAGCCACAGGCGCCACCCTAATGCTTTGTTTTAAAACCCCTTGTTGAATATGCAAGAACTGCTACTAAAATTCCTGCCTTTTATGTGGAAGAGAAATTTTAGGAGTTGTGTTTCCAGGTGATTCATTTAAGCACGGTGAGATAAATGAGAGATCTTTGTTTCCTTTCCCCCTTGAGTATGTGGCCATTTCTTTTAACCCCACCTGGCCACCAGAATGATTATTTTCTTTGTACATTGTGTACTTTGGTACTTGTATTAATGATGTACTTTGTAAATGGGTATATTCTTTTAAAAAAATTTAATAGTTGCTGCCTAAGCGGTGCCCCTAGCGCACTGGGTAGGGTGCCAGCCACATATACTGAGGCTGGCGGGTTCGAATCTGACCCGGCCCAGCTAAAGCAACAATGACAATTGCAACAGAAAACTAGCTGGGCGTTGTGGTGGGTGCCTGTAGTCCCTGCTACTCGGGAGGCTGAAGCAAGAAAATTGCTTAAGCCCAAGACTTTGAGGTTGCTGTGAGCTGTGACGCCATAGCACTCTATCCAGGGCGGCAGCTTGAGACTCTGTCACTTCAAAATAATTTAAAAAGAAAATAATGGAAAATTGGTTTCTGGAATTAAAAATGAAGTTGACTGTAGATACCTTTCAGTATGGAAATGATTATTTTGGCATAATTATTTTTGAACTAGCTTGTATTAAATCTGTAGTTTTAAAATTACCCCTTTTAAAACACTAGAATCTGTTTTTAGACTTGTGTGATTCCCCTCAAGCCCTGCATCTTTTGGAAGGGAAGGGTGGCTCATTTCTTCATGTGAGTTTATGCTGGCTAGTCATCTGATGAAGTTACCAGTTCGTGGTTAGAAATTGAGAAAGAGGAGTGAGGAAATTGAAAATATTGACACATACATACCACCTTGCAGTGCATCAGAGTGCCCTTTTGGACTAGTTGAGAAACTAGCATAAGCCTTTTCCAAACTAGACATATTGTTGTTTCCTAGCTTGAATGATGTGAATATTTGAGCATGTGTATTCAGCAGAAACTTTTTATGTGTAAAGGTGATTTTTTTCCAGTGTTGTGTGACCATTTGAAAAAAAAAATTTTTTTTAAAGAACAAAACACTTATTCCCTAAAGGAAGCTTGAGTAAAAAAATTTTTTAATACCTATTTTTTTCTCTCTTTTTTTTTTATTGTTAAATCTTAGCTGTGTACATTAGTGCAATCGCCTGTACTTAATACCTATTATGCCATAAATTTGTATGGGATAGTTTCCAGCAGCTCAGGCTCCTTTCCATTGCTTCTTAATAAAGTTTGCTTCTCTGGGTGGAGCATGCTGGCCCTTCAGTTGAACCCCAGTACCTTTCTCTTTATTCTGATAATTTTTCTGATAGTGTTTCAGGAAGCTATCTTTGCTCTTAGAGTGCTTATTTAATAAGCCCTTACATTAATTCTCTTGGCAAGAAACTTGCCCTTGTTGATTTACAACAATGCCAGCAGCATGCTGGGTAACATTGTGTGGTCTCTTCAGTTTTCCCGTGGTAACTTTTGTGGGGCTTCCTTTTTGAATAGTACCCATTCTTTTGATGTATACAATATCATCTTTCTTGTAGATATGCATGTTTTCTAAAAGGCCTAGAGGATTTATATTGGGCAACTCTCCTTTTTCCCTTTGCGTTCCCCATTTTAATGAATTACTGGAAGATGATTCCACCAAAAGGCCAAGTTGGGGCAGTCTTGAAATTGATCACCCAGTCTGTCATAAGGACCAAGATTGGACTGAAGAAAGGAATGAGTTTAAAGAGAAATGAATTCAGCGATATCACATTATAAGACATTAAAATAAGGCTGTCTAACTATGGTTTTGCCCTGCCAATAATAGTGTTTTTTAATAGTACAGGCAATTTTATTTATTTATATTTGAATTTATGAGACACAGTCTCACCAGGTAGAGTGCTAGGACGTCATAGCTCACAGCAACCTCAAACTCTTGAGCTTGAGAAATCTTGCTCCAGCCTCCCAAGTAGCTGGGACTACAGGTGCCGGGCACAACGCCTGGCTAGTTTTTTTTCTGTTTTTAGGAGAGACAGGGGTCTTGCTTTTGCCTTAGGCTAATGTCCAACTCCTGAGCTCAAAGCAGTCCATCTGCCTCAGCCTTCCAAAGTGCTTGCTAGGATTACAGGTGTGAGCCAGTACAGGTAATTTCAGCCACCATTCCTCACAATGAAGTATAAGTTCTCATGACAGGTTTTGGTTGCATGAAAATGAAAGTGAATTTATTCCTTTGTCATTTTCAGTTCACACAAGAGTTTGGCCATCTTAATAGTTGAGTTTGATTCTTTTATATAAAGATATACTTTTTTTTTTTTTTTTTGAGACAGAGTCTCACTATGTTGCCTTCAGTAGAGAGCTGTGGCATCACAGCTCACAGCAACCTCAAACTCTTGGGTTTAAGTGAGTCCTCTTGTCTCAGTTTCCTGAGTAGCTGGGACTACAGGCGCCCGCCACAACGCCCAGCTATTTTTTTTGTTGTTGCAGTTGTCATTGTTGTTTAGCTGGCCCGGGCCTGGTTTGAACCCGTCAGCCTTGGTGTATGTGGCTGGCGCTGTAATCATTGTACTATGTCCGCCAAGCCTACAAAGATACACTTTTAAAAAAGATCCCTAGGCTGGGCACGGTGGCTTAGCCTATAATCCCAGCCCTCTGGGAGGCTGGTGGGAGGATTGTCTGAGCTAACGAGTTGGATACCAGCCTGAGCCAGAGTGAGACCTTGTCTCTAAAATTAGCTAGGTGTTGTGGTGGGCACCTGTAGTCCCAGCTACTTGGGAGGCTGAGGCAAGAGAATTGCTTGAGCCTAAGAATTTGAGGTTGCTATGAGCTGTAATGCTATGGCACTCTACCAAGGGCATCAAAATGAGACTCTGTCCCAAAAAAGTAAATAAAAGTGATTCCTAATTATGATAATAGCTTACCTTTATTGTTTGACTAGTATAATCAGGTTCTTTTAAGAGTTTACCTTAATTCATTTAATCTAAGCAAACTGGTGATACAGGTACATTGTTTAACTTTAAAATACTTTATTTTAAAAAGGAAGAAATAGATGGAGACCTTAAATATAGGCCATGTATTTAGCGAGAGATTAAAAGGATTTTCTAGGGTAATTTCGGCTGTATGTTCTCTTCACCTGAGAAATTTTAAACTCTTAGGGGGTCATGCAAATTTACTATATGAGTGTTTGTGTTAGGTTCTCAGGATGTTTTCTGTTTTATAATTTTATTTATGACCTGTAGTAGTTCCATTTCCTTCTTACAGGCCTTGTAGAACCAGCCCCACCTAATTCCCATATTATTTCTTTAACTAAATTACAGAATTTTTGAGGATAGAGATTAAATCTTAAACAAAATTGCCCCTTTCATTGCTCACTGCCTTCTTTTTGCATAGAACTCCCAGAGATATCTTTTAAAGAGTTGTTTTTCCTAAACTTTGTTGACCTGACTTAATTTGTTACTCTTTTTTTCACTGTAAGATTATAATGAGTCATTTAACTATTCTTAAAAATTAGTTTAAGGATCTAATTTAAAATAACACTTTTGGATGAAAGTGTTGGAAAATAACAACCTTTCCTTTACCACCAGTTAATATGTCGTATGTCCTTAAACTTCTAGGAAACTTCATATCACTTATGTATGTATAAAATACACTCAGTTTATTCAAGTATTTTCAGTGAGATTGGGGGCTCAGACTGAAGCCTTTTATTCTAAAATGCTGAGGGGTACCTGATGTTTTTTATTTGCCATTTAGTGAAAGACTTACTCTTTGGGAAGTTTTCTGTGCTAATTTTGCCAATTTTTATGAGAGTGTTTAAAATGCCTAGAATTTTAGGCAATACTCTGATATGAGCTTAGTGAAAAGATTTCTAAAATGATTGAATTGGTTTTTGGAATCTTAATGTTTCATTATATGTGGGTCATTAGGAAAGTTTTAAGATACAAAATTCAAGAAACATAAAATCTGCACAGACAGAAACCAATGAAGCCCTCCCAAAAGCCTGATAAGCTGAGCAAGTTGAAACTTGCACAAGTGAATCAGAAAGGACGCTGTCAACTTTCTTGGAAGTGAAATAATGGACTATAACAGTCTGTCTGAAAACTTTTGTAGTGACCTATGTACATTTAAGTAATCAAAACTGAGTAGATGCAAGTCTTTGGAATAGTGTTCTGATCAGAATAGCTATTGGAGTCATTAAAAAAATGTATGTATATATATTTAGTTTATTACTAGTATTTCTCCTCCTCGATCCCCCCCCCCCCCCTTTGCTACAGTCTTGCTCTGTTGTCCCTGCTAGAGTACAGGGGCCTCGTCATGGTTCACTGCAACCTCAAACTCTTGGGCTCAGGCAGTCCTCCTGCCTCAGCCTCCTGGGACAACAGTCTTGCGCCACTGAGGAAGGCCTGCTAATTTTCGTATTTTTCTTAGAGACAGGATCTCACTCTTGCTGAGCCTTGTATTAAACCTCTGAGCTCAGGCAATCCTCTTGCCTTAGCCTTCCAGAGTGCTAAGATTATAGGTGTAATCTGCACCAGACCTATACCCCTATTTTCTAATCTCATATTAATAATTTATCAGAAAGATACAGTATAAAATATTTTATTTAGTTCTGACATTCACTTCAAATAACATTGTATATTATATATAGTTGGTAAAACTTTTTTACATGTATTTTATTTTAAGAACAATCAAGCAGGATTTTTATATTTTTCTTGAGCATTAAGTATGTTTATTTTCTCTCATTTAATATTGTCTCATTTCTCATATCCTGGAGAAATAAGAAACTTTTTGAGGAAATGATAAGTAGGGGTGGAGAGAGAGATTTTCTAAAAAGTTGCATTGGTTAATTACAGGTGGGTTTAGGAATGTGGTATTGTTACTTACAGGTTCTAAGTTATAGAATAATGGGTAAATAATTGCCTCATGCAGGCTCTGCAGAGGATTTCTGAGAATCTGGGGACAATTTTCAATGAGCAAATGAATAAGGTAATACATAGTCAATATGGGGAAATACAGATTTCTCCAAGTAATATGAGAGTTTAACAGTCTTTCACAGTTGATCTGTACTTTCTGGAACCTAGGACTTAGTTTTCGGAAAATAGTAACATAGTGGTTAAGAATTTTAGGCATTGAGCTCAGAAAAACCCAGGCTGGAGGATGAAGAAATATCTAGAAGAATTCCACATCATTCCCAGTCAATAGAACATTATTTATAATCAGTAGACATTGTTGCTCGTATAAGAGATAATAAAAGGTAACACTTACTGTCTCAGGCTAACACTATGTGTTTCCCATATATTATTTAATCCTTACATTTTAAGAAACATGCCAAGTAGAGAAGAAAGAAATACAAGTAAATCTTAAATTTAGATGTCAGTAAGGAAAATGCTATTTAAAAATATAGGCACCTTAACATATCCAGGTTGTTACGCTAGATGTGGATTTTTTTTTTTTAATTGTTTGGGATTCATTGAAGGTGCAAAGAATTAGATTACACTGATTTGTGTTTGTCAGGTAAAGTCCCTCTTGTAATTGTGGATATTTTAAGCTCTTGCTACCAGTTGCTCCTCCTCCCTCTGCTTTCAAACCAAGGAGAAGGCCGGGCACAGTGGCTCACTTCTGTATTTCCAGCATTCTGGGATACAGAGGCAGGTGGATTGCCTGAACTCACAGGTTCAAGAGCAGCCTGAGCCAGAGTGATACCTCGTCTTAAAAATAGCCAGGCTTTGTGGCGGGCACCTATAGTCCTAGCTTCTTGGGAGGCTGAGGCAAGGATCGCTTAAGCCCAAGAGTTTGAGGTTGCTGTGAGCTGTGATGCCACGGCATTCTACCAAGGGTGACAAAGTGAGATCCTGTTTCAAAAAAACAAAACAAAACAAACAAACAAAAAAAACCCCAAGGAGAAGCTCAGGGCAGCTAGATAATATTACAACAGAATTTTAACTCTAGTCCAGTGCCTGGGTTATTTTGATGTATAGGAATTCTTTTTTTTCTTTCTTTCTTTCAGAGACAGAGTTTCACTTTGTTGCCCTTGGTAGAGTACTATTGGCGTCACAGGTCACAGCAACCTCCAACTCCTGGGCTTAGGAGATTCTCTTGCCTCAGCCTCCGGAGTAGCTGGGACTACAGGCACCCACTACAACGCCCAGCTATTTTTTGTTTGGCCAGGGCCAGGTTCAAACCCATCACCCACAGTATATGGGGCCGGCGACCTACTCACTGAGCCACAGGCGTTGCCCAGGAATTCTTTTGTATGGATTAATATTCAGAATTAATGAGTCATGATTTGTACTTCTGCAGTTTTCTAATTAGGTGAATATTTTATTTTTCTAAGCTTATTTATTACCAACTCTGGGGATAAAATTAGAAATTTGTCTCTTATGCAAATTAACCTGGTTGGACTAACCAGGTCCAACCCTGCTTAGCTTTCAAGGTTGCAGGACATTTGGGCACTTGCAGAGTGGTGTGTAGACAACTTAAAAAGAAATTTGTAATATGTTCATTGCATTTCTACTAGTATTGCGTTCTTATCCATTTGCATGAATAAAAAATATTTTTGCTATATCATCTGTATCATTTAATGGGTAAGAAGAAAGGAAGGGCATGTTAGAAAAAGCATACAGCTCTTCTAAGGTAAAGAATTTAAACTAAATCCTTTATTATTTAGAAATGAAGACAGATTTTTAATTGCTTATGATATAAAAGACATAGTTTTGTTTTTTTTTTTCCTTCTGAGACAGAATCTTACTCTGTGCCCCAGGCTAGAGTGCCATGGCATCAGCCTACCTCACAGCAACCTCAGACTCCTGGGTTCAAGTGATCCTCCTGCCTCATCTTCTCAGAAGCTGGGACTACAGGTGCCCGCCACCATGCCCACCTAATTTTTCTGCTTTTAGTAGAGACAGGATCTCTTCTCTTGCTCAGACTGGTCTTGAATTCCTGGGCTCAAGGGATCCTCCTGTCTTGGCCTTCCAGAGTGGTAGGACTGCAGGAGTGAGCTACTGCACCTGTCCAACATAGTTTTTATAGTATTTTTCTTTCCTACACACAGAGGTCTGATGCATAATTTACAAATAGTATTGATTTCAAAGTAGTACAATAGTAAACATTAAATAAAAAAATTTTTTCAGGAAGTATGGAGAATTCTCAAAGAACTCAAATTAGACCTCCCATTTGATTCTGCAGTCCCATTACTAGGCATCTACCCAGTAGAAAAAAAAATCCTTTTATCATAAAGACATTTGCACTATACTGTTTTTTTTTTTTTTTTTTTTTTTTACAGACAGAGTCTCACTTTATCACCCTCGGTAGAGCCATGGTGTCATGGCTCACAACAACCTCCAGCTCTTGGACTTAGGATTCTCTTGCCTCAGCCTCCCAAGTAGCTGGGACTACAGATGCCTGCCACAACGCACAGCTGTCTTTTTGTTGCAGTTTGGCTGGGGCTGTATTCCAACCCGCCACCCTTGGTATATGGGGCCAGTGCCCTCTACTCACTGAGCCACAGGCGCTGCCCTACACTAGACTGTTCATTGCAGCTCGATTTACAATCACCAAAATGTGCAAACAACCTAAATGCCCACCATCCCAGAAATGGATTAACAAACTGTAGTATATGTATACTATGGAATACTATTTAGCCACTAAAAAAGATGGAGTCTTTACAACTTTTGTATTAACTTGGATTGGGGTGGACCACATTCTTCTTAATAAAGCATAATAAGAATGGAGAAGCAAGAATCTAATGTACTGTATTCTAATATGAAGGTAGTAGATGAGCTAACACAAGGTGGGGGGTAGAGAAATGAGGGAGTGGGGAGAGGGGAGGTGAGGAGGATGAGGGGTCACAGTGTATGGTATGCCTTTTGGGCAGGGACATAATCATAAGAGAGACTTTACCTGACAAATGCAGTCAGTATAACTTAACTCTCTGTACCCTCAATGAATCTCAAACAATAAAAACAATTTGTTTTCAAGTCCAGAGTTACTTAAATCAGTGTATTATAATAGAAAACTATAATTTAAAGTTTGAGGGGCTGAAGTTTGTTTTTTGGGGGCGGGGGCGTCTTAAATTGTCACTAAACTTTTTTTTTGCAGTTTTTGGCCAGGGCTGGGTTTGAACCCACCACCTCTGGCATATGGGGCTGGCACCCTGCTCCTTTGAGCCACAGGTGCCGCCCTTGAACTTTTTCTTCATTAAAAAAGAGGTAGTGTGGGGCAGTGCCTGTGGCTCAAGGAGTAGGGCGCTGGTCCCATATGCCGGAGGTGGCGGGTTCAAACCCAGCCCCGGCCAAAAATCACAAAAAAAACAAAAAAAGAGGTAGTGTGAATATACCTGCATTTGCTTGCTTAGTTCTTTACTGTCCTGTGAGATACTGGGAAGGAGAACCTAATAAACGGAAAAGTTCTATAAAATCCTAAGTTTTCGTGACTAAAGCAAACTGTCTGGAGTCAATGTCAACCACACAAAATGCTCCCTTCTCAGGGTTAGAGACAAGGCATAGGGGAAAGATAGTCAGCCTTAATCCTGAGTTTGTCTAACTGCTTCTTGACTCTTTTTAGGGCAGAAGTTTTAAGACTTTTGATTCTTGTACACTTAACTCCTGAAAAACTTGCTGGATTAATCAGGATTGTAATAATTAGTTTTTCTTACCCGTGGCTGAAGGTATCTAATCCCATCTTTCAGGAGAGGAGCTATGAAAGGAGAATGCATGAGAAGGTTGAGAGAAGGGCCACATCTCTAGAATTTGGTAAAGTAATTTTACCACTTAAATATTATTCATGCCTCAGTCTTTAATGTGGGAGATGTGCAAATATTAGGACTCAACTTACTTAAAATGCTACCCAGTGTAATAGTAATATTTTAATAATTACAGGCTTATCAGATTTGACTTATCCTGAAGCTACTTAATAGTGTGCTACTCCCTAATACCCTTAAACCTTGTTGAACATAATCTTGCTTTCTTATTTTTTATTTTTTTTGCAGTTTCTAGCTGGGGCTGGATTTGAACCCGCCACCTCCGGCATATGGGGCCGGCACCCTACTCCTTTGAGCCACAGGCGCCACCCTGCTTTCTTGTTTTTTATAGCATATGGTAAACTTAAAAAGCAAAACCAACAACAGAAACCTTCCCAGGGTTTTTTAAAGTTTGTTTTCTAGGGCGGCACCTGTGGCTCAAAGGGGTAGGGCACCGGCTCCATATGCTGAGGTGGCGGGTTCAAACCCAGCCCTGGCCAGAAACTGCAAAAAAAAAAAAAAAGAATAAATAAAGTTTGTTTTCTAATTTATACTTTATTAATCTGGTACTATTTACTCATTTTTATTTTTATTTATTTATTTTGAGATAGTCTTACTGTGTTGTTCAGGCTAGAGTGCCATGGCATCAGCCTAGCTCATAGCAACCTCAAATTCCTTGGGTCAGGTGATCCTCCTGTTTCAGCCTCCCTCCTTTTGCCTCAGCCTCTGGAGTAGCTGGGACTACAGATGCCTGCCAGGACACCCAGCTGATTTTTTTCTACTTTTAGTAGAGAAAGAGTCTTGCTTTTGCTCAGGCTGGTCTTGGAACTCCAGGCTCAAGGGATTCGCTTACCTATGCCTCCCAGAGTGCTAGGATTATAGGCATTAGCCACTTGGCTCTACCCTATTTATTCATTTTTTAGAAATGCCTCTGAATGCAGCTGAAATTATTTCTAGAGCTGGACCACAGGGTGAGAAGCTAAAATTATGAACTGTGTTGAGTTCATAATATCTTTATCACAACCTGGTATTCTTCTAAATTAGAGTAAATTCTGTAGGGTATCCTACGTAAGATTACTTCTCAGCAATTTGTAAGGAATTGTACTAGGAAATAAACCAGCTTTCTTTTTAATTTTTAGACAAGTCAACTTTTCCCAAAGAAGGCCTGGCTTCTGTGCTTACTACTCTTTTAACTTTGTTTGATCCTTAATATGTTTGCATACCCAACAGTATTCCTACCTGCTACAACCTGTTTCTCAGCCACATGATGCTTAGTGTGGATTGGGGCATGAGGGTTATATGAGCAGTGCTCAGAACTCTGGAAGTTCTTTGGAAATACTGTACACATTTTTGCCTTAGCCAGCAGAATATGACTTCTCTGCTGATGCTTGGAAATGGAGAAGTGGCTTTTATTTTATTTTATTTATTTATTTTTGAGACAGAGTCTCAAGCTGTCATTGTGGGTAGAGTACCATGATGTCACAGCTCACAGCAACCTCAAACTCTTGGGCTTAAGTGTTTCTCTTGCCTCAACCTCCCAGGGAGCTGGGACTACAGGTGCCCACCACAACTCCCAGCTGTTTTTTGGTTGTAGTTGTCATTGTTTGGTAGGCACAGGCTGGGTTTGAACCCGCCATCTCTGATGTATGTGGCTAGTGCCCTAGCTGCTGAGCTACAGGCGCTGAGCCGGGAGAAGTGACTTTTAAAAAGATAATTAGCAGCAGTTGTCTTTGGTGGTCCCACAGATCCTTGTCTTGCTTCAACAGTGTTTGGGCAGAACAGACCTGGGGACTCCTTTTCTTCCAGCCTTTGGCAGC
Organism: Nycticebus coucang; assembly: GCF_027406575.1. Lineage (NCBI taxonomy): Eukaryota > Metazoa > Chordata > Mammalia > Primates > Lorisidae > Nycticebus > Nycticebus coucang. The sequence goes on from NC_069787.1 coordinate 6,934,194, forward strand.
TTTCCAGTCTCCTCCTTTTCCACTTGCAATCTCTGGGACCATCTTCACAGCCATCTTCTGCTTCTGGAGCCAGCTAACACTTTTTATTTTTATTTTTTTGTAGTTAGCTCCTTATTACCAACCATGAGCTCTCCGATTTGTCAGAATTATTCCACCTATGTGGAGGTAGCTGTCAACAACTGCCTGGTCAGTTTGTATCTGCAGGCCTCCCACACCTACCTCTCTCTGGGCTATACTATTTCTTTTTTTTTTTTTTTTGTAGAGACAGAGTCTCACTTTATGGCCCTCGGTAGAGTGCCATGGCCTCACACAGCTCACAGCAACCTCCAGCTCCTGGGCTTAAGCGATTCTCTTGCCTCAGCCTCCCGAGTAGCTGGGACTACAGGCGCCCGCCACAACGCCCGGCTATTTTTTGGTTGCAGTTTGGCCGGGGCTGGGTTTGAACCCGCCACCCTCGGTATATGGGGCCGGTGCCTTACCGACTGAGCCACAGGCGCCGCCCTGGGCTATACTATTTCAACTTTGACTATGTGGCTTTGAAAGACGTGGGCCACTTCTTCCACGTGTTGGTGGAGGAGAGCTAAGGCGCTGAGCATCTTAGAAGATGCAAAACCAGCATGGCGGCCACTCTCTTCCACGATGTGCAGAAGCCATCTCAAGATGAGTGGGTTACAACCCTGGATGCAATGGAAGCTGCCATGGCCCTGGAGAAGAGCCTGAGCCAGGCTCTTTTGGATCTTCATACCTTGGGTGCTGCCTGCACAGACCCTCATCTCTGTGACTTCCTGGAGACTCACTCCTGGATGAGGAAGTGAAACTCATCAAAAAGATGGGCGACCACCTGGCCAGCCTCCACAGGCTGGCCAGCCTCTGGGCTGGGCTGGGCTGGGCAACTATCTCTTCAAAAGGCTCACTCTCAAGCAGGACTAGGAGCCTGTGGAGCCCTTCTCAAAGTATCAGGGCTTTTGCCGGTGCTTCTCCCTCCAGCCACAAGACAGCTTTTTAACCACCCTGGAGTATTGGACCATATGAAGATAAAGCCTTGTGCAGGCTGGATGCAGTTGCTCATCCCTACAATCCTAGAACTCAGGGAGGCAGAGGCGGGTGGACTGCCTGAGCTCACAGGTTCAAGACCTTGTCTCTAAAAATAGCTGGGCATTGTGGTGGGCGTCTGTAGTCCCAGCTACATGGGAGGCTGAGGCAATAGAATTGCTTAAGCCCAAGAGTTGGAGGTTGCTGTGAGTGGTGATGCAACGGCACTTACCAAGGGCTACAAAGTGAGACTGTCTCAAAAAAAAAAAAAAAGAAAAGAAAAAAAACCTTTGTGCAGCACCTACAAAAAGAAAAAAGATAATCTTACTTCTTCAACAGGTAGGGGATGAAAATCAATGGCTTTCTGCTTTTATTCTTTTCTATCTTCATAGCTTTCCACTTGGCATATAGAAGAAAACTTACTGGCTCTATTGGTGCATTTTGTTCATGGAATTTCTCAAGAATGCATTTCTGATTTTTTAAAATATGAATTTACTATAAAAGTTGAGTTTTTATTAAGATTCCTATAGTTTTTGAATAGAGAGTTGAAAAACTTACTTTGAAGCTAGAAATTAGCTAGTTAGTTGTGACCTGTACAACTTGTTGACATTCAGCAGTCCCTTGCTTTTATTCATTGAGAAATTGGCTTTGCTGGGCAAAAGATATGAACAGAAGCTTTTCAAAAGAGGATAGAGTAATGGCCAATAAATATAAGAAAATATGTACAACGTCTCTGTCATCAGGGAAATGCAAATCAAAACTACAATGAAATACCGCCTAACTCCAGTGAGATGGCTTTTGTACACAAGTCCCAAAACAACATATGATGGTGTGGATACAGAGAGAACACTTACACACTGTTGGTGGAACTGCATATAAGTGCAACCTCTAGGGAAAGTAGTAACCTCAGAGAACTAAAAGTAAATCTGTCTTTTGATCCAGCAATCCCACTACTGAGTACTTAGCCAAAGGAAGAAAAATATGGTATATAAAAAGACACTTGCACCCAAATTTTTATAGCAGCACAATTCACAATTGCAAAGATGTGGAAACAGCCCAAGTGCCCATCAGTATGCCAGTGTATTAATAAAATGTAGTATATGTATACATATACTACTCAGTTCTACTCAGCCATAAAAAAATGGGGAACTATACCTTTTGCAACAACCTGGATGGAACTGGAAACCATCCTCCTAGGTGAAGTATCACAGGAATGGAAAAAACAAACACCGTATGTGCTCACTTTTTAATTGGATCTATTCTAAAGGCTCAACATGCATGTGTACATATGATAGTAAAATTCAATGAAAATCAAGGAGATGGGAGGAGGGGAGAGGATGAGTAAATTTACATTTAACAGTAAATTCACATTTAACATTTAGATGTTAGAGTCTAGGAGAGGGACACAATTGTAACCTTGACTCAGACGAGAATATTTGTGCCCCCATAACATGAAATTGAAAAAAAAAAAAGGAAAGAAATTGGCTTCATTCTTTTACTAAAATGGAGAGGTATTCTTAGGGCTTCAACATAGCCTGCTGTATTTGGCCCGTAGTAAGTCTAGAGGCCACTATCTGATAATAGAATCCTTTGCAAACATGATGTGAAGGTAGCTTTTTTCTCATAGTTTAGTATTTATGTTTTCTGGAATTGCTGGAAACAATGACAGAATTTTGTTTGCTTTTCTCCTTAATTCTACTAAATGGTTGGTTCATGGCTGACAATTTATGTACTATGGATGAGAATATTTTAAATGACTACCCAAGAATTTAAAGTACAACGAGCATTATATGAAAAAAAAATTGGGGGACATTCTCCCTAATATTTGGAAATTGCTATTTTTCCTTTAAGCTGAACTATTTTTTTTCTCCATGGCTGAAATCCTTCTGTTTCTACACATTCTTTTCCATTTTACATGATCTCTTATTTGTGTTGAAAAGCACATTTTTGGCTGGGAATGGTAGCCCACACCTAATCCTAGCATTTTAGTAGACTAAAGTGGGTTGATCTCTTGAGGCTAGGAGTTTTGAGACCAGTCTGGGCAACGTAGGAAGACCCTGCCTCTGCAAAAGATTAAAAAATTATCCTGGCATGGTGGTGCTTGCCTGTAGTCCCAACTACTCTGGAGGCTGAGGCAGGAGGATCACCTGAGCCCAGGCATTCAATGTTGCTGTGGGCTCTGATCTGGCTATTGTTGTACCCTAGCCTGGGTGATTCCAAAATCCTGTCTTAAGAATAAAATAAGATAAAATAAATTAAAAAAATTGAACCCTCTGCATTTCTTTTGCGGGAGCGCTGTAGCGTAAAACTATTTTCTATTTTTAACAGTGTACGTTTAGGACAAATTGGGTAGGTATGTAAGTAGAAAATGTATGTATTATTTTAGTGTTACAGCAGGTGAACGAGAATGGTGTGTGGAAATGCCAATCGGTAGTAGTAAATAAAACTTTGTAAATACCTTATGCATAGTATAGAGTTTGCTGACAGCTTCAACTGGGTGTTATCAGCTAGTTTCTGTCATTTGGGATTTATTTGATGAACTGCGTTATATGATTTTAGCTGACTTGCCAGTTAACAGTTATTCTGGCTGATTCTTAGCTGACTGCCAGTCAACAATTATTCTGTGCCGATTCTGCAGTTTTTCCACAATTGTCAGTGTTCTAGTCCTGACTATAGTTCTTCAGCATAGTGTAGTTCATAAATGACAGCACTGATGACTTGTGTGAGAACTCACCACTTGCCAGATTGCCCAGATGCCGGCATTTGTGATTCATTCAGGAAATATATCTTAAGGACCTACTATATGCTAGAGCACACTGGTGTGCTGTAAAAAATTTTAAAAACCATTAATTAATTTTCAAAAGAAGTTCAAAGCACAGTAAATCTAATTTTTTTGATCAATTTAAGTATCCCAGGAATGGATTAACAAACTGTGGTATATGTATACTATGGAACACTATTTGCCCACTAAAAAAGATGGAGACTTCACATCTTTTGTATTAACCCAGATGGAGGTGGAACTTATTGTTCTTAGTAGTAAAGCATCACGAGAATGGAGAGGCAAGAATCCAGTCCCTCTAATGTAATATGAAGGCAGCATATGAAGAAGCATCTTCTAATATGAAGATGAACTAGTTCCACCTTCGTCCTGGGATGATGGGCATTTAGGTTGTTTCCACAGTTTGGCAATTGTAATTGAGTTGCAATAAACAGTCTAGTGCAAATGTCCTTATGATAAAAGCAATTTTTTTCTTCAGGGTAGATGTGCAATAATGGGATTGCAGGATCAAATGGGAGGTCTAAGTTTGAGTTCTTTGAGGATTCTCCATACTTCCTTCCAAAAAGGTTGTAGTACAAGTTGGCAGTCCCACCACCAATGTAAAAGTGTCCCTTTTCTCTGCATCCACGCCAGGATCTGCAGCTTTGAGACTTTATGATGTGGGCCATCACTGGGGTTAGGTGATATCTTAGGGTAGTTTTGATTTGCATTTCTCTGATAATTAGGGGTGAAGAGCATTTTTTCATATGTATGTTAGCCATTTGTCTTTTTTATTCTAGTCATGATTCCTGCCCAGTGATAGATGGGATTGTTGGGCCTTTTTTTGTTGATTTAATTTGAGTTCTCTGTAGATCCTAGTTATCAAGCTTTTGTCTGATTCATAATATGCAAATATCTTCTCCCATTCTGAAGGTTGTCTGTTTGCTTTGGTTGTCATTTCCTTAGCTGTACAGAAGCTTTTCAGTTAATTAAGTCCCATTTGTTTATTTTTGTTGCAGTCGCCATGGAAGTCTTCTTCATAAAATCTTTCCCTAGGCCGGTATCTTCAAGGGTTTTCTTTCCCCATATTTTCTTTGAGTATTTTTATTGTTTTTTTTTTGTAGAGACAGAGTCTCACTTTAGTGCCCTTGGTAGAGTACCGTGGCATCATAGCTCATAGCAACTTCCCAACTCCTGGGCTTAGGCAACTCTCTTGCCTCAGCTTCCCGAGTAGCTGGGACTATAGGTGCACGCCAGAACACTCGGCTATTTTTTTGTTCAGTTTGGCCAGGGCTGGGTTTGAACCCGCCACCCATGGTATATGGGGCTGGCGCCCTACTCACTGGGTCACAGGGACCACCTGAGGATTTTTATTGTTTCATGCCTTAGATTTAAATCTATTATCCATCTTGAATCAATTTTTGTAAGTGGTAAAAGGTGCAGGCCCAGTTTCAGACTTTTGCATGTGGTTATCCAGTTCTCCCAGCACCATTTATTGAACAGGGATTCTTTCCCCAGTTTTATGTTCTTGTTTGGTTTATCAAAGATCGGGTGACTATAACAGGTTAGTGTCATCTCATGGTTTTCTATTCAGTCCCAAATGTCATTGTCTCTATTTTTGTGCCAATACCATGCTGTTTTGATCACTATGGCCTTGTAGAATAGTTGAAAGTCTGATAGGGTGACAACCCCTGGCTTTGTTTTTATTACTAAGAATGCCATGTCTATACAGGGTTTCTTCTGGTTCCATACAAAACGAAGAGTTATTTTTTTCCAAATCTTTTTTTTTTTTTTTTTTCCTGCAGTTTTTGCCTGGGCTCGGTTTGAACCCACCACCTCCAGCATATGGGGCCGGCACCCTACTCCTTTGAGCCACACGTGCTGTCCTATTTTTTCCAAATCTTGAAAGTATGATGATAGTATTTTAATGGGGATTGCATTGAATCTGTGGATTGCTTTGGATAGTACAGACATTTCCACCATGTTGATTCTTCCCAGCCATGAGCATGGTATATTCTTCCATTTGTTAATAAGAGGTCCTTCACCTCTTTTATTAAGTATATTCTTAGGTATTCCTTTTTTTTTTTTTTCCTGAAGCTACTATGGAAGGAATTGTGTCCTTGATTAGCTCTCATCTTGGCTATTACTGGTATGTAGAAAGGCTACTGATTTGTGGACATTGATTTTATATCCTGAGACATTGCTGTATTCTTTGATCACGTCTAGGAGTCTTTCGGGTTCTCTAAGAGACTATGAAATCATATCGTCAGCAAAGAGTGAGAGTTTGATCCTCTGCCCCCATTTGGATGCCCTTTATTTCCTTCTCTTGCCTGATTGTATTGGCTAGAATTTCCAGCATTAGGGTGAATAGCAGTGGCGATACAGGACAACCCTGTCTGGTTCCAGTTCTAAGTGGAAAAAGCCTTCTATTTTACTCCATTCAGTATAAGATTAGCTGTGTGTTTGTCATTGATGTTTTTGATCACGTTAAGAAATGTGCCACCTATGCCTAAATTCTTAGGTGTTCTAATTAGAAAAGGATGCTAAATTTTACCGAGTGCTTTTTCTGCATCTATTGAGTGGACCATATGGTCTTTGCTTTTGTTTCTGTTGATATGGTGAATTATGTTTATGGACTTGAGTATGGTAAACCAACCTTGCATCCCAGGGATGAAACCTACTTGGTCGGGATGAATATGATTTTTTTTTTTTAATGTGTAGCTGTAATCTATTGGCTAGGATTTTTTTTTTTTTGTAGAGACAGAGTCTTACTTTATGGCCCTGGGTAGAGTGCCGTGGCCTCACACAGCTCAGAGCAACCTCCAACTCCTGGGCTTAAGCGATTCTCTTGCCTCAGTCTCCCGAGTAGCTGGGACTACAGGCGCCCGCCACAACGCCCGGCTAAATTGGCTAGGATTTTATTGAGAATTTTTGGATCTATATTTGTTAGTGAAATTGGTCTGAAATTCTCCTTTTTAATTGGGTCTTTTCCTGGTTTTGGTATCAGGATGATGTTTCCTTCATAAACATGTTGTGGAAGGTCCTTCCTTCTCAATTTTTTTGAATAATTTCTGCAGTATGGGTATAAGCTCTTCTTTGAAGGTTTCATAGAATTCTGGTGTGAAGCCATCTGGACCAGGGCATTTTTTTTTGTTGTTGGGAGATTTTTTGTTGTTTCTTCAATTTCATTTCTTGAAATCAGTCCGTTTAAGAGATCTATTTCCTCTTAAGTCAAGGGAGAGGGTGTGATTCCAGGTATTGATCTATTTCTCCCACATTGTCAAATTTCTGGGCATAGTGTTTCTTGTAATACTCAGAAATGATCTCTTGTATCTCTGTGGCATCTGTTATTTCCTCTAACATGCTATCTTTTTAATGACACAGTAGGCTTAGGCAACTGTAAACGTTCTTTTTTATTATTGTGGTTAAATATATATCATAAAATTTATCATGTTGAAAAATTATCATTTATCATGTCATTTAAGTGACATTAAGTGCATTCATATTGCCCTGCAGCCATTACCACCATCTATTTCCAGAACTTTTACATCAGTTCACACTGAAACTCTGCCCATTAAATTCCACATAGACCCTCCCTGCAGCTCCTGGCAACCACCATTCTACTTTTTTATCTCTATGAATTTGATTACTCTATATGCATTACATAAGGGAATCATCCAATGTTTGTCCTTTGGTGACTGGCTTATTTCACGTAGGAAAGTGTCCTCACAGTTCATCTAGGTGGTAGCCTGTGTCATAATTTCTTTCCTTTTTAAGGTTGATAATATTCCATTATATATCTGGACCACATTTGGCTATTCATTCATCTGTGGATAGACTTGAGTTGGTTCCACTTTTTGGCTGTTATGAATAAGAGTGCTATAAACAGGGGTGTACAAGTACCTCTTTCAGTCCTGCTTTCTATTATTCGTGGTAGATATACGGTCTGACGAGTTTGCAAAATCATCCTAGAAAAAGTGCTACATACCCCACTGATGAATATCCCTATGCTCACTGAAAAGTACTTCTCTTGAGAAGCTGTGCACCAACTCCAGAACCTTCAAACCAGTTTTGGAACTCTTTTTCTGGAATGACCACCATATCACTCTTGACGTCCTGAATCAATATGTCTTCCTTTCAATATTTCCTTTATTTTGGGTAAAGAAAAAAGTGACTGGGGGCCAACTCAGGTGAGTAGGTAGGGTGTTCTAATACAGTTAATTATTTATTGGCTAAAAACTCCCTCAACATAGTGTTCATCGGTGAGCAAATCTATAAATATAGTACATCACATAAATAAAAAAAAGGCCATATGATTCTCTTAATTGATGCAAAAAAAGCTTTCGATAATATCTAGCACCCTTTCGTGATCAGAACACTTAAGAAAATAGGCATAGAAGGGAGATTTCCTTTTTTTTTACTGACAGCATCTCACTTTGTCGCCCTTGGTAGAGTGCCCATGGCGTCACAGCTCACAGCAACCTCCAGCTCTTGGGCTTAGGTGATTCTCTTGCCTCAGCTTCCCAAGTAGCTGGTACTGTAGGTGCCCGCCACGATGCTCGGATATTTTTTGTTGCAGTTTGACTGGGGCCGGGTTTGAACCCACCACCCTCAGTCTATGGGGCCAGTGCTCTACTCACTGAGCCACAGGCACCGCCGTCGAAGGGAGATTTCTTAAACTTATAGAGGGCATCTGCAGCAAACCCACAGTCGGTAATATCATATTGAATGGAGTAAAATTGAAAACATTTCCACTCAGATCAGGAACTAGGCAAGGATGCTAATCGTCTCTACTGCTGTTCAACATAGTAATGGAAGTCTTAGCCATCGCAATCAGGTAAGAGAAGGCGATCAAGGGTATCCAAATAGGGTCAGAGGAGATCAAACTCTCACTCTTTGCTGATGACATAATACTATACCTGGAAAATCCCAGGGACTCAACTACAAAACTCTTAGAAGTGATCAGGGAATACAGCAGTGTCTCAAGATACAAAATCAATGCTTACAAATCAGTAGCTTTTATATATGCCAATATTAGTCAAGCTGAAAATATAGTCAAGGACTATTCCTTTTATAGTAGTACCAAAGAAGATGAAATATCTGGGAATTTACCTAACAAAGGATGTGAAAGATCTCTAAAAGAGAATTATGAAACTCTGAGAAAAGAAATAGCTGAAGACCAAGTGCCCATTGACCCACGAATGTGTACCAGCAAATTGTGGTACATGTATACCGTACATGTACCGTAAGGAATATTATGCAGCCTTAAAGAAAGATCAAGACTTTACCTCTTTCATGTTTACATGGATGGAGCTGGAGCATATTCTTCTTAGCAAAGTATCTCAGGAATGGAAGAAAAAGTATCCAATGTGCTCAGCCCTACTATGAAGCTAATTTATAGCTTTCACATGAAGGCTATAACCCAACTATAGCACAAGAATATGGGGAAAGGGCCAAGGAAGGGGAAGGGAGAGGGGAGGTTAAGGTGGAGGGAGGGTAATGGGTGGGGCCACACCTACGTGCATCTTGGAATGGGTACAGGCGAAACTTACTAAATGCAGAATACAAATGTCTACATACAGTAACTAAGAAAATGCCATGAAGGCTATGTTGAACAGTTTGATGAGAATATTTCAGATTGTATATGAAATCAGCACATTGTACCCCTTGATTGCACTAATGTACACAGCTGTGATTTAACAATAAAAAAAAATAAAAGAAATAGCTGAAGATGTTAACAAATGGAAAAACATACCATGCTTATGGCTGGGAAGAATCAACATTGTTAAAATGTCCGTACTACTCAAAGCAATCTACAGATTTAATGCAGTCCCTATTAAAGCACCATTGTCATATTTTAAAGAACTTGAAAAAATAGTGCTTTTTTTTTTTATTTTTTTTTTTTTTGTAGAGACAGAGTATCACTTTACCACCCTTGGTAGAGTGCCATGATGTCACAGGACTCACAGCAACCTCCAGCTCTTGGGCTTTCGCGTTTCTCCTGCCTCAGCCTCCCCAGCAGCTGGGACTACAGGCGCCCGCCACAACGCCCGACTATTTTTTGGTTGCAGTTCAGCCGGGGCTAGGTTTGAACTCGCCACCCTCGATATATGGGGCCAGCGCCCTACTCACTGAGCCACAGGCACCACCCCAATAGTGCTTCATTTTATATGGAATCAGAAAAACCTCAAATAGTCAATACATTATTCAGAAATAAAAACAAATCAGGAGGTATCACATTACCAGACTTCAGGCTATGCTATAAATCTATAGTGATCAAAACAGTATGGTACTGGCACAAAAACAGAGAGGTAGATTTATGGAACAGAATAGAGAACCAAGAGATGAACACAGCTACTTATTGTCATTTTATTTTTGACAAGCCTATCAAAAGATGGTGGGGTTGGCTCGGTGCCTGTAGCACAGTGGTTACGGCCCCAGCCACATACACCGAGGCTGGTGGGTTCAAACCTAGCCCAGGCCAGCTAAAAGAGTAATGACAACTGCAATAAAAAATAGCTAGGCATTGCAGTGGGCACCTGTAGTCCCAGCTACTTGGGAGGCTGAGGCAAGAGAATCGCTTAAGTCCAAGAGTTTGAGGCTGTGAGCTGTGACCCCATGGCACTCTACCCAGGGCGATATAATGAGACTCTGTCTCAAAAACAAACAAACAAACATGCAGTGGGGGAAAGACTCCCTGTTTAACAAATGGTGCTGCGTGAACTGGCTGGCGACCTGTAGAAGACTGAGACTGGACCCACACCTTTCACCATTAATAAAAATTGATTTCATTGAATAAAAGATTTAAACTTAAGACATTAAACTATAAAAATACCAGAAAAGTGTGCAGGGAAATTACTTGAAGAAATCAACCTGGGAGAACACTTTATGAGGAAGGACCCACCCCCGGCAATTGAAGCAACACCAAAAATACATTACTTGGATCTGATCAAACTAAAAAGCTTTTGCACAGCTAAGAGCACAGTAAGTAAAGGAAACAGACAACCTTCAGAATGGGAGAAGATTTTTGCAGGTTATGCTTCCAACAAAGGTCTGATAACTAGGATCCATAGAAAACTCAAACTAATCAATAAGAAAAGAACAAATAACCCTATTGCTATGTGGGCAAGAGACTTGAACAGAAACTTCTCTGATGAAGACAGGCACATGGCCTACAAACACATGAATAAATGCTCATCATCTTTAATCATCAGAGAAATGCAGTTCAAAACCACTTTGAGATATCGTCTAACTCCAGTAAGTTAGCCCATATAACAAAATCCCCAAACTACATATGTTGGCGTGGATATGGAGAGAAAGGAACATTTCTACACTGCTGGTGGGAAAGCAAGCTAATACAACCTTTTTAGAAAGAAGTTTGGAGAATACTTAAGGGACTAAAACTAAACCTACCATTTGATCCTGCAGTTCCTCTACTAGATATATACCCAGATGATCAAAAATCATTTTACAAGAAAGACATTTGCACCAGAATGTTTATGGCAGCCCGATTCATAATTGCCAAGACATAGAAACAGCCCAAGTGCCTATCAATCCGTGAATGGATTAACAAATTGTGGTACACCATGGAATACTATGCAGCCATAAAATGATGGAGACTTCACATCTTTTATGTTTACCTGGATGGAGCTGGAACATATTCTTCTTAGTAAAGTATCTCGAGAATGGGGAAAAAAAGTATCCAGTGTACTCAATACTGCTATGAAATCAGTATATAATCACCTACACATTCATATGAATGGTAAAACATAACTATAGTTGAGAAAGTAGAAGGAAAGAGGAGAAAGGGCAGGGGAGGAGGGAGGATATTTGGGGGGACCTCACCTAATGGGCATGGTGTAATGGTACATTTTAAAACTATTAAGGGAAGAATGTAATTGTGGTGGCTGTGTTAATCAATTGGTTCAATATAAGCATTTCACGTTATATATCAAATCAGTACACTGAACCCCATTAATGCATCAAAGGACACAGTTATGATTTAATGAAAACAACAAAAAATAAATAAAAACAAAAAACAAAAGATTTTCCTGTTTCTCTTTTTGTGTTTATTTTGGTCTGCTGTGGTGCTTACAGTCAGCTGATGATTTTGATTCACAATTTGACAACTTTTTGCAATGTTTTCATCAGTTCTGCTCATTGCTGGCCATCCTGACCGAATTTCATCAGTGACATTTTCCCTTCAGAAAAATGTTTAATCCATTTGTAGACTGCCATTTTCATGGCATTATCTCCATAAACTTGGACTAACATGTCCCTGATTTTACTTCTACTCTTGCCAAGTTTAACAAGAAATTGAATGTTTGTTTGTTGCTCTAATTCAAGCTCCGACATTTTTGCAACAGCACACAAAAACATACAACTATACTGAACACTATTCAGTAAAATGCCACCACATGTTGACACAAACACAACTGTGAGATACTGATATACCAGAGTTATGCAACTTTATTGAGTTGCTTGTACAGTGCTGACAATGTAAGTGCTTAGTGGTAAGTTCATGAACTTAATTGTCAGACCTATACCCAGCAGTGAAATTGTTGGATATTACTGTAATTCCATATGTTTAAATTTTATTTTATTTTATTTATTCAATTTTTCTGAGACAGAGTCTTACTCTGTCACCCAGGCCATAGCCTCAGCCTAACTCACAGCAGCCCCAGACTCCTGGGCTAAAGCAATTTTCTTGCCTCAGCCTTTTGAGTAGTAGCTGGGATTACAGGTGTGTGGCACCACACCAGGTTATTTTTTTATTTTTAGGAGATACGGGGTCTTGATTTGCTCAGGCTGGTCTCTTGACCTCAAGCTATCCTCTTGCCTCAACCTTCCAGAGTGTTAGAATTACAGGTGTCAGCTACTGCGCCTGACCGATTTTTAATTTTTTTTTTTTTACAAACTCTATGTCATTTCTACAACAGCAACACCATTTGACCTTCCCACCAGCAATGCAAAAGGGTTCTGGTTTCTCAACATCCGCCCTGCCTCCCTCCCTCCCTCCCTTCATTCCTCCCTCCCTTCCTTCCTGATTATAGTATGAAGTGGTATCTCCTTGTGGTTTTGATTTGCATTTTCCCAATGATTAGTGATGGTGAGCGTCTTTTTATGTTCTTTTTGACTAATTACATATCTTCTTTGGAGAAATGTTTATTTATATCCTTTACCTGTTCTTAAATTGGGTTGTCTTTTTTAACTGTTGACTTATAAGAGTTCTTCCTTATGCTATAGAAAAAATATATTTTCTAGATATCAGCTCCTTAATGATATGATTTGCAAATATTTTCTCCCATTCATTGGTTATCTTTTAAATTTTTTTTTTTTTTTTTTTTGAGGTAAGGTTTTGCTCTGTTGCTGGGGCTAGAACGTGGTGGCATCATCATAGCTCACTGCAACCTCAAATTCCTGGCTCAAGTGATTCTCCTCCCTCAACCTCCTGAGTAGGTGGGATTACAAGGGCATGTCACTACGCTTGGTTAATTTTTCTATTTCTTTATAGAGATGGGGGTCTTGCTACATTGTCCAAGCTGGTCTTGAACTCCTGGCCTCACATAGTCTTCTCACTGTCCTCTCATTCAACCTTCTAAATGCTAGGATTAAAGGTGTGAAACCTTGGCCTCTTTCTACCTTTTTAAAAAATCCACTTTATCTTATGTGATCTTTTTATTTTCACTTTTTAAAAACACTTTAAAAGTGGGGTTTTTTTTTGTTTGTTTGTTTGTTTTTGAGACAGAGTCTCACTATGTCACCATCACGGTAGAATGCCGGTGGCGAAACAGCTCACAGCAACCTCAAACTCTTGGGCTTAAGTGATTCTCTTGCCTCAGCCTCCCAAGTAGCTGGGACTACAGGCGCCCACCGCAACACCTGGCTATTTTTTTATTGTAGTTGTCATTGTTGATTTTAGCTGGCCCGGGCTGGGTTTGAACATGCCAGCCTTGGTGTATGTGGCCGACTCCCTACCCACTGAGCTACAGGTGCCGCCTGCATAAAAGTTTTTAGTCTTGATGAAGTCCACTTTATCTGCTTTTTCTTTTGTTGCTTATGCTTTTGGTGTACAGTTAAGAAACTGCTACCAAATTCAAGGTCATGAAGATTTATTTACTCTTGTGTTTTTTTCTAAGCTTTTTATAATTTTTGCTTACATTTACTTCTTGATCTATTGAGTTAAATTTTGTATATGGTACAAGGTAGAAGTCTAATGTTATTTCTTTGGATATAGTTATCTAATTCTCCAAGCACCAGTTGTGGGATGTTGAATTGATTGGTTCCCTTTGCATTTCTATTCTGATTTCATTGGTCTGTATATCTGTCTTACACCAGCACCACAGTCTTGATTACTATAGCTTTGTAATACATTTTAAAATTTGGAAGTGTGAGTTCTCTAACCTTGTTCTTTCTCGAGATTGTTTTGGTTATGATGGATCCCTTGGTTCCCTGTAAATGTTAGAACTGTGTATTACTTTCTAGAAAGAAGTCAACTGGCACTCTAATAGGGATTGCTTCGAATCCATAGATGTTTTGGAGATTATTACTATCTTAATAGCAAACTTACTTTTATTGCTTTGATATATTAATAATACATGGTCCAACATTCTCAGCTCATAGCTCCTGACTTTATATGTCCTCAGTTCTACAGACTTCTGGTTAGTCTCTCAATTTCAGATCAAGTTCCCAGCTAGAATCCTTGCTACACTCAGTTGTAGTAGGGAGTAGAAGGGTAGGATCATGAATGTAAACACGTAAACATTGCTGTTAGGGGCTTATTTCTATCTGTGAAGGAAGGGATTTCTCAAAAGAGGAGTATAGGTTTGAGAGACAACATAGAGTTGTTCACCTCACTTTTTATTGATGGAAGAAGTAGTTCAGGGTGGAAATGCTGTGGAACACCCAGTGTAGTGAAGTAGAGCTTTGAGGTACATTCCATAGTTGAGGTAAGAGAGAAAAGAAGCCAGCAAAGCAGATAGAGGAGGTGTAGTTGGAGAGAAACCCCCTTGAAGTTCAGTATGATGAAAGTGTCTTTAGAAGAAAGAGTCTTAGGCTGAGAAAAACTCTAGATTTGGTAGAATTTTATGGCAATTTGATTTAAGAGCTTAACAGGTAAGTAATGGCAAAGTACAAGGTCATTTGTTTAATGTATTGCTTCTGCTAGACCAGTGTTTCCTTAATTTCAGTCATTGAGGTACTACCATCATGATTTTATTAGAGCAGAGAACTAACTATAGTATTGGTTATTTTTATTTATTTATTATTATTTTTTTTTAGAGATAGGTTCTTACTTCATCGCCCTCGGTAGAGTGCTGTGGTATCACAGCTCAGAGCAACCTCCAGCTCTTCAGCTTAGGCGATTCTCTTGCCTCAGCCTCCCGAGTAGCTGGGATTTCAGGTGCCCACCACAGCGCCCGGCTATTTTTTGTTGTTGTTGTTGTTTCAGTTTGACCAGGGCCAGGTTTGAACCCGCCACGCTCAGTATATGGGGCTGGTGCCCTACTCAGTGAGCCACAGTTGCTGCCCAGTGTTGGTTATTTAATATTTTCTCTTAAATAGCTCACTGTAGAAATATATTTACTTTTAAATGGAAGCTTTAAAACACTACTATATATAGAAAATCAGTGTAGGCATTTCTGCAAAATGTGGTAAGTGCTCCTGAAAACTGTTAACATTTTGCTAAATCATATACCCAAAATAACAGGACTCAAGGGCAAATAAGGACAGAACACTTAACAACTATTATGTGATTTAAAAACTCTAATATATGAATTTTAATACAGAATTATAGTTTGAAAGGCACTTTAAATTCCTAGAGAATATTTACTACAGTAAATATAGAGCTTTCCCTTTAAAAAAGGTAAAAGTAGTTTGAGGCTGGTGAGTTATGGACGAAGGGCATAAGCAAAAGGGGCAAAGCAGGGGCAAGCCTCGTTGATGGAAATACAGAGGGTGAATGAGTGTGGTATCTTATCTCATGTTGATTTCTTTTGCACAAAAATGGGGGGGAACGCTGTTACAAGCACTTTAAAAACACATCAAAATGAACCCAAGAGGATCACATATACCACTTAGATTCCTCTGCTGATATTTTTATAAAACAGAAACAACAATATTAATTTTTAGTTATATATTATGGTCTGTCAGTGGCTTTGAGATAGAAATCTTTTTTTTTTTTTTTTTTTTTTTTACTTTTTAAAAAATTTTTATATATTTATTTATTTATTTGCAGTTTTGACCAGGGTCGGGTTTAGACCTGCCACTCTCGGTATATGGGACCAGCGCCCTACTCCCTGAGCCACAGGCGCCACCTTTTTTTTTTTTTTTTTTTAATTAAAAAGGGAGATTAGAAGTGTTAAATAGGTATTAAAAGATACACTGGCACGAAACTGAGACTTCCTCCTTATCATAATCTTTATCTGATTCAGTTTTTAGTTTATGTCATGTATACATTTCCCCTAAAGTCATTTTTTAAACCTTCAATAATGTATGTCCCATGCTTTGGAAACACTGTGTTGCTAGGCTCTTTTATTTAGTTGTTCGACTGCTTGGACTGTCATAGGTCTTACAGTTTTTAAAAGGATACCTCCCTCCTCTGCACAGAAGACAATAAACATAAAGAGGCTATGGGGTCATGTACAAAACTTTTAAAATGTGGGCTGTTTCCTTCCTTCCCTTCTGCTCCTTCTCCTCCAACTTCTCCCTGCTCCCAAGAAAAGAAAGGAAAAAAAGCCTGTGTAGGTGATAGTTTGAGATTGCTAGAAAAGGTCACATAATTAAGATTCTTATGCCTGGTGTATGTAGCCCTCCACTATCCCATTGGGGATTTCCTTCGTTTCTTTCATGTGTTGGATGTCCTGTTTCCTATAGACATTCTTGAGAAAGCGATTATGGAAGGCAAAATGAATGAATGAATGAATTTAACTCTAGAAGTTTATGGAAACTTCTGGTACCCCATTATTGTATAATTTAATGTGTTGGGCATTCATTGGGGTATTTTAATCTGATATAGTTCTAATTTTTCTGTTGTGGGTTTTTTCTCTTGTGTGTTTTGGTCTTTGTCGCCCATGTTAAAGGCTCTCCTAAAATAATGACTGGTAATCTTTGGCAGTTTTTAAAAGGATAGGATTAAGAAACTGATGGGAATCTTTGAGTATATGGATGAGGTTTGTTGTCTTTGTTTCATTGTAAGGTAGAGGAACTCAGGATTATTAGTTTCTTTGAATCAGGTTGTATAGCTGAGGAAGAGGCTGCTGGTTTCCTCAAACATTCAGTTAACATAATTTTCAGAATAGTATCCATGCTCTCAACAGTGCTGGGAAAATCTGCTAGTCTAGAGACCTTTTAGACTAGTCTGGGACTTCTTATTAGAAATATTTCAGAGAATTCTTTGGGAAGTAGGCTGTTGAGTTTTACTTTTTTTCATAGGAGTATAAAAAACACAAAATACTCTCACTTAACACTTAACTTGCTAATGGAAAGCTGACCTAATGTGGAATTCTTAAAAAGGTTATGCCCACTGGTGTTGGTTGCCTTTATCAATTTCTGTCTCTACCCTCTCTAAATTTTAGAAGACCTTTATCACTTCTGAGAAAGATGAAGTAGTAGAATAACAACCTTCCCTTTTCAGGTTAAACCTAGCCCTCCCCCCAAAAAATCAGGAAAAAAAGGTGACCAACCATTTTAATCTTAAAAACAAAACCCACTACTTGGGAGGCTGAAGCAAGAGAATCACTTGAGCCCAAGAGTTTGAGGTTGCTGTGAGGTCTGATGCCCTGGCACTCTACCAAGGGCAACAAAGTGAGACTCTGTCTCAAAAAAAAAAAAAAAATCACCCTAGTCTAGTCTTACAATATTAAAAATATGACCAGCCTGAGTGACAGTGAGACCTCGTCTCTACTAATCATAGAAAAAAAGCTGGGAGTTCTGTGTGTGACTGTAGTCCCAGCTACTCGGGAGGCTGATGCAGAAGGATTGCTTGAGCCCAGGAGTTTGAGGTTACTGTGAGTTAGGCTGATGTTATGGCACTCCAGCCTGGAACAACAGAGTGAGACTGTCTCAAAAAATAAAATAAAATAAAAAATAAAAACATGACAACAGTATCCACACATAATTTGTACCTTTGGATCCAGTAATTCCATGCATAAGGTAGTAAGCAAAATATCATATATTTGAAGGTATTTATTTCAGTTCTCTATTAGGACAAATAAAACACATCATTGTTGTAAGATGCATTCTGTGTAGCAGTCCTCCTGAGTAGCTGTGACTATAGGCACAGGTCTGTAAAGATTTTAAAATTTGAAAAAAATGTGTGACTTAAAAATGGAAAAAAAAATTGTATCAAATGCAATAGAGTATGATTAGAAAAATAATTACCAGATGTTTAAAATTTAATTTGGACTGGGCATAGTGGTACATGCCTATAATCTCAGCACTGTGGGAGACCAAGGTAAGAAAATTGCTTGAGGCCAGGAGTTTGAGACCAGCCTGAGCAATGTAACTGGACCATATCTCTATAAAAAATTACAAAATTAGCTGGGCATGGTGGCGTGTACCTGTAGTCCCAGCTACTCAGGAGGATTGCTTGAGTCCAAGAGTTTCAGGTTGCAGTGAGATGAGCTATTACGATGCTACTGCACTTTAGCCAGGGCAAGAGTGAGACCTTATCTAAAAAAAAAGAAAAGAAAGAAAAAAGAACAAAATTAAATTTGAGCAGCACCTGTAGCTCTGTGGGTAGGGTGCTGGCCACATACACTGAGGCTGGTGGGTTTGAACCCGGCCAAGGCCAGACAAAATCAACAACAACAACAAATAGCCGGGCATTGTGGTGGGTGCCTGTAGTCCCAGCTACTTGGAGGCTGAGGCAAGAGAATCACTTAAGCCCAAGAGTTTGAGGTTGCTGTGAGCTGTGATGTTACAGCACTCTTCTGAGGGAAACATAGTGAGACCCTGTCTCTAAAAAAGTAAATTTGAAGGAGAATACTGTAACATAGAATTTGGATTGAGAATGCAGTTGTGTAAAGTCCATATATATGTTGGCAAAGATTAGGGCTACAACTTGCCCCAAAATTATTATTGCTAAATAGAAAAAGGTCCCCTCTGCACAGATGTAGCTCTCAAAGACAGAGAATCAGCTAGCAGGACAGCCCCCTTCATGGGAATTAGGAAAATCCTCTTCTAGGCTGATTGTTTATGTATGTGTCCAGGCACATGGATTAGCAAGTGAAGCATGGGCTGAATTTCCCACCCTCTCTCATCTCCTATTGTAGGTGTTCTTGTGTAGAAAAGAAGCTCTAACAAAATCGTTCACTATGTGTTAGGTGCAGTACTAAGTGCTTTACAAGCAATATTGAACAACATTCGTAACATTACATGAGATAAGTATTATTATCCTTATTTTACAGTTAATTCTTCAGCCTAGACATTTTCTGAACATCACAATCATATATCTAACTGCCTGTGTAGTTAATTTTCAGTATATCAGCTGGGGTAATCCTCTTAAGATGCAAGATGATGGTTGTCACTCTCTGCTCAAAACCTTTCAATGGCTTCTTATTTTCTTTTCTCTCAGTAAAGGGCACAAGGCATTATGTTAACTGCATTGTCCCTGATCCTCTCTAGCTGTACTCTCTCATTTAGCTCTGTTCTCTTTGCTCTTCCTTGTACACAGGGTTTTCACTGGCTGTCCGCTGCCTGGAATGTTCTCGGGAGCCATCTACAAGTAAAACTCACTTACTTCCAGATCTTGGCTTGACTGTTACCTCTTCATTGAGTCCTGCTCTTACCTCACTATGTAAATGGGAACCTGTCTCCCTCCCATCAGCACTTAGCACCAACTATTATATAATTTATTGTGTTTGCCTCTGCTGGAAGATAGGCTTCTCATAAGATCAGATCTTTCTTTCTTGTTCACTAACCTAGTTAGTAAAGAAAATTGGTGTGTGGGAAAATGAAGCAATTGGGCCAAAGGCCATACAGCTAATAAAAAGTAGAGGTAGATTTTGAGCTGATATTGTGCCTCTAATACTAGAAGATGATATCCCAAAATGTTGTGATAGGGTGAATAAGATCATAGGTAACTTTTTCGCTTTGTCCACATCCCCAAATTTAATTTTTTATTTTATTATAAATAAAAGTAAAATTAAAAGTAAATTACCAGAGTAGGAAAAAAGAGCCAGATATCAGGAAGCTAGAGCAGGCAGCCACAAGGTTAAAATCTGGTACTTCTTTGCACTGATCTTGTGTGTGTGTGATGGTATGATGAAGCCTTGATAAAACTTGTGAATAAAACTGGTAAGGTGGCCCAGGCCTGTAATCCTAGCTCTGAGAGGCTGAGGGGGGTGGATTGCTTGAACTCAGGAGTTCAAGACCAGCCTGAGCAAGAGCAAGGAAGGCCCTGTCTCTACTAAAAATGGAAAAACTAGCCAGGTATGTGGTGGCTTATGCCTGTAATCCCGCTTGGGAGGCAGAGGTAAGAGGATTGTTCAAGCCTAATAGTTTGAGGTTGCTGTGAGCTATGATGCTATGGCACTCTACCCAGGGCGACAGGGTGAGCCTCTGTCTCTAAAAAAAAACCCCAAACAAACAAACTTGTTCTGTCAGTAATCTTGGCTCTATATCTTACTAGACAATTTTACTTAACCTTTATAGTCCTCAGGATAGTTCCTCATCTCCAAAATCAGTATAATAGCCTCTCTTACAATAATGTTTAGTAGCTATTAGCTAATATCATTATCATTGTTGCAACTGCTTAGTTGGTGTAGAATTTTCAGAAATTTATTTTTTTGTGGATATATCTTGTTGCCAGTAGGGAATCAACCTATCAACCACACATCCCACTTTTTCTTTTTCCTTTATCAGCATATATATGAGGTCTGACAATTAAGGTCAGAAACTCACCCTAGAAAAAGTGCTATGTGCCTCATTGGTGAATATCATAAGGTCATGATGACGCCAGGTATGTGGTGATGGCCAGCAACTCTTTACAGCAATTTTGGAACTTTCTGGAATGGCCAGCAAAGCTGTCATCGTTGTTACCTTTGATATCCTGAATGGCATCAAAATGTCTTCCTTTCACTATTTCCTTTATCTTTCAGTAAAGAAAAAAGTCATGGGGGGGGGCAGATCAGGTGGGAAGGGTGGGTATTCTAATACAATTTCTTGTTTACTAGCTAAAAACTACCTCATAGACAGTGCTATGGTGCTGTGTGAACTGGTGCATTGTTTTGATGCCAGAGCCATAAGTTGTTGGCTGATATTTTCAGTTATGATTTTCTTGTTTTTCTGTGAATGTTTACTTGGTCTGGTATGCTTCTCATAGTCAGCCGATGATTTTGATGTACAATTTGACAACTCTTTGCAATGTTTTCATCAGTTCTGCTTGAGATACTGGCCATCCTGACCCCTCAGAAAAACATTTAATCCATTTTGTAGACTACTGTTTTCTTCAGGTCATTATCGCCATAAACTTGGACTAACACGTCCCTGATTTTACTTCTACTCTTGCCAGGTTTAACAAGAAATTGAACGTTTGTTTGTTGCTCTAATTCAAGCTCTGACATTTTTGCAACAGCACACAACTGTACTGAACACTACTCAGCAAAACGCCACCACATGTCGACACAAACACAGCTGTGAGATAATGAAATGCCAAAGTTCTGAAACCTTAACTGAGTTGTCTGTAAGTGCTGCCAATGCAGTTGTACCATGGCAAGTTTGAAATTTAATTGTCAGACTTTGTATTTTTACTATATGTGCTGCCTGAGCAAGCATAGACCTGGTATTTTTAAAGAAAGCTGGTCATATCTTACCAAAGTGATCTCCTGACCACTGATGGGTTGTGCATTGTAGTTTGAAAAAATGCTGAGTATACTTTAGAAAAGAAAGAGACTTGACATTTTGAAGTCTTTTTCCTGAAGAAGCTGTTATTATGAAGAACTATCTTGTCTTTGTTTATATCATATTGGGTGATATTTTAGTTACACCACAAAAAGGGCCCAAAGAAGGCAACTGAAGTGAATCTCAAGATAGAATGCGTGTCAGGTTGTTCAGGGACTTGGCTTTTTGAGTTGTGTTGCATAATTTAGTGCCATGTGCCTTTCTACTCTAGATTTTTTGTTTCTTGTAAATTCAAATACTATTTAGAGTTTATAAGCCCATCTTTTTTTTTTTTTTTTTTTTGAGGCAGAGACTCAAGCTGTTGCCCTGGGTAGAGTGCTGTGGCATCACAGCTCATAGCAACCTCCAACTCCTGGGCTCAAGAGATTCTCTTGCCTCAGCCTCCCAAGTAGCTGGGACTACAGGCTCCTGCCACAATGCCCGGCTATTTTGTGGTTGCAGTCGTCATTGTTATTTGGCGGGCCCAGGCTGGATTCGAACATGCCAGCTCAGGTGTATATGTTTGACGCCTTAGCTGCTTGAGCTACAGGCACAGAGCCTAGCCCATCTTTTTATCCCCCTTGAGACAGGGCTGGCTCTGTTGTCTAGGCTGTCCTTGAAGTCCTTGGGACTATAGGCATAAGCCCCCCAGCTATAAGCCCATTGTTTAGTTTGAATATAGCAAAGATTTTACATGCTAACTTTCTTTTCTTTTTCTTTCTTTCTTTTTTTTGGAGACAGAGTCTCTGTTGCCATGGTGGCATAGCTCACAGCAACCTCAAATTCCTGGGCTCAAACAATCCACTTGCCTCAGCCACCTGAATAGCTGGGACTGTGGGTGTTGTACCACCACACGCGGCTAGTTTCTCTATTTTTTAGTAGAGACAGGGTCTCACTCTTGCTCAGGCTAGTCTTTTTTTTTGTAGAGACAGAGTCTCACTTTGTGGCCCTTGGTAGAGTGCCGTGGCCTCACAAAACTCACAGCAACCTCCAACTCCTGGGCTTAAGCGATTCTCTTGCCTCAGCCTCCCGAGTAGCTGGGACTACAGGCACCCGCCACAATGCCCGGCTATTTTTTGGTTGCAGTTTGGCTGGGGCCGGTGCCCTACCGACTGAGCCACAGGCGCCGCCCCTCAGGCTAGTCTTGAACTCCTCAGTTCAAGCAATCCACCCACCTCAGCCTCCCAGAGTGCTAGGATTACGGATTACAAGTGTGAGCCACCATGGCTGGCTACACTCTTAACTTTCTGAAAAGAAATAGTCACGTAGGGAATAAATGTGATTGACAAGCAAACTATGATAATAAAACGGACATTTTGATATACAAAGAAATAGTTCTGAAAAGATAAAGTTTAGACTATAAAAATCATGAATTACATAATTAAAGCAAATATATCCTCAAACTCCAGGTGGCAGAAAGATACATGAAACCAATAAAAGGCAAAATTTTTTGTGAATTTATGGACCCTACCACTCTCACAAATAATGTAGGATAGAAAAAATAAATTCAGAGAAATTTATACAGAGTCATGATTGACAGACGTAGAGTGGGTGACTGTGGAGAGCTAAGAACTGTAGTATCTGGCAATTACTATCACACCACCTTTTTTCTCTCTTCCTTTTTCTTTTTTACAAGTAGCTGGGACTACAGGCACTGGCCACAACGCCTGGCTAATTTTTGGTTGCAGCCATGACTGTTGTTTGGCAGGCCTGGGCTGGATTCGAACCCACCAGCTCAGGCATATGTGGCTGGCGCCTTAGCTGCTTGAGCCGTAGGTGCTGAGCCAGAAGTCTTACTTTTAAGAAGTTTGCTTGGGGCAGCGCCTGTGATTCAGTGAGTAGGGTGCTGGCTCCATATACCGAGGGTGGCAGGTTCGAACCAGGCCCCGGCCAAACTGCAGCAACAACAACAACAAAAAAGAAGCTTGCTAAAGTAGTAACACATGGCTGCAATCCCAGGAGGCTGAGACAGGAAGATTACTGGACTGCAGGCACATGAATTGTACCTGTTTGCATAAATATTCTATAAATTAGACATTTTGCCAGTGTACTAGGGCATTGTCCTTTCCTAGGAGGTTTTTTTTTTTAAAAAACTAGTCTTGCTAGCCAGGTGTTGTGGTGGGCGCCTGTAGTCCCAGCTACTCGGGAGGCTGAGGCAAGAGAATCGCTTAAGCCCAGGAGTTGGAGGTTGCTGTGAGCTGTGTGAGGCCACGGCACTCTACCGAGGGCCATAAAGTGAGACTCTGTCTCTACAAAAAAAAAAAACAAAAACAAAAAAACTAGTCTTGCTATAAATTGTCCCAGTTTTAGTTCTGTGGCTTTGAGTCTGAGGTAATTAACAGTTTTTTGATATTTTTATGTTGCAGTAAATATTCATGTGTGTTTGTGCAGTGCTGGGTGTTTTTCTCTTGTAGGATGGATGGTCAAATGAAATGTGAATTTAAATCTTTAATTAATAGACATCGTTAAATTGTTACATTAGACCAGTGTTTTTCAACCTTTTCTATCTCATAGCACACTTGAACCCATAGTTGAACTTCTGCTGTACCCTTACATTATGTTGATAAAAAAAAGTAAAAAAAAAAAAAAAAGAATAGACTTACTGTACTATTTAGAAAATAATTTAATGATCTTTAAAAATTTTTGAGGCATACCAGTTGAAAATCCCTGGGTTACACTGTTGTGGTTTACACTCTTAGCAGTATATAAAAAAGGTAGATTGCCTTCAAATGCTTGTGCTAGATATTTTCAGTCTTTTAAATTTTATAAATCGGATTTTTTTTTTTTTTTAAGGCAACTGTGAAACAAAGTTTATTGAAGAAGAGAAAGGTAGGCTTGGGCTGCGCCTGTGGCTCAAAGGAGTAGGGTGCCGGCCCCATATGCTGGTGGTGGCGGGTTCAAACCCAGCCCCTGCCAAAAACTGCAAAAAAAAAAAAAAAAAAAGAAAGAAAGATAGGCTTGGAAAGATAGGCTTACAGAATAAGAAAGCTTACAAAGCAGGATACATTTGCCAATAGACAGTGAAGGGCCTCCATTGCCAGGGCAAGAAGCAAAGAGGCCCATAAATCTGATATTAAAAATAATATTTTACTTAATGATTTGTGTTTTTCTACTTTACATAGAAACATATGTTCATTAGCCTTTATATTTCCTTTCTGTGGATTTAATTCCCTGTTTTTTGTTTTTTTTTTCTACCTTGTGGCATTGTTCGTCTTTCTCTTACTAGTTTTCAGGAGTTCTTTGTATATTAGGAATAATCCTTTATAATGAAATGTATATGTCTTTTTAAATGATTTGTTTCTTCCAACATGATGAATTTTTCCATTCATGAAAGAATGCATTTGTTTTTAAAACTTTTCTATAGAGCTGTGAAAGATCTTTCACATTGAGAAGTGGATTTCTGCTTTAGCCTATGTGTTTTTTTTTTTTTTTTTTTGTAGAGACAGAGTTTCACTTTATGGCCCTCGGTAGAGTGCCGTGGCCTCACACAGCTCACAGCAACCTCCAACTCCTGGGCTTAAGCGATTCTCTTGCCTCAGCCTCCCGGGTAGCTGGGACTACAAGCGCCCGCCACAACGCCCGGCTATTTTTTGGTTGCAGTTTGGCCGGGGCGGGTTCGAACCCGCCACCCTCGGTATATGGGGCCGGCGCCTTATCGACTGAGCCACAGGCGCTGCCCTAGCCTATGTGGTTTTAGCAAGTGTCTAGGTGTGTGTATGTGGCTTTGTGTGGATATATATATGTTTGTTTGTTTTTTAACATGGAGCATGTAATCAGATCAGAGAGAGAAATCACAGTGTTGGAAGCTAGATCTACATTTACGTTTGAGACTAGTATAAACAGAATTTCTGAATGTCTTCATTTGAGATTGAGATATGTTGCTGCCATATGATCTTTTTAGAAGATGCCTTTTTCTTGCTTTCAGATGCCTGCTCTTTAGTAAATTGATTAAGGAATACTTCAGTATAGAGTTTTCTGTGATGAACAGGTTAGAGGTATTCCCTATAACCCTGGGGCAACTAGTAGGGCCCTTGGCCTTGGATCATTAGGCTTATAACTTCTAGCTGGAGCAGCCTTGTGTGCATACTTCAGTATTTCTGGTAAATATGATCCATTATTTTGTATGAGTATGGTGACATGAAAAAGGTTAGGAAGCACTGACTTGGCATGCTTCTTAGCCTGTAAGTGGTTTTGATATGGAGATGGAAAAATGAAGATTATGAATGATAAATAATCTAAAACTTGAATGAAAATAGGTATGTTTTTGTTAGCTTTTATTTAAAGTTATTGTAGGATGCTGTCTACTCAGCACTGTATTTTCTGTATCTGAAAGACTTAGAATTCATTGTAATGTAGGTGTCCATAAAGTTCATGTGCAGTCAAAAAATATGTATTTTCAATTTGTTTAAAAATATATTTTAAATTGCACACGAACTTTATGGACACACTGTATGTTCTTGGACTGAAGTTATATTTAAGTCTTCTAAGTGGGTTCTTTATTAATAGAATCTAATACATAGTTGTCCCCCATAATTAAATATAGAATGAAATTTATTGCAGTTTGTCCTTTGTTGAATGATAAGGTATTTTTAACGATGTACTACAAAATGGAGATTTAATTCACATATAGTAGTTCTTGACAGGTCTTTTTATAAAAAATTTACCTTTTGTAGCATTATTCTGGTTTCATTTCTTTCTGTCTTTCCTTTTCCATTTTCTTTCTTTTTAAAGACAGGTTCTCATTGTATTGCTCAGACTAGAGTCCAGTAGCATCATAGTAACTCACTGTAGCTTCAAACTACTGGGCTCAAGTGATCCTCCTGCCTCAGCCCCTTGAGTAGCTGGGACTACAAGTACATATCATCATACCCATCTAATTTTTCTATTTTTTGTAAAGACAAGGTCTCATGATGTTACTCAGGTTAGTCTCAAACTCTTGGCCTCCCAAAGTGCTTGGATTACAAGGCTGAGCCACCTCTCCTGGCCTCAGGTTTCTAACTTAATTTATTTAATAGATATGTGAATGCCTTTGTGTTCCAGGTACTGTATTAAGTGCTAATAAGAATACAGCAGTAGACTCGGCGCCTGTGGCTCAAGCGGCTAAGGCTCTAGCCACATATACCTGAGCTGGCGGGTTTGAATCCAGCCCAGGGCCTGCCAAATAACAATGACGGCTGCAACCAAAAAAATAGCCGGGCGTTGTGGTGGGCGCCTGTAGTCCCAGCTACTTTGGAGGCAGAGGCAGGAGAATCACTTGAGCCCAGGAGTTGGAGGTTGCTGTGAGCTGTGATGCCATGGCACTCTACCCAGGCCGACAGCTTGAGGCTCTGTCTCAAAAAAAAAAAAAAAGAAAAAGAAGAATGCAGCAGTAATCAATATTGTCAGGGTCCTACCCTTATAAAGCAAGAAGGAAGGTAGGAAGACTGACTAAAGCTTTTAAACAGTCTAACATAGTAGTAAGTGTCATGCAGAAGTAAAATAGGGTTATTTGATGGGGCTATTTTGGTTAGTGTGGATAGTGAAAGCCTCTCTAAAAGAGATGTCTCTTGGGTGAAGACAAGTGTGAAAAAAGCCAGTTGTTTTTGAAGTTTCAGTCATTCAGGTGAAGGAGATACATTTAAAAGTCCTCAGGCATGGGCGGCACCTGTGGCTCAGTTGGTAAGGCGCCGGCCCCAAATACCGAGGGTGGTGGATTCAAACCCAGCCCTGGCCAAACTGCAACCAAAAAATAGCCGGGCGTTGTGGCGGGCGCCTGTAGTCCCAGCTACTTGGGAGGCTGAGGCAAGAGAATCGCTTAAGCCCAGGAGTTGGAGTTGCTGTGAGCTGTGTGATGCTATGGCACTCTACCGAGGGCCATAAAGTGAGACTCTGTCTCTACAGAAAAAAAAAAATAAATTAATAAACTATGAAAAAATTCCTATGCACACTGCACATATCTTATTTTGAAGTAAAAAACAAAACGGGAACAAATACAATTCACACCGCTTCATGTGGCCCGTGGGCTGCAGTTTGAGGACACCTGCCTTAGAGTAATGGTTCTCAACCTAGGGTTGTCTTTTTAACAATGAAAATACGTTGTGGGGCAGTGCCTGTGGCTCAGTGAGTAGGGTGCTGACCCCAAATACTGAGGGTGGTGGATTCAAACCTGGTCCCGGCCAAACTGCAACAAAAAATAGCCGTGTGTTGTGGCGGGCACCTGTGGTCCCAGCTACTGGGGAGGCTGAGGCAAGAGAATCGCCTAAGCCCAGGAGCTGGAGGTTGCTGTGAGCTGTGACGGCACCGCACTCTACCAAGGGCAATAAAGTGAGACTCTGTCTCTACGAAAAAAAAAAAATATATAGATATATATATATATATAGAAAGAAAGAAAGAAAATACATTGTGACATTAGGAAGGTTGAGAACTACTGCCTTAGAGGCTTTGTTAGGGAGTTTAGATTTTTTTTTTTTAAACGTTAGAAATTTTGACTTTAATAATTATTGGTAAGAGCAGAGTACACTTGTTTATAGTGTGGGCAGTTGTAACAGTTGACTTTTTCTTCCATACAGCAATCATTACATTCAAGGTATATTTTGACATTGACCAAGAAATCATTTTAAAAAGTAAGTGTGTGTGCAGCCCAGTTCATAATTGCTAAGTCATGGAAGAAGCCCTAGTGCCCATCGACCCATGAATGGATTAATAAATTGTGGTATATGTACACCATGAAATATTATGCAGCCTTAAAGAAAGATGGAGACTTTACCTCTTTCATGTTTACATGGATGGAGCTGGAACATATTCTTCTTAGTAAAGTATCTCAAGAATGGAAGAAAAAATATCCAATGTACCCAGCCCTACTCTGAAACTAAATTATAGATTTCATATGAAAGCTATAACCCAATTATAGCCCAAGAATATGGGGAAAGGGGAAAGGGAAGGGGGGAAGATGGGTGGAGGGAGGGTGATTGGTGGGACCACACCTATGGTGCATCTTACAAGGGTACATGTGAAATTTACTAAATGTAGAATATGAATGTCTTAACACAATAAGTAAGAAAATGTCATGAAGGCTATGTTAACCAGTTTGATGCAAATATTTCAAGTTGTATATAAAACCAGCACATTGTGCCCAATGATTGCATTAATGTACACAGCTGTGATTTAATTAAAAAAAAAAAAAAAAGGTAAGTGTGTGTGAAAGAAGGGACTAGTGAAAACGGCTTAGGAAACAGGCAGTTATGCTCTTATCTGTATGTTAGCGTGGAGTTATGGGCCCAGAGAGAGGCTTCTGAAAGAACCAGCATGCTGCCAACAGCTAAAGGTTTGAATTATTCTGATAGAGGGCATCCATTTTGGATTCTTGAAGAAATCACAAACATGGAACTACAGAAAAACACAGACTTTTCTAAAAGTGAAGAAGAAAACAATGATTGAAAAATGAGAGGCTTAGGATTGTATGTGTATAATGAAAACACATTATACACATACGCATATAAAGTGGCTAATATTTACAGTTTATTAAATGTCTTTATTTTTAATTTTGCAATTTTGAAGTGTTTTTAAATTTCAAAATACTAATGGGGGAATTTATATTTTATTCTGAATCTTAAATGGGAGTAGCATGGTAAGTTGTATTTTTTTTTTTTGCAGTTTTTGGCCAAGGCTGGGTTTGAACCCGCCACCTCTGGCATATGGGGCCGGCGCCCTACTCTTTGGAGCCACAGGCGCCGCCCAATAAGTTGTAATTTTAAGATTGTTTTGGCTGCTGTGTAGATCATCGGGAGTCAGGCCATTTCAGGCTAGTGAGATGCTCAGATGAGTCGTCCCTCTTTCTCTTTCCTCACCTATTTTTCTCTCTTCTGGCCCTAAACTCCTTCATCTCGTCCTCCTTTGTTGGAAAAAGAGAAGGATCTAAGGAAGTGGAATGGTAGGTAACCCAAAAAGTGACCTCGTGGTAACCTGGGGATAGAAGTACAAGGGAGTCAGGCAGGGGTCAGGTTTTAGTGCCAGAGGTAGGAGGCACTGCATCATGGCCCTGTCACTTCCAGGCTGCTGTTCTATCACTTGTCCTGCTGTTCCCCTTTATAGAAATAAAACAGGCTGATAAAAGTTTATAGTATAATAGCAAAATATATAAAAGATAAATAGGTAATATATGAAATAAAAATCCTTCACAATCCTGCTGAAATAAACAGTTTGCTGTTTTTCTTTTATTTATTTATTTATTTATTTTTTGTGGAGACAGAGTCTCACTGTACCGCCCTAGGATAGAGTACCGTGGCGTCACACGGCTCACAGCAACCTCTGACTCTTGGGCTTATGTGATTCTCTTGCCTCAGCCTCCCAAGTAGCTGGGACTACAGGCGCCCATCACAACGCCCGGCTATTTTTTTGTTGTAGTTTGGCCGGGGCTGGGTTTGAACCCGCCACCCTCAGCATATGGGGCCGGTGCCCTACTCACTGAGCCACAGGCGCCGCCCTGTTGTTTTTCTTTTAAAGACAAGTTCTCGCTCTGTCGATCACAGTTCACTGCAACTTCCAAGTCCCAGGATCAGACGATCCTCCTGGCTTAGCCTCCCCAGTAGCTAGGATTATAGGCATGTGCCACCACACTTGCCTAATTTTGTTTGTTTTTAGAGTTGGGGTCTCACCATGTTGGGCAGGCTTGTCTTGAACTCCTGGCCTCCCAAAGTGCTAGGATTTACAGGCATAAGCCACCACACCTGGCCTGACTGATTTTTTTCAGTGTTACATGTGGGAAGTGTAAGTGATATGGAGTTAGAGCAGCTCAGTTCTGAATCCCAGTCCTGCCACTTAACAGCTAGCTGTGTGTGTGGGCGGCACCTGTGGCTCAGTGGGTAGGGCACTGGCCCCATATACCAAGGGTGGCGGGTTTGAACCTGGCTCTGGCTGGTTAAAACAGCAATGACAACTGCAACAACAACAAAAAATAACCAGGCATTGTGGTGGGCACCTGTAGTCCCAGCTACTTGGGAGGCTGAGGCAAGAGAATTACTTAAGCTCAAGGGTTGCAGGTTGCTGTGAGCTGTGATGCCACAGCACTCTACCAAGGGTGATATAGTGAGACGCTGTCTCAAAAAAAAAAAGCTATGTGTGAGAAATACTGTATAATGGGGATGTAATTCCTACGTAGAAAATCACAGTAAGGATTAAGGTAAATACTGAGAGGAATGTATGCTGTTTATGTTGCCTCATAAAAATAGGCTCCTAGAAGGTGGTAGCATTGTTCATAATAAGACAAAACAAGTTTTTGTGAAGAAAAGAGGGTTGGGAAGATAAGATACCCTATCAACCTTAAGATTTTCTAAAGTAGGAAACAAACCCTTCACTTCTGGTAGTTGCAGACTTGTAAGCCAGCCCTGGGACATTGCAAGTCCTAATGCCCAAAGTAGAGCATCTGACTGACTTTTGGTGACTGGACTTGTATAGCGGTTACCTTGTTTTGCAATTAAAACATTTGACCTTTTTGGGTTAGATGACTGTTTCTGCTTGCTTCTGTTTATAAGCTTTGTATCTTTTTTTTTTTTTTTGTAGAGACAGATTCTCACTGTACCACCCTCGGGTAGAGTGCCTTGGTGTCACACGGCTCACAGCAACCTCTAACTCTTGGGCTTACGCGATTCTCTTGCCTCAGCCTCCCAAGCAGCTGGGACTACAGGCGCCCACCACAATGCCCGGCTATTTTTTTGTTGCAGTTTGGCCGGGGCTGGGTTTGAACCCGCCACCCTCAGCATATGGGGCCGGTGCCCTACTCACTGAGCCATAGGCGCTGCCCTAAGCTTTGTTTCTATACCAAAATAAAACTCTGAATGGGAAAATTCATGGACTTCACATTTAAACAGATACAGAATCTGGTTATTTTACCCATCACCTGGGCATTCTTGAGCGAGTAGCATGACTTCTCTATTTAAAAAAAGAAAGAAGGCAGCAGGGGTGGCTTACATCTGTAATCCCAGCACTTTGGGAGGCAGAAGCAGGAAGATCACTGGAGGCCATGAGTTCTAGACTACCCTGAGCAACATCGTGAAACCCCCCAGCTCTACAAAAATAACAATAAAAATATTAGCCAAGTGTAGTATCACATGCCTGTAATTCCAAGTACAGGTTGCAAAGAGCTATGATTGCACCACTGTATTCTAGCCTGGGTGACAAAAAAAAAAGAAAAAAGAAAACATGGGTGGAGGAAGGCATTTTAAAAAGCTTTGAGGTTTTTTTGGTTTGTTTTTTTAAAGAGACAGAGTATTACTTTGTTGCCCTCAGTAGAGTGCTGTGGCGTCACAGCTCACAGCAACCTCCAGCTCTTGGACATAGGTGATCCTCTTGCCTCAGCCTCCAGAGTAGCTGGGACTACATGCACCTGCCACACGCCGGGCTATTTTTTTGTTGCAGTTTGGCTGGAGGACCGGGTTCAAACCTACCACCCTCTGTATATGGGGTCAGTGCCCCACTCACTGAGCCACAGGCTCCACCCAAAGCTTTGAGGTTTTTATATAAATTAAATGAGATAATTATAAAGTGTCTTCCATACATCTTAGAAGTATGTTTTCTTTCTTTCTTTTTTTGTTTCTTTTTGAGACACAGTCGTATTCCTTTGCCCTGGGTAGGGTACTTTGGCATCAGCCTAGCTCCCGGTGACCTCAAACACCTGCCTCAGCCACCTGAGGAGCTAGGACCACAGGCAGCCACCAAAACGCCTGGCTAACTTTTCTACTTTTAGTAGAGATGGGACCTTACTGTTGCTCAGGTTGGTCTCGAGCTCCTGAGCTCAAGGGATCCTCTCAGAGTGCTAGGATTGTAGGCATGAGCCACAGTGCCCAGCTTAGAAGTGTGTTCTTTTCCTTCCTTAAAGGCATAAATTATGGCTTACACTTTATAGAGGTATTTCTCACAGTACTAATGTGTTGCTCACAGTCAAGGGCAGTTGCTCATACTTAATGTACAAAAACCAATGACAAAGAGAAATGTAACAGAAAAAGTATTAGACTAGAAGTCAAGAGACTCAGTGATATTCTGGGTTGGCTTTAAACTAGCAACATAACCCTCGATAAGTCTTTTTGTCCATAGTTCTTTCTTCTTCATTTTTGATTTGTCTATGAAATATATTATAGAAATATATTATTACCAAAGTTTTTCATTTCTAGTTAATTTAAGCAGAAGATATCACTTACTAAAAATCCACATGCTGTAATTTTCAAAATTATTCTTTATATTCTTGGGTTAAGTGCTTTTATTCCAGAATTATAATTATTTATCTTTTTTTTTTTTTTTTAAACCAGGTTTAAGGAGTGTTTAAGCTGCATCAATGGAGCACATACAGGGGGCTTGGAAGACGATCAGCAATGGTTTTGGATTTAAAGATGCGGTGTTCGATGGCTCCAGCTGCATCTCCCCTACAATAGTTCAGCAGTTTGGCTATCAGCGCCGGGCGTCAGATGATGGCAAACTCACAGATTCTTCTAAGACAAGCAACACTATACGAGTTTTCTTGCCGAACAAGCAAAGAACAGTGGTATGTGAACATTCTTCTTAGGAAATTTAGCTATTTCTCTGCCTGTAGAAAACATTATGGATTATGTTGCCCAACTTAAAGACAGGCAGAATCTTCACTGTCGTATTTTGGATCTTTCTTCCAGTTCCTGCTTGTTCTGTTTCTTCTACTTCACTAGCATGAAGTACTTGTGAGATGAAATTTTTTGTTAGGAAGATCAACCATTTTGTTGCAAATAAAATTTTTGATCAGAAAAATACACATTTGTTTATAGGACAAATCAGCTTATTTTCCTCTTTGGTGAATGTTCATGTTTGCATGTACATTTCAGTGAGTCAAACAAATTAGAGATGTAGAAAGGGAAGGTTTATCATTTTATGTTAAACACCATAACATCATAGCCATGTTGTTGATGTTAACAGCTAAATGTGTACTTTCCACACTCATGCAACATATATAAACATATAATTAAAGGTTTCCTCTCCTTTAGAGTAATCTTATTATTTGTATTATCCTGAAAAATATTTTCTCCCAATTAATATATGATGGACTATCTCCCCTTCAGGTCTTTATAAATATAATAATATAGTATTTAATAAATACATAATGTGACGTACTATGAAAGTGCCATTTTTTACTCAAGTGCCTACCTATTGCTGGACAATTCAGGGTTTTTTTTGTGTGTGTGTGTGTGTTATGTGTTTTCTTTACCATTACAGGCAATGCTATCTTAAATGATCTACCTATACCACTACAGACTCGTACATGTATTTCTGGGCTTACCTTTCCAAGAGGTGTTGCAGCCTGTGTTGGTCCTAAAGATGGTCCTTTGTTTGTAGGTAAACGTACGAAATGGAATGAGCTTGCATGACTGCCTTATGAAGGCACTCAAGGTGAGGGGCCTGCAACCGGAGTGCTGTGCAGTGTTCAGACTTCTCCATGAACACAAAGGGTAAGAACTCAAAAATCAGTTATCTCCTTCAGACCGGTAAGGTTCTCCTAGCTTCAAATAATAACTGTTTACATTTTTTAAAAAGTACTAGCTTCCTATAGAATATTGTACATTTGTATACCCTTGTTTGTAAAGAGACAATTCAGAAAAATAAGGTATTAAGAATTAGAAATTATTGCTGGGACATTGTTTTGAAAAATAAGATACATGTTAGGGATACATGTTAGGTATTAATAGTGTTTCTAAGGATGGAAACAGTAACACTAGATGGTATTTCTTGAAACAAAAATTTTTCTTTGTGTTTGCTATAATGCATTAGTAAGTACTGAACCCCTGTTGTTTGATAGACGTAAGGCCAAAAGATGCAGGAGAATTTCTGCTTGAGGGAAGTTAATGTTCATACTTTTTCTAAGGATGGTGGCAAGATAGAAACATCCACTCAAAGACTAGGAGTAATATCTCATAGCAGCATAAATGTCCATAATTATCCATTACCCATTTCCCCCCCCCCCAAATATGGAGAAACCTTCTAGAAGGTTCTTTTAACTTTACTGTCTTGAAAAGTTGCACTTTTTGTTACTGATCTTCAGCTTACATCTTTCATGTTTCAAGGAGTTCCTCAGTTTAAGAGTAGTCCAGGGAATGAATCTACTCCAAGGGATGATCTTAATTCCTTTCAGTTTAGGGAGCAGTTTGTTGAATTGCAAATCTTTGACGCGTATGTCAGCTTTAATTAGTTGGTTGTAGCCTTAGGTTGGTCCCCAAGCCAATCCATAGAGTTCCTGAAGGACTAGAGAGATTCTGAGATGGGAGGTGGGGTGGGGGGTTGTTGATCTACTGGCCTCCAAGCCTATGTTGGTTTAAAGCTACCCCTACTCCAAGTTTATTCGGATAGACAAGTGCCTGCAGACTGATCAGAAAATAGTGCTTCCCCTCCTTTTCTTCATTAGGGCAAACAGGACTTTGGAGTGGATTTACCAGACTATGTGTAGGGAATTATATTAAGGAATATATTATAAAAATCACTACAGAAGTTTTGCAACAGACTGTGTTATGGTCTATTATTTCACTTATAAGAAACAACAGTTGTCAGTGTCCTTTATGATTCACCTGTACAAATTTCAACATGCTCAGCTTGTGTTGCTCAGAGGGCTTCATTTGTTTCCTTCTGTGCACATTTTATGTTTCTTGATCTTTGTGTATCTCAAAACTTTCATAGTGACCCACATATTTACTGTTAGATAACTAGAAAAATGGCTTTGAATAGGCTTCTGCTAAGTGATGAGTATATTTTCTCTTTACCTGAGTATATTCTTCCTTCAGGAAATAAGCCAGATTAATTGGACAAGACATGAGAAAGGAATATGGGCATTACTTTTTAAGTTACATGTATTAAATTTTTTGTTTTATTATTCTAAGCACAGAAAGAGTGGTTTCAGAGTACATTTTAAGACAGTTATGTCTCCCATAGACTTATACACATATTTATAGACCCTGCAGCTCTATAGATCTGAGTCTGTTATTATAGAAAAGTGTGTTTCATTTGTGCTTCCTTTATATATCTTCTAGATGGAAATAGGCTATTGAAGACCAAATTTTGATTCTGTAGCAATATTTATAACCTATTTCACAGGATTTTAGGATTTTTTATGATTTTAATGTCAATGTACAATTTAATATGTATTTACTTTATCATGGGATTGTTATATATCATTGTTTAAAGAATACTTTAAGAGCACAGGCTTTGGCTTGGTGCCTGTGGCTCAAGAGGCTAAGGTGCCAGCCACATACACCTGAACTGGCGGGTTCGAATCTAGCCCGGGCCCACCAAACAATAATGACGGCTGTAACCAAAAAAATAGCCGGACGTTGTGGCAGGCACCTGTAGTCCCAGCTACTTGGGAGGCGGAGACAGGAGAATCCCTTGAGCCTAGGAGTTTGAGGTTGCTATGAGCTGTGATGCCACAGTACTCTACCCAGGGCAATAGCTTGGGGCTCTGTCTCAAAAAAAAAAAAAAAAACACAGGCTTTGGAGTACAGACTCCAAAAAAAAAAAAAAAGAGCACAGACTTTGATTCCAGGCTAGGCCCTCAAAACTCACTGTGTGACCTTGAGTAAGTTACGTTCTTAGAACGCAAATTTTCTCATTTAATTCACTTTTGAATTAAATTAACTAATTTATAGTTTCGTATAAATTAAATAAGCTAATGTATGGATTAAGTAATGTTTATATAGCATACAATTAATGGTAGCTGTTATTTACATTGAACTCCTATCTTGTTGAAACATTTCCCTTTCATATTATGTTTTTTAAAAATCTTTTTTAGTAAAAAAGCCCGTTTAGATTGGAATACTGATGCTGCCTCTTTGATTGGAGAAGAACTTCAAGTAGATTTCCTGGATCATGTTCCCCTCACAACACACAACTTTGTAAGTTGCAGATCTCTCTCTGTGGGGTGTTGATTGCTTTGCCTGGCGTAACAGGAATTCACTGCTGGTAATAAGCATATATATTATTGATTGTTTAAAACACTGTTATGCCATTGTTTACTGTAAGGCAATTTAGATTTCATTAGCTGTGTACTTTATTGATTGTACAAATACTAGAAGTAGGATTCTTCATTTTGTCAAAACTCAGGGGTGGGGGAAGAAATTACTATGTCTTTTTTCATCTTTCATTTATTCAGCATAATTTACACCTTTATTCCTACAGGCTCGGAAGACGTTCCTGAAGCTTGCCTTCTGTGACATCTGTCAGAAGTTCCTGCTAAATGGATTTCGATGTCAGACTTGTGGCTACAAATTTCATGAGCACTGTAGCACCAAAGTACCTACTATGTGTGTGGACTGGAGTAATATCAGACAACTCTTGTAAGACCTTTTTCTCCCCCCACCCCCTGCCCCCAAAGAATGTAGAGATAGGGAATATACGTGTATATACTTTTAAGGGTGCTTATACATTTTGACAAGTCTGGGCTCTAGACTTGTGAAATGAATTATTGTGATCTAGAAACCAACTACTTTAGAAACATAGTTCTAAAACTAGCTAGGTCGAATGTGGCTTTGTGACCCCAAAATGAGCACGTAGGACCTATTCATTATCTATCACATAGAGATTGACATGCTGTGATTTAGTAAAGAAAAGAACAAGATTTTGGGCTTTTCTTTCTTAACAGTATCAGGGTTACTTGTAGACATGAATGACCCTGTATTTTGATGAATATGCTGATTGGCCATTGATATTGAAAAGGAACAGAAAACACGGTGCTATTTTCTTCACCTCAAACAGGTGAAAACTTTATTATTTAGAAGACTCTTCCTTCCATTAGCAGACATGCCCGTTACCAAAATATATTTCATTTTTTATTAAATTTAAAAGTTTAGGCCAAGTGCGGTGGATCATGCCTATAATCCTAGCACTCTGGGAGACCTAGGTGGGTGGATTGTCTGAGCTTACAAGTTTGAGACCAGCCTGAGCCAGAACAAGACCTGGTCTCTAAAAACAGCTGGGCATTGTGGTGGGTGCCTCCCAAGTAGCTGGGACTACTTGGGAGGCTGAGGCAAGAGAATCGCTTGAGGCCAAGAGTTTGAGGTTGCTGTGAGCTGTGATGCCACTGCACTCTACCAGGGGCAACAAAGTAAGAGACTCTGTCTCAAAAAATAATTTAAAGTTGGGTGGCGCCTGTGGCCCAGTGGGTAGGGTGCCGGCCCTGTATATGAAGGGTGGCAAGTTCAAACCCGCCCACGGCCAAACTGCAACAAAAAAATAGCCAGATGTTGTGGCAGGCGCCTGTAGTCCCAGCTACTTGGGAGGCTGAGGCAAGAGAATCGCCTAAGCCCAGGAGTTGGAGGTTGCTGTGAGCCGCGTGACTCCACAGCACTCTACTGAGGGCGATAAAATGAGACTCTGTCTCTACGAAAAAAAAAATTAAAGTTTAAATTAAAAGTGCATGTCCCAAATGGCCTTTTAAATACTGTTAACACAGATAATGAAAAGCTAAAGTCCTGCTTATCCTTTTATGAAGTTATTAGAAAAACCCTGGGAATGTTATCATTAAACCATGATGGTAGCATCTTTTTTGCTTTTGTGATTCATGGTTAAGTTACATGTTGATTTTGGAGCGAGAATTTGAGTAGCATAAATGGCACAAGTTTTGGAGTCCAACAAATGTGTCAACGTCTCAGTGGTTACTAACTGTAAACACCTCTGAACCTCAGTTCATCTGAAAAGGGGATATTAATTCCTTGCATTGTACTTGCAAGGATTAGCTGAGATAACATAAAATTTAGCACAAGTCCCAGCTTATGGAGAAGTTACCTAATTAATCTCCTTTCTTCCTGTCTTTGAGTTTTGGTGCTAAATATGATTTATTGTCCATATTTTAGTTTTTTCACATATGTGTTTCACAATGGAATGTTTCCAGAAAAGCTGTATGTGATATTGGTTATAAAATGCCCTATTGCAACTTTAAAAAACATAATTTTGATATAACTGGACATTTGACCAGTCTTTCCTGGAAATGCACACTGAAATCTGTGTATTCATTTACAGGTCAATATTATTCACATTCTGTAATTATGCAAACCCAGTTATTTGGCATGGTGGTTCCTTTACATCCAGGTAGCCTAAAACAGTACAGGCAGATACAACTAGAAAAAATCCAGTTTGAGTAGCTATAAGTTTGCAAGGCAAAGCAGGCTGTATCTTTCTGTAAAATTACTGCAAGTCTGTAAACTAGTATTTCCCTTCTTTCATTTAGATTGTTTCCAAATTCTACCATTGGTGATAGTGGGGTCCCAGCACTGCCTTCTTTCACAATGCGTCGTATGCGAGAGTCTGTTTCCCGGATACCTGTTAGGTAATTTTTTACCTATAGCTTTTCTTTTGGAAAGTTACATTAGGGTTGGTGGGTTGGAAGGCCAAGTTCCTTTGCATTCCCTCCCCTCTCTCTCTGTAAACCCCTTGCTGCCTCTGTGGAATTTGATAATGGTATTACAGCAAAACGTTCAGGTTTATCTTTGTGGTCCTGTAGTCCTTACATTCTGAAAATGACTTTGATTACATACAGTTATCATAGCACACCCCTTAATATCTCATTACATTTTAAAGAGCTTGAGATTCTGCTTTCCTCAATATGTAGTAAGTTGAGCCTCAAAGAAAGGGTCCCCAAATTGAATACAGTGATTCAGTAAAATTAAAATCCTTGACTTTGAAGTGTTTGTTCTGGCCTTACATTGCTAAAAACCATTGTATTTAGTAGACGGCTGTCTTTAAAAAATCAAATGAGAGAAAATTGATGTAAATATCTTTCCTCATGTGACTATGAGCTTCCACATAACTTGTTCTTGAGTTACTCAGTTTTTAAAATCAGAGTTTTGTTCAATACACATATCTTTTAGTTTTACACATGTATTTGGAACCAAAGTAAAATCTATGTCTTGTCCAAAATATCTTACTTCAATCAGATAAAACCACCATGGCCCAAATAAAGCCACCACATGCCTGAAATTCTAGCACTTTCAGAGGCCAAGGCAGGAAGATGGCTTGAGGCCAGGAGTTCAAGACCAGCCTGAGAAACAGAGTGAAACCTTGTCTAAAAAAAGAAAGAATAGAATAAAATAAAATAAATTAGTCAGGCACAGTGGTGCACACTTATAGTGCTATCTATTCAGGAGGTTGAGGTAAGGGATTTCTTGAGCCTAGAAGTTAAGATCTTCAGTGAGCTATGATCACACCACAGTGCTCCAGCCTGGGGAACAAAGCAAAACTCTTATCTTCAAAAAAAGGGGGGGGGGTACTAACATGAAAATTGTTAAAGGTAGCATATTTCAGAGAAAGAATTTATATTGAAAGATATCTAGATATATATTTGTATATGGCTCTTATTCATTTGAAAAGCAAGTATGCCCCAAAATTGTACTTGCCTGTAAAGATTAGAAGAAACTGGGTCTCTGAAGATAAAAACAGAGAATTATGTGTGAAGGCAACAATTTCCCTTAGAGAAACTAGCTTTTTTCCCCTTGAATTCGTAGGTGAGTGTTACCTGAATTGAACAAAGCTCAAACTGATCTTTAGAGCAAATAATGAAAATATTTTACTTCTTAATGCACTTTCCCAGTTTGGTTAGTGGGAGGGTGGGTTTGGCTGGAAGAGCCCAGTGATTAGTTTCACAATTAGGTATTACAATCAAAAACTAAATTCTCAATTTAGTGTGCTGGTTGTAGGGGAAAGGATGCACAGTGGGTAAAATTTTGGCCCTTCTGCAGACTCAGTAGGTCTAACTTAGGTGGTTAAAATTTTCCTTAAAGTTCTCTAATTTAGTCTCTAAATGAAACTGGACAAGTTCCACCTAACTTTATAGGTGGTGGTGTGGCTGACAAATGTTAACCTGTTCTTTCCTAGAGATGCTATAAAAATTTGGAGTAATCTGTGGAGGTGATTTATTAAAAAGAAGAAAATATATATGTTTTGTTCTCTTCTCCATTGAATTCCAAGCACATATATTATTTTTTCCTTTTTTAAAAACTTGCATCCAAAGGCACCTAGACAGAAAAGAATTTTTAGCTGGCATATATTTGAAAGAATGGAACATTTTATCAAAGGTTACATAGGTAGAGTTTGTTCCTGAGTGGTGTCTTTTTGTTTTGTTTCGAACAGAGTCTTACTTTATTGCCCTCGGTAGAGTACTGTGGCATCACAGCTCACAGCAACCTCCAACTCCTGGGCTTAGGCAATTCTCTTGCCTCAGCCTCCCGAGTAGCTGGGACTACAGGCGCCTGCCAGAATGCCCAGCTATTTTTTGGTTGTAGTTTGGCCGAGGCCAGGTTGGAACCCACCACCCTCGATATATGGGACCGGCACCCTACCCACTGAGCCACAGGCAACGCCCTCGTTTTTGTTTTTTGAGACAGTCTTGCTTTGTTGCCTGGGCTACAGTGCAGTGGTGTGATCATAACTCACTGAGTCTGAAACTCCTGGGCTCAAGAGATCCTCCTGCTTCAGCCTCCCAAGTAGCTCAGACTACAGGGGTGTGCCACCACTCCCTGCTAATTTTTAAATTTTTTGCAGAGATGGGGTCTCACTATGTCGCCAAGGCTGGTCTTGGCTTCCTGACTTCAAGCAATCCTCACACCTTGGCTTTCCAAAGTCCTATGACTATAGGCATGAGCCACCATGCCCAGAGACACTAAGCATTTTAATAAAATTAGGTTGTTGAAAAACTACCAGGGGGGAGGCCGGAGTGCCAATCATGAAATTTTCTTTCTCCTCCTCGCCTAGTTCCCAGCACAGATATTCCACACCTCACGCCTTCACGTTCAACACCTCCAGCCCCTCCTCTGAAGGTTCCCTCTCCCAGAGGCAGAGGTCAACGTCCACACCTAATGTCCACATGGTCAGCACCACTCTTCCTGTGGACAGCAGGATGATTGAGGTAATAGGGCCCCTTGTGGGTGGTGATGAGTATCAGTCAGTTAATGTCATGGGTATGGTTTGATTATTATTTCAGTGCGTTTGGGGTATCAAACCTGATCAGAAATGTTCCAGCACTTCCTCAGTTCCCCAGACTTTTTTTTTTTTCTGAGACAGAGTCTTATTTTGTCACCCTTGGTAGAGTACTGTGGTGTCACAGCTCACAGCAACCTCCAGCTCTTGGGCTTAGGAGATTCTCTTGCCTCAGCCTCCTGAGTGGCTGGGACTGCAGGTGCCCGCTACAATGCCCAGCTATTTTTTTTTTTTTGCAGTTTGACCAGGGCCAGGTTCGAATCTGCCACCCTCGGTATATGGGGCCGGCACCCTACTTACTGAACCACAGGCGCTGCCCAGTTCCCCAGACTTTTAAAATTTCTTTTTAACCCATATCTTTATTTAGGCTGGCTGAATAATCCAGTTAGTAGTTATATCATTCAAGCAGAGAACTAAAACTTCCTGAAGAAATGTTGCCCTTTAAACTCATTCTTCCCACGTCAGACGTGAATAGGATTTCCTGAGCTGGCGCGTAAGGTACATAAAGAGTACTTTCATTTTGGTGTGGGAAAGAAAAGAATAGTTATGGAGAACTGCAAGCGCTCTAGATGACTTTTAAGTGACTTTATTTAGAAATGAGAGGGTGGAGTCATAGGTTTTTTTTGTTGTTGTTGTTTTGAGACAGAGCCTCAAACCCTGGGTAGAGTGCTGGGGCATCACAGCTCACAGCTACCTCCAACTCCTGGCTTAAGTGATTCTCTTGCCTCAGCCTCCCGAGTAGCTGGGACTACAGGCGCCCACCACAACACCCGGCTCTTTTTTTTTGTAGTTGTCATTGTTTGGCAGGCCCAGGCTGGATTCGAACCCATCAGCTCTGGTGTATGTGGCTGGCGCCTTTGCTGCTTGAGCTACAGGCACCGAGCCGTTGTAGGGTTTTAATAAGCAGATATGTAGGGAGATATAAAAATGCCAGAAACTAGTGTTTTCATACTGCTTTTTCTTTTCTTGGCTTTTTGATACTTTCTGTTTATTTGGTTTACTTTCTGCTTCATCTTTAATAACAACTGAATACAATTAAAATACTTCCTTTGTTCTTTACTTCTCATTGCTTTGGATAGAATAACAGCCTAAATACTTCTTCCAGGACATGGTCCAGACGATTTTGTTTGAAGGGAAGAGTAGGTATTTTTTTGTTGTTGTTGCAGTTTTGGCTGGGGCCAGGTTCGAACCCGCCACCCTCGGTATACGGGGCAGGCACCCTACTCACTGAGCCACAGACGCCACACAGAGTAGGTATTTTTCTTCATGCTTTTGCTTTCTTGTAATTAACAGGATTGCTAAGACCGTCAGTCAGTAAACTATCAAAAATGAAACAGTTGCTAAGTTAAATTTATATTTCTTGCTAGATCTCTTTCCATATTTTCTTTTGGCAATAGAGTACATGGTATGGAGTATCACTAACAGGTGAAGTAAATTTATCAAGTTAGGTTGGATGCATTTGTGTGTACCTGTATCCCAGACTGAGGGAGGAGGATCAATTGAGCCTAGGAGTCTGAGGCTACAGTGAGCTAGAATCACGCCACCACACTCCAGTCTGGGCAACATAGCAAGATCCCATCTCTTAAAAAAAAAAAAAAAAATTTTTTTTTTTTTTTTTTTTTTCTTGGGTGGTGCCTGTGGCTCAAAGGAGTAGAGCGCTGGCCCCATATGCTGGAGGTGGCAGGTTCAAATCCAGCCCTGGCCAAAAACTGCAAAAAAAATTTTTTTTTCTCAAGTTAAATTTTGAGGGCGAGAGATTTTTATT
Source organism: Nycticebus coucang (assembly GCF_027406575.1). NCBI lineage: Eukaryota > Metazoa > Chordata > Mammalia > Primates > Lorisidae > Nycticebus > Nycticebus coucang. The sequence goes on from NC_069787.1 coordinate 6,977,576, forward strand.
GTTTTTGTTTTTTTAAATCAATTCTAGGCCAGGCATGGTAGCCTAGATCTGTAATCCTAGCCTTCTGGGAGGCCAAGGTCGAAGGATTGCTTGATGCCAGGAGTTTGAGACTAGCCTAAGCAACAGAGTGAGACTCTATTTCTACAAACATTGGAAAATTTAGGCTAGTGTGATGGTGTGTGCCTGTAGTCCCAGCTACTCAAGAGGCTGAGACAGGCAGATTGATTGACCCTAAGAGTTTGAGGTTGCAGTGAGCTATCATGATGCCTCTGCACACTAGCCCAGGCAGCAGAGCAAAACTCTGTCTCAAAAAAAGAAAAAGAATTCAATTAAAATCTAATGTTAGACTTATTTAATTAGTGCTCACATCGTATTCTATTTACACATTAGAAATGTGTCATTTTGACTGATATGCTCTGGGAAATCCTTTCTTAAAAGCTTACCAGAGGAAGGGGGCGGAGCAAGATGGTAGACCAGAAGGACCGTTCAGCTGAGATCTAGAACTACTGGGAAAAAAAGAGAGAACCCAGTCGTACCTGGCACAGGGACCTTACACAGAGTCATGGCTAAGGGAGCACAATGAGGAGACGGTGAGCTGGATACGGCGTATGATCTAGAGCAGTGGAAATCTGATGAATTACGCAAGTGATTGCAACTGACTGAGATCGGCTAACCTCCCACAGAGATCCAGGACAGGAGGAAGCCTTTCCAGAGTTTTAAGTTGTTGGAGGAAGCTACATGCTGAGTGGAAAGTTTGGTAGAGTGGGCGGACTCGAACAGTACACAGCATCAGATTGGAATCCCAGAATGGATTTGCCATACATTTGGTGGCTGGTGAGGCTGGAGATGATCTTGGCAGCCAGGACCAGCTGGCTGGGAAGATCATGAGAAGGTCTTTAGCAGGGGCCTAAAACACAGCCATCTTAATTCCACCTGCCAGGATCAGAAGGCCACTCTTGGGACAGGCTGAGGGACTCCCACACCCCCAAGCAAACGGTAGTCGGGGGCACTGTGAGACCTGCCCCTGAAGGATTCTTGTGAGCTTTAAGATCCCAACCCCGCAGGGTCTGAATGCTGAGGAAACAATCAGGCAATCACCAAAGATAGCATGTTAGAGGAAATAACAGATGCCACCGAGATACAAGAGATCATTTCTGAGTACTACAAGAAACTTTTTTTTTTTTGTAGAGACAGAGTCTCACTGTACCGCCCTCCAGTAGAGTGCCATGACATCACAGGACTCACAGCAACCTCTAGCTCTTGGGCTTACACAATTCTCTTGCCTCAGCCTCCCGAGCAGCTGGGACTACAGGTGCCCGCCACAACACCCAGCTATTTTTTGGTTGCAGTTTGGCCAGGGCTAGGTTTGAACCCGCCACCCTCACTATATGGGGCCAGCGCCCTTCTCACTGAGCCACAGGTGCCGCCTTACAAGAAACTCTTTTGCCCAGAAATTTGACGACGTGGAGGATCAATACCTGGAATCACACCCTCTCCCTTGACTTGAGGAAGTAGATCTATTGAGCAGACCAATTTCAAGAACTGAGATTGAAGAAACAATAAAAAAAATCTCCCAACAACAACAAAAAGCCCTGGTTCAGATGGCTTCATACCAGAATTCTATGAAACCTTCAAAGAAGAGCTTATACCCATACTGCAGAAATTATTCAAAAAAATTGAGAAGGAAGGACCTTCCACAACATGTTTATGAAGGAAACATCATCCTGATACCAAAACCAGGAAAAGACCCAATTAAAAAGGAGAATTTCGGACCAATTTCACTAATGAATATAGATCCAAAAATTCTCAATAAAATCCTAGCCAAAAGATTACAGCTACACAGTAAAAAAAAAAAAATCATTCATCCCAACCAAGTCGGTTTCATCCCTGGGATGCAAGGCTGGTTTACCATACGCAAGTCCATAAACATAATTCACCATTATGACAGAAACAAAAGCAAAGACCATATGGTCCTCTCAATAGATGCAGAAAAAGCACTCAATAAAATTCAGCATCCTTTTCTTTTCTTTTCAGCATCCTTTTCTAATTAGAACACTTAAGAATTTAGGCATAGGTGGCACATTTCTTAACGTGATCAAAGACATCAACGACAAACACACAGCTAATCTTATACTGAATGGAGTAAAATGGAAGACTTTTTCCACTTAGAACTGGAACCAGACAGGGTTGTCCTGTATCGCCACTGCTATTCACCCTAATGCTGGAAATTCTAGCCAATACAATCAGGCAAGAGAAGGAAATAAAGGGCATCCAAATGGGGGCAAAGGAGGTCAAACTCTCATGCTTTGCTGACTATATGATTTCATAGACTCTTAGAGAACCTGAAAGACTCCTGGAAGTGATCAAAGAATACAGCAATGTCTCAGGATGTAAAATCATTGTCCACAAATCAGTAGCCTTTCTACATACCAGTAACAGCCAAGATGAGAGCTAATCAGGGACACAATTCCCTCCACAGTAGCTTCAGAAAAAAAAGAAGAAAAGGAATACCTAAGAATATACTTAACAAAAGAGGTGAAGGACCTCTTATTAACAAATGGAAGAATACGCTCATGGCTGGGAAGAATCAACATGGTGGAAATGTCTGTACTATCCAAAACAATCTACAGATTCACTGTAATCCCCGTTAAAATACCATCATCATACTTTCAAGATTTGGAAAAAATAACTCTTCATTTTGTATGGAACCAGAAGAAACCCTGTATAGACACGGCATTCTTAGTAATAAAAACAAAGCCGTGGGTGTCACCCTACCAGATTTTCAACTATTCTACAAGGCCATAGTGATCAAAACAGCATGATATTGGCACAAAAATAGAGACTGACATTTGGGACTGAATAGAAAACCATGAGATGACACTAACCTGTTACAGTCACCCGATGTTTGATAAAACAAACAAGAACATAACACTGGGGAAAAGAATCCCTGTTAAATAAATGGTGTTGGGAAAACTGGAAAACCACATGCAAAAGACTGAAACTGGGCCTGCCCCTCTTACCACTTAAAAAAATTGATTCAAGATGGGTAAAAGATTTAAATTTAAGGCATCAAACAATAAATTCCTCAAAGAAAGTATGGGGAAACCTCTTGTAGATATCGGCCTGGGGAATGAGTTTACGAAGAAGACTTCCTTGGCAGTTGCAACAACAAAAATAAACAAATGGGACTTAATTAACTGAAAAGCTTCTGTACAGCTAAGGAAAGGACAACCAAAGCAAACAGACAACCTTCAGAATGGAAGAAGATATTTGCATATTATGAATGAGACAAAAGCTTGATAACTAGGATCTACAGAGAACTCAAAAAAAAACCCAACAATCCCATCCATCACTGGGCAGGAATCACGAATAGAATAAAAAAGACAGACAAATGGCTAACATACATATGAAAAAATGCTCATCGTCCCTAGTCATCAGAGAAATGCAAATCAAAACTACCCTGAGATATCACCTAACCCCAAGTGAGAATGGCCCACATCATAAGGTCTCAAAGCTGCAGATGGATGGATGTGGAGTGAAGGGAACACTTTTACACTGCCGGTGAGACTGCCAACTAATACAACCTTTTTGGAAAGAAGTATGGAGAATCCTCAAAGAACTCAAATTAGACCTCCCATTTGATCCTGCAATCCCATTATTGGGCATCTACCCAGAAGAAAAAAAAATCCTTTTATCATAAGGACATTTGCTGTTTATTGCAGCTCAATTTACAATCACCAAAATGTACAAACAACCTAAATGCCTACCATCCCAGGAATGGATTAACCAACTGTGGTATATGTACACCATGGACTACTATTCAGCCACTAAAAAAAGATGGGACTTTACATCTTTTGTATTAACCTGGATGGAGGTGGAACTCATTCTTCTTAGTAAAGCATCACAAGAATGGAGAAACAAGAATCTAATGTACTCAGTTATAATATGAAGGCAGTAGATGAGCTAATAGAAGGTGGGGGGGGTAGGGAAATGAACAAGTGAGGAGAGGGGAGGAGACAGAGGGGTGTGCGGATCACGGTGTATGGCATAACTCTTGGGGTGGGATACAATTACAAGAGGGACTTTAACAAATGAAATTGGTATAACCTAATTATTTGTACCCTTAATGAATCCCAAGCAAAAATAAATAAATAAAAAGAATTAGGTGAATTCTTAGTTGCAGCTTTGAAAAATACACTATCCAATATGGTAGCCACCAGATACATAAGACTGTTAAGAAACTTGAAATGGGGCAGCGCCTGTGGCTCAAAGAGTAGGGTGCTAGCCCCATATGCCAGAGGTGGTAGGTTCAAACCCAGCCCCGGCCAAAAACTGCAAAAAAAAAAAAAAAATAGCCGGGCTTTGTGGCGGGCGCCTGTAGTCCCAGCTACTCGGGAGGCTGAGGCAAGAGAATCACTTGAGCCCAGGAGTTGGAGGTTGCTGTGAGCTGTGTGAGGCCACGGCACTCTACCAAGGGCCATAAAGTGAGACTCTGTCTCTATAAAAAAAAAAAAAAAAAAGAAACTTGAAATGTGTGGGCCGCGCCTGTGGCTCAGTGGGTAGGGTGCCAGCCCCATATGCTGAGGGTGGCGGGTTCAAACCCTGCCCCGCCCAAACTGCAACAAAAAATAGCCGGGCATTGTGGCAGGCACCTGTAGTCCTAGCTACTCGGGAGGCTAAGGCAAGAGAATCGCCTAAGCCCAGGAGTTGGAGGTTGGTGTGAGCTGTGACGCCAAGACACTCTACCGAGGGCGGTAACATGAGACTCTTGTCTTTAAAAAAAAAAAAAAAAAAGCTCGAAATGTGGGTAGTCAAAATTTAGATATGCTGTTACTGTGAAATACATTCCAGATTTTGAATACTTAATTCCAAAAATGCAAAATATTTCATAAACATTGTTTAATACTGAGTATATGTAGAAATAATATTTTAGATATTTAATCCAAATATTTGACTGGGTTAAATAAAATATATTATTAAAATTAAAAAAAGAAATGCTTACCAGAGGTAATGTGCTCAGTCTGCATCATGAATTGTTCACTGAAAAGCCTTAGGAGCACCCGTCAGATCAGGCACTGTTTCTCTCCTCAGACCTCAAATCAGTTGATAGACTTGTCCTGCCACGACTGTGAGGAGGTCATTATAAGCTATGAATTTTATTATTTCTGTGTCATTTTTTCTTGTGTAAATACTCTAATACCCAGAGGGAACATTGTAAGTGAACATTTAACAATTTTTATTACAAAATCACTAGTATGGTTATTCTGCTTAGCACTTTTTGTATTTTGAAAACAGATTAAATTTTGGTCCTTGTTTTCTTGTCATTTTTTGATCACAGGGGTCAGGTGTTTTTCTTTTTGAGATAGCTCTGTTCCCCTGGGTAGAGTGCACTGGTGTCATCATGGCTCACAGCAACCTCAAACTCCTAGGCGCAAGTGATCCTCCTGTCTCAGCCTCCCATGTAGCTGGGACTGTAGGTGCTCACCACAGTGCCTGGCTAATTTTTCCGATTTTGTAGAGATGAGGTCTCGATCTTGCTTAGTTAGGCTGGTCTTGAGCTCCTGAGTTGAAACCAATCTTTCTGCCTTGGCCTCCCAGAGTGTTAGGATTACAGGTGTGAGCCCCTGTGCCAGGTCGGTTATTCAGTATTTTTAAAGTGGACATTGTTGCTTTATTTAAATTTTTGTAGTTTCTTTAATATTTAGATTCAGGATAATTGAAAAATTCTTTCTAGGATAAAGTAATGTAGCTGTAGAAATTAGCACAGAATAAACTGTAGAGTATATAATGGATACAGGGAAGAAGATTACTATGACATGAAGAAAAAATTGCTAGCACATGGGAATATAATTCTGGTTAATAAAAATACGCTGTGTTGACTCGGTGCCTGTAGCTCAGCAGGTAGGGTGCCAACCACAAATACCAGAGCTGGCAGGTTCGAACCTAGCCTGGGCCTGCTAAACAACAGTGACAGCTACAACCAAAAAATAGCCGGGCGTTTTGGCAGGTGCCTATAGTCCAGCTACTTGGGAGGCTGAGGCAAAAGAATTGCTTAAGCCCAAGAGTTTGAGTTTGCTGTGAGCTGTGACACCATGCCACTCTACCTAGGACGACATGGTGAGACTCAGTCTCCAAAAAAAAAAAAAAAAATACACTTCTGTGTTATGCTTTGGCTAAACTAAGAACAGATTAGTTAGATAATTAAGGTTGTCTAATAATAGCTATGAGCTACAGAGGCTGAATACACTGTTGAAATCCAGATTAATTTTGGCCAGTGTTTTGCCCACCTGGCAGTTAACTTGCCAAACTTAAAATATATGGATTCCTGGGCTTCCCACCTCTAGCTCTCAGAGATACTTAATCCTAGTGTGGGGGGTGCAGAGGAACTCTTTATTCTTACACACCTCTTCAGCTGATTCTGAGGACTAACCACATTTGGGAAACAGAACTAGGCTTTATGGGTGGGGGACAGCTTGGTTTATGATTCTTTTTTCTTGTAAAGATGTTATTGAATGGGAACATTCTAGTTATAGTTGTGTTGAACCAAGTATCTTAGTTATATACAAAAAACAATAGGACTTCCCAGAATAATATCATTTTTGAGGAAATGGGGCCAAGTGGTTTTATATTATTCTGTTATAAATTCTCCAAGTACAAATTTTTAAAGTTAGTTAGGATTTAGGTCTAAGGGAGGCCCCCGCAAACAGATCCTAATCAGTTCTAAAGGTAGCCTTTCAGTTCTCGCATCAGTAGAATGTAACTAATTTCAGAACTTACCCATAAGATATGAAGCAGCATTTTGTGGTGAACGGGGGTTATGGGTTGAAATCCACGGATGATAGATTCTGGCTATATTTCTGCCACCTTTTTATGTAACCCTGGCTAAGTCTCTTTACCTGTTCAGATGTGTTTTCTTACATATGGATGTAGGTTTTGGAGTTGGAGATTTGTGGTCTTTCCATGATTTTCGGTTTGGATGAAGTATGTAGTCATAGTGCTTTACCCTTATCAAATCCAACTTCTGGCCAGTTTACCCTAACCCCTAGTGGGATAAGAGTGAGCTTGGTTAGCTGGCCATAGACCCCCCACCCCCACCCTTTTTTTTTTATTCTCACTGGAGCAAGATCCAAAGTTTTAGAGACACCTGAGTAATAATTTTCCTTGAAAGAGTATGTTTGTTGTATGCATTGTTTTGCCTGAGTAAAATAAGGTTTTTCACTATATATGAAAAATTAATACCAATTGTTCTAATATTTGATGAAAAACCAATCTTGGAGGTAGTGACCACTGATATTTCATGAATTTAATCAAGGAAAGTTGAATAGAGTATGTTATTAGACTTTTATGTTTTAGAGGTTTTATAATTCATTTTGTTCCTGCAAATCCTCATCCTTTCTTTTCCCTTCCCCAGAGGAAATCTTTTCTGATTTACTGGTTGACCAGCTTTTCCTTTCTGTTTCAGGATGCAATTCGAAGTCACAGCGAATCAGGTACTTTTCCGTAGTTCTTTAACAAATAGTAATGGGCTTTTTCTTTTTATTGCTGTGTATCTTCTGTTGGCTTATCCATGTGTGGATTCTGTTTGTCTATTAAGCTTCACCTTCAGCCCTGTCCAGCAGCCCCAACAATCTGAGCCCAACAGGCTGGTCACAGCCTAAAACACCTGTGCCAGCACAAAGAGAGCGGGCACCAGGACCCGGGACCCAGGAGAAGAACAAAATTGTGAGTATGGCCAAGGGTACCTCCTGCCAGTTAGGGTTCAGTGAGAAAAACCTAGATGAAGATTAGATTATCTGTCTCTTAAAAAAAAAAAAGAAAGAAAAAGAAATTGGAATTATGGTTTACTATGTCTTATTTTTAAATGACATGGGAACACATGGGTTTGGGTTGGTCCTTTCATTAATGCCTTTGTTACTAGGATTCCATAGAGTGTATTAATAATTTCTGCCTGTTTCAGAGGCCTCGTGGACAGAGAGATTCAAGCTATTACTGGGAGATAGAAGCCAGTGAAGTGATGCTTTCCACCCGGATTGGGTCAGGCTCCTTTGGAACTGTTTATAAGGGCAAGTGGCATGGTAAGTTTGGGGCCCTCCCTTTACTGTAGGGGTCCAGAGAGGTTCTAGAGAAAACACTTTCCCATAGATACTTGATTACATCTAAAGACTGAACTTACTATCTCTGAAATTACAGCACATTCCTTTTAGACTCATAGTTTTTTAATTAACATCATAAAGTTGCTGGGATAATTAGAAATTAGTGAACAAGATTTGACCCCTATAATCAAAAGTCAAGGGTGCTTCAGCTTCCTTATAAACTGATCATAGATAGAGTTTGCACATGGAACATGCTTCAAAACTCCTTAAATCTGCTGCTATGGAGAAAGCATGGATCCTAGAAGTTTGAAGCTGGAAAAGACCACTAAGGAATTTTGTATCCAAGAAAACTGAGGTCCAGAGAGGGGGTCTTACTTGTCTGTGACCAAACATTCGGGCAGATGAAAGCCAGTAACTTCCTAAAATTGCTTCTTTTTGCTCTGCTCTAGAAATAGTTGTGGATATCTCCATCAAACAGGGAATTCATAGACTTAGTTCTTGAATCTTTATACGTAGTATTAGTGTTCTTATTTTAATAGAAAATGCTGTCATTTGGAAGAAAGGTACTGTTTATGTAGCTATAGCTTGTGTATTTTGGCAACATATTTAACATTATCAGGTTTGGTTTTTTTTTGTTTGTTTTATTTTATTTTATTTTTTTATTGTTCGGGATTCATTGAGGGTACAATAAGCCAGTTACACTGATTGCAATTGTTAGGTAAAGTCCCTCTTGCAACATTATCAGGTTTTTATTGACTCTGGATTTACAACTTTAACAAATACAGGCAGTATTTTCTTGAAAATGCTTTATGTTCCCAAAAAGTCATCTCTTCTAAATTCAGATTATAATAAAGCAAAACCCTAAAGTGCCCAGATGACTGTATTTCTGCTTTGGGTGTGACTATAGTTATCTTTATAGACAAATGGTCAAAGATTGAGCATCAGATGATTGGAACATTAAAGTGCAAGGTGTTGAAAACTAAGAAACAGTTTCTTAGTACCTCGTTGCTTTTTAAGACAGGGGTTTTTGCCACTTGAAGTTAATCATCTGACACATTTCTGGTTCTTTAGGGGAATTTGTAAATTACATGTAGGATGATTCCTTTTTCTTTGAAAATTGCATCTAATATATACCGTTGGCCTGCCTCCCAGCTCCCAGAGAAATGATACTATTGCTGAATATTTTAGATTTTACAAATATCCTGGGGATCCCTTAGGGAAGAAGAATATAAGCCTTTTTTTTTTTTTTTTTTTGAAACAAAGTTTTACCTTGTCACCCTCGGTAGAGTGCTGTGGCATCACAGCTCATAGCCACCTCAAATTCTTGGGCTTAAGTGATTCTCTTGCCTCAGCCTCCCGAGTAGCTGAGACTACAGGCACCCGCCACAACGCCTGGCTATTTTTTGTTTGTAGTTGTCATTGTTGTTTAGCAAGCCCAGGCTGGGCTCAAACCCGCTAGCTTTGGTGTATGTGGCTATGGGCGCAAACCAGAACCACGAGTATTTTATAGGGTAGAGTGCATGTATCTGAGATAACAGGGCTGCCAGGGATTATAGGGAGCAGAGCAGTGGATATTGTATTTAATGCTTGCATTTGATCGTTTTTATATTACATTTTAAAAGCCAATAGAGGCAGCTTAAGTTGTATCAAAATTTAATTTTCCTCTGCTTGAGCCCTTTTTTTTTTTTGGATTCATAATTTTGCAGAGCAAGAGTACATAGTATTGCTTATGACCTTGTATTTTCTCTCAATAGTCTGAGCTTTTAAAACTATGATAAGATGTATTTGTTGTAGTGTTAGTATGTAGATAACATGTTTTTAAGATTCTAGGATTTTGTAAATTAGAGTCTCAAAAATCAGAGGATTCAGGAGCAGCAACCTCCAACTTGGGCTCAAGTGATCCTCTTGCCTCAGTTTTTCTATTTTTAATAGAGACAGGCGTTTCGCTGTTGCTCAGGCTGGTCTCGAACTCATGAGCTCAAGTATCCACCTGCCTGGCCTCCTAGTGCTAGGATTATAGGAGTGAGCCACCGCATCCGGCCTTCTTTCTTTTTTCTTTTAAGTAGAGACAGGGTCTCATTCTTTCTCAGATTGCTCTCAGAGTGTTAGGATTATAGGCATGAGTCACCTTGGCCTGATGAAAAAATTTTTGAACTCAGCAGCTGTGGAAAGGGTCTCAAAGCAAGGTAGAGGCCTCAGATGCATGAACTGTAGCCCGCATATTTAAGTAAGGGGGAGTTCCTCAGGCCCAAACTCAGACACTCCTTTTGGAGGTCACATTGGTCAACTTTTGCTAATTATATTAGAGGAATGAAGCCAGTCCCAGGGGCTGTCAGAATGATGGCAGCAGGAATAATCACTGACAGTATGAGAAGTAGAAAGACCCTCTAACACATCTGCAAACATAAGAAGAACATCCTTGGGCCACTTAAATGGGGCCAGCAGCCTGGTGTAACCAGCCAGGGGGAGGGACTGGGGTGCATGGAAGAGGAGGAGTGGTGTTCATTCTGTTCTGCTTCAGAAAGGAGAGGTGTAAAGAATAACGAGACAATCCCAAATGGTTAAAGCAGGAAAACGACTTTATGTTTAAAAAGGTAAAAACATTTAAGCTAATGACATGATAACATTTAAAAAAAGGTAAAAACATTCCAAGTTTTTATTTGCCTCTAACTTTGCTATTAAAGGAAAGAAGTTTTGGTTTGATACATAGTAACTACTTCATGGTCTACCTTCCATAGGACATTGCCTAGCGATAAATGTTTTATGTTTGATTGTTTTATGTCCTTTAAATGTTATAAGATCACCAGCTGAAAGGATGTTTGGATAATTCCAAAAGGGAAAGATAAAATATCACTGTACAGTTTTCACTTGAGAAGTGTCAGTTTGAAAAGAGCGAGGAGTGAGCATGAAGCAGTGTATGACTGCCTCCTGCGGGGAGTGCTGGGAAGGGCAATTTAGGAATGCCCAAGGGCTGCTGAGCCAGGTCAGAGAGCCACCTTTGTTTTGGGCCCAGGCCTAATTCTGTAGACTTGGGGCAAGGTAAGGTCCGTCTGGGGACTGAGTCCCAAATTTCCCCTTGCCTTGCTGACAATTTCATCTTAAAGTTCATTTTTTCATTCATTGTTTCCTGAGGTTGGTTGGTTGGTTTTTTGGCATTCTTCTAGGGGCTAGGAAATGAAGTGGTGAACAAAACAGATAAAAATTCTCATGCAATTTCTAGTCTAGTGGTGACAATAAGAAAAATAAAGTATGTAGTATAAGTGCTAAAGAAGGGCCAGGTACAGTGGCTCACACCTGTAGTCCCAGCACTCTGGGAGGCTGAGGTGGGAGACTTGGCTTGAGCTCAGAAGTTCAAGGCCAGCCTGAACACGAGTGAGACCCCCAGCTCTACAAAAATTAGAAAAACTAGCCAGGCATTATGGTAGGTATCTGTAGTCACAGCTACTTAGGAGGTTGAGGCAGGAAGATTGCTTAAGCCCAGGAGTCTGAGTTGCAGTGAGATAGTATCTTGCCACTGCACTCTACCTGGGGTGAAAGAGCAAGACTCCGTCTCACAAACATTAAAAATAAAGTAAATGCAGCTTGGCGCCCCTAGCACAGTGGTTACAGTGCCAGCCACATACACCAAGGGTGGCGAGTTGGAAAACGGCCCAGGCCAGCTAAACAACAATGACAACTGCAACAAAAAATAGCTGGGCATTTTGGTGGGGGCTGAGACTCTGTATCAAAAACAATAAGATAAAATAAAATAAAAGCTAAGGAGAAAAATGGAGGAAAGTAGATAGGGAGTGGAGAGGCAGGCCTGGTTCACAATTTTTAGTTGCATTGGTCAGAGACAAGTTTGGCAAGAAGGAAGCGTTCACGTGGAGGCCAGAAGGTGGTGCAGATGCCGGGAAGCCGCAACAGCAAGTGCGGAGAGCTGGAGACCTGAGTGGCTGTGGCAGCACAGACAAGGGGGAGAGTAATGGAGGGAGGCCCACGGGTGGGATGTTGTGGGCACCTGTAAAGACTGGGTATCATTTGGCTGAAATGGTGTCCAGGATTTTATGAGACCTTTGGAGAAGTTTAGTCGTCCTTTGCTTGAAAACCAGGGTGATGGGGGCTGTCCATTTGGGACCCCAGTCCGCTGCTGGAGATTCTGTTCCCCCTCATCTGTCTTTTTTTTTTTTTTTTTTTTGCGGTTTCCAGCCAGGGCTGGGTTTGAACCCACCACCTCTGGCATAAGGGGCTGGCACCCTACTCCTTTGAGCCACAGGCGCCGCCCCCACTCATCTATCTCTTTTACTTTTCATCTTTTAGTGAAACTCTATCCTTTTGCTTAAAAAAAAAAACACCAAACCAGGGTGATGGGCAGCTCATTACCTAAGACCCCGTTTTCATCTCCAGACAGTTCCTACCAGTAAAAAATCATTTTTTGTTTGTTTGTTTTTTTGAGACAGAGTCTCACTTTGTCTCCCTTGGTAGAGTGCCGTGGCATCACAGCTCATAGCAACCTCCAACTCTTGGACTTTAGCAATTCTCTTGCCACAGCCTCCCAAGTAGCTAGGACAATAGGCGCCCACCACAATGCTTGGCTATATTTTTGCTTGTAGTTGTCATTGTTGTTTGGCAGGCCCGGGCTGGATTTGAACCTGCCAGCTCTGGTGTATGTGGCTGGTGCCCTAGCCACTGAGCTATAGGCCTTAAATCTGTTTTGGAATCCTCTCATGGCAGTCCTTGTATTATTTACATATATATGAAGATAGTGCTGTAGTATAGAATATAGCTCTGGCTTTTGTAAAGTATTGCATATAATCTATTACTTCACTGTGTAAGGTTAGTTGGCTGGCAGATGGGTTTCCACAGGATATAGGCTGTCTTTGGTTTGACCCTGTTCTGTCAGTGACAGGCAGAAGTAGATGTGGATGAAAAAGTAAGAAGACTTCAGCTGCCTCTGATGATGGAACTTTTAACAAGGATAAGTCCTGTTCATTGTTCCAAAGAGTAGAAGCTAGAGGTGGAGAATGTAATAGTGTATATGAAAGTCACCAATTTCAGTCCAGTTGACTACAAGGTTAGAGTTAAGTCATGGTGAATGGGCATTAGCTGTGAGTGCTGAAGTTCCATTACTGATGAGAACCAGAATGATACGGGGAAGTTGAGTCCAGCGACAACTAGAGCATGCCCAGAGGAGGAATGGGACTGAAAACCAGGTCTGTGAAATAGGCAAGTCCCAAGAAGCAGCTCCTTCTGAGCATCTTCCAGCATCTTCCTATACCTCCTTCCTACACCCTGCCCCTTCTCCTCCCTTGGAAGGCTCTGCCCTTGGGTGGAGCCTGGGCCTCATCACTGCCATCTCACACCTTCCTTTCTGTTCCCACTGTCAGCCATTGAAACTTGAGATGATAAAGCCAGAGACGACAGGGAGGCAGTTGAACCATTATACATAAGAACCATCTCTATCACTTTGCTCCCCAAAAGTGAAGTGAGGAATACTCCATCAGAGAGGCTGCAAGGGGGTGCTGCAGGGCACTGCACCTGACATGTGGAGGGGCTTAGTCAGCACTCAGGTGCCTTTCAGCTGACTCCTACTTCGACTATTCGAAGGCCATGTTTTAGTAAACTTATTTGTCATGGAAATTTGAGATCTTTATAGGACTTCAAGTAATTTATTATAATTACTATTATAAATGTTATTGATATTAAAACTTCAAAGTGGCTTCTAAATCTGTAGCACATAAAAATTGGAAGTGATCCCTGACTGGATGCTTCTGAAGCTAATGCCAAGGGGCTGGTTTTAGTCCCATACCTGACGGTGAGGTGTCAGTACTGTGGGAAGAACTGTGACTGGGCATTCTAGCTCCAGCACTTTTTCCTTTGGGCAGTGACTAAACTTCTCTGCTTACTTCTGTAAATGAGGATAACGGTCTTTACATCATGGGGTGTTTGTAAGGAGAGAAGGAGATAAAAATATACATAGTGCCAGGATAGTTAAGTATAGTAAGCAGTCACTATGTATTATTGGATTACTTCCTAATCATTAAAAACAAAGGAGCTTCATTTCTATATATAAGATTTTTTTTCCTTTTTTAAGACAGTGTCACTCTGTTGCCCCAGGTTAGAGTGCTGTGGCATTAGCCTAGCTCACAGCAACCTCTAACTCCTGAGCTCAAGCAATCCTGCCTGAGCCTACAGCAAGTAGCTGAGACTATAGGCAATTGCCACAATGCCTGGTTAATTTTTTTTTTATTTTTAGTAAAGATAGGGTCTCACTCTTGCTCAGTCTGGTCTCGAGCTCCCACTTCCACCTCCTAGAGTGTAAGGATTACAGGCATAAGCCACAGCATCTGGCCTCAATAGATATCTGACTTTTTACCTGCAACCATCTCAGTTCTCACTGAAGTATGTATGCTGAGTTCGGCATCAACAGCTTGCTAAATGGTTTGCTTCCCTTACACCATCGTTTAGGCCCCAGACGTCTTGTACATGTTGGGGCATTCACATAATCACTAATTGTATCCCTACAGGCCAAGGTTGATTTGAATCCTTTAAATCAAGCCTATTGCCAGTTGTGGTGGCTTATGTCTGTAATCCTAACACTCTGGGAGGTCAAGGCAGGTGGATCACCTGAGCTCAGGAGTTCAAGACCAGCCTGAGCAAGAGCAAAACCCCATTTCTACTAAAAATAGAAAAATTAGCTGAGCATTGTGGCAGGCACCTGTAGACCCGGCTGCTCAGGAGGCTGAGGCAAGAGGATTGCTTGAGCCCTGGAGTTTGAGGTTGCTCTGAGTTATGACGCTATAGCACTCTATCCAGGGTGACTCTGTGAGACGCTGTCTCAAGAAAAAAAAAAAAAGAACAAAAAAATCAGGCCTAGTAAGGGTCTGTGAGGTGGATAAGGAATAACAACTAATCTATTTAACTTTTTTCAGCCACTTGAATTATTGAGAAATTTGGAGATTTATATGATTCTTTGGATAAGCGATTCATTGTATTTCCTCAAAACTTCCAGAAGGTCATTTGAAAATTAAGATCATTAAATTGATTGCACTGACCACAAACTCATTTGTAGGAGACGTTGCAGTAAAGATCCTAAAGGTTGTTGACCCAACCCCAGAGCAGTTCCAGGCCTTCAGGAATGAAGTGGCTGTCCTGCGGTGAGTAGAAAGCTGGCCTGTCCAATCCCCCAGTCGTGGATTGGGGAGGGGTATTGGAACTACAGAGGAAGGGGCTAGGACTCGAGATGGAGTTCCTATGGCTGGACATCCCTTCCCTAGAAGTAAAAGAATGTGTCTTTCCAGTTTATGTGGTTGTCACCTCTTTCAAGAAGAGCCCTTTTTCTTGAAAACACTCTCCTCAGGGCACACTAACTTCAGTCGCCCAGGTTCTGTCTCCTGGTTCTGGTTTGAGGTAGGGAGAAATAGGTGTTCATTTTACCTTTATTTCCAAGTGCACTTTTTGTAGCCAGGTTGCCTCATTCTGAGTTTCAAATCTTTGAGTCGTTTTTAGACTCGAAGGAATAAAGTACATCACGGTGGCTTCTACAGAAGAGGGGTTCTTTTGTTTCCTCAGAACACCAACTAGATCATCAGCTGTCTTGTGCATTTGCTCTTGCAGCCTCTGCACACTGGGAGTGTGGGTAGTGTCAAGACCACACAGAATCCAGTATCCATGGGAAAGCACAGTAATCTTCCCTAAGCATTTTCTTTCCCCTCCCCAGCAAAACACGGCATGTGAACATTCTGCTCTTCATGGGGTACATGACAAAGGACAACCTGGCGATTGTGACTCAGTGGTGTGAGGGCAGCAGCCTCTATAAACACCTGCACGTCCAGGAGACCAAGTTTCAGATGTTCCAGTTAATTGAAATTGCCCGGCAGACGGCTCAGGGAATGGAGTGAGTAAATGGCCTGCCGACTCTCTCTGGGGTCCAGCGTCACCCTGTCCCTACATCAGAACCAAGAGCTAGAAAAGCCTTCTAGTCCATTAAGTAAACTCAGTGATGTCTTTGCACAGCTGGACTGGAGGGGATCAGTTATTAGGACTGATAATTTTCAGATTCCTCGCCCAAGCTAGGTTGCCCCCTTGGGTTTCCAATTCATGCTCCAGCTGCTCCCCTAGATCCATCCTGAGACCTCAGGATATAGTAGGGCCAGACACCTTCTGCTTGGACAGCTGTGGTGGTGCCCTGTGCTGAGATGGCTGAGGCATGGCCCAGCCACAGAGTTCCACATGAGGTTTGACCAGGTGCCACTTTCTGGGTATTGTCCTTTTAGAGAAGGCTTTTTAAAGGTCACCCTCAGCTTCTTTTATTAGATAGTGTTCTTCCGGGTGTCTGCTTGACACATTCCTTAAGTGCTTCTCAAGCTTTCCCTTCAAGCGTCACTTAAGGTAGAGGAACAAGAACTCCTTATACCCCTAGATAAAGCTCAGCTTGCAAGCACTACCTAAATTCTCATATTCTGTTTTTAAAATTCATATGGAGGTTTCATTCTCTGTATTTTAAGAAGTAGTCAGTATTATGTTTTAGGAAAAAATTATTGATACACATTTATCGAGGAAAAAATATATTTATATAAATCACATACCATACAGCTCACCCTGTTAAAGTGTACAATTCATTAGTTTTCTAGTATATTCAGAGTTGTGCAGCTAGCTGTCACCACTACCTAAATTTAGAAAATTTTATCACCCCAAGGAGCCAGGCACAATGGCTCACGCCTGTATTTCCAGTACTCTGAGAGGCCAAGGTGGGTGGATTGCCTGAGCTCACAGGTTCAAGACCAGCCTGAGCCAGAGCGAGACCTCGTCTCTAAAAATAGCTGGGCTTTGTGGCGGCACCTGTAGTCCCAGCTACTTGGGAGGCTACAGCAAGAGAATCACTTGAGCCTAAGAGTTTGAGGTTGCTATGAGCTATGATGTCATGATGCTCTACTCAGGGCGACAAAGTGAGACTCTGTCTTAAAAAAAAAAAAAAGAAAGAAAGAGAAGAAAAATAAATTTTATCACCCCAGAAAGAAACCCTATACCCATTAGTTGTCACCCCACATGCCTCCCACCTCGTGACAGTCTTAATTTCTGTCTCTATGGATTTTGCCTGCTTTGTACGTTTCATATAAATGGAATCATGCAAGGTGTAATACAGTTATACACAGCATAATATTTCTTTTTTTTTTTTTTGTAGAGACAGAGTCTCACTGTACCGCCCTCGGGTAGAGTGCTGTGACGTCACACGGCTCACAGCAACCTCCAACTCCTGGGCTTACGCGATTCTCTTGCCTCAGCCTCCCAAGCAGCTGGGACTACAGGCACCCGCCATAATGCCTGGCTATTTTTTGGTTGCATTTTGGCCGGGGCTGGGTTTGAACCCGCCACCCTCGGTATATGGGGCCGGCGCCCTGCTCACTGAGCCACAGGCGCCACCCATACACAACATAATATTTCAATGACAGACTGCATATGGGACAGTGAATTCACATGATTTATAATACTGTATTTTTACTGTACTGTTTCTGTGTTGAGACACAAACACCATTGTGTTGCAGCTGCCTTCAGTACTCAGCACAGTAGCACACTGTACTAGGAGCAGCAGGCTGTGCCATCTAGGCTGTACACACTATGATGTCAGTATAATGGTGAAACGGCTTCATGCCCTGTCTCTCAGAAGACAGCCTATGGTTAAGCAATGCCTGGCTGCCTTACCATATTTTCAGGGTTAATCCAAGTGTAGCATGTGTCAGTACCTCATTCCTTTTTGTGGCTCAATAATAAATATTCCATATGGGTAGACCATATTATTCATTCATCACTTGATGGACATTGGGTTTTCAGAATTACTTAAGTGAGTCAAATTGATGTTTAAAGAAGTGCTGGCATGTCTGTGCTGTGGCCTCCCCTTCAGGAAGGAGTGATGTGGAGCAGACTGAGCAGCAGCAGGCCAGCCAGGCCCTGTGTGTAGCACTGT
Organism: Nycticebus coucang; assembly: GCF_027406575.1. Classification (NCBI taxonomy): domain Eukaryota; kingdom Metazoa; phylum Chordata; class Mammalia; order Primates; family Lorisidae; genus Nycticebus; species Nycticebus coucang. The sequence goes on from NC_069787.1 coordinate 6,995,612, forward strand.
GCTGGGAGCCAGGCATTCAATGGCTTGACTTCTTAGCTGCAGTTTGAAACTGCTTTCTACTCATGTCCCTCAAACTGTTCTATTTCTTTTCCTTTCACAGCTATTTGCATGCAAAGAACATTATCCACAGAGACATGAAATCCAACAGTATCCTTTGGTGGTTAAGTTTCTTTTGAATGCTCAGTTCTAAATTTAGGGAAACAGAAGGGAGCCTTTTTATCACAAGTGGTTCTTGGTGCCAGGGGGATAATATCGATATCTTATTTAGGCATAGAAGAGGAAGCAAGAAAAGTCAGAAAGTTAACTTCTGTAAGAACCAGTTCTGAGGGACACTTGCTCCTGGCATGCTCTCCAGCAGCGTCTGTCTCCTGGACACACTGAGAGTGCTGTCTAGGGAAGGTCCTTTCTAAGTTTATCTCAGCAAAAGTGATTTGGAAACATTCCCAGGAGAACTGAGATAACAACATGGTTGGGTTATGCTTGAAATAGGTATAATTTTATTACATTGTTTATTACTGATTTAACTGGGGGAGGATTGGCTTTTGTCTTTTATGTTTATTTCTAGTTTGTGGACTGTGTGTATCTGGTCAGAAAGTAACTACAGGACAAGTGTTGGCAGTCTTTCTAGAATTACTGCTTAAAATCATCTTTAATGTACACAAGTGGGTTTCTTTAGAGGTCACTGTTGGAAACTCCCTCTTTCTATGTTTTATTTTTATAGAAGGAAGAATGAGAGAAGGTGATTTTTGTGTTCTAAAGCATGAAATTTAATAGTTCTGAATCTGCCACCTTCCTTTACAGCTGAACTTTTTGTTTCTTGGGCAGGGTGAGGCATAGTAATGGTGTTGAATTGGATCATGGGACACGGCCTATTTGGGGTACGTGTCTAAGGCATAGAAGACCTTTCATTGGTATTGTTTTGGCAGCCAAACACCATACCATAAAAGCAGACACCACAGATTTAAGGAGGTATGAATCCTGGGGGCCAACGGGTCATAAGTTGGGCTTGAACTGCCTAACTTTCTTACCCAGAAGCTAGCTGACTTGACTCTCATTTTGGTTTTGGGGAGGGTGGTTGGTTATTTTTTGGAGAAGGAATCTCACTCTGTGGCCATAGCTAAAGTACAGTAGCATCATCATAGTTAATTGCAACCTCAAACTCCTGGGCTCAAGTGATTCTCCTGCCTCAGCCCTGAATAGCTGGGACTACAGGGGCTCACCACTACACCTGGCTAATTTTTCTATGTTAGAGCAGAGTTTCACTCTTGTTCAGGTTGGTCTTGAACCCCTGAGCCCAAGCAATCCTTCCACTTTGGCTTCCCAGAGTGCTAGGATTGATTACAGGCGTGAGCCATTGCACCTGGACATCTTCGGTTCTCATTTTTAAAGTCACAAAGTGGCACTAAGTCTAGCGAGAAATTTCTTCAGACATCAGCGCTCAGTAAGGGATTTGCTATTTTGTTAACCGGTCATATTCATTGGTTATTTGGGGGCAGAACACCTGCAGAAACAACTGTGAGCCGTCAGCAGGCCATGCTCAGCCCTCTGGGGAGCACCTGGGGAAACTTCTATTCTTTGTCTTGGGGTTTCACCTCTATTATGTGGAAAGATCACAGGGGCAGAGACCTGGCACCTAGACATGGAAGTGGTGGAAACTGGCTTTGTTTTTTGGCTGGGCTGAAATTTTGATACAGTGACCAATCCCTGTCTGCTTCCTGGAAGAGGGTCATTTCTAGACTTTCAGAAACCACAGCAAATTAATTCAGTGCCAAGAGGGCTGGGACAGAGGGAAGATGGAGAGAGTAGTGTTCTAAAGGAAGTTTTTCAAAACTATCTTGACCATTTTTTTGAAACCAGAGTCCTTAACAAGCATTGAGATATATTTCTCCATGAAGGCCTAACAGTGAAAATTGGAGATTTTGGTTTGGCAACAGTAAAGTCACGCTGGAGTGGGTCTCAGCAGGTTGAACAACCCACTGGCTCTATCCTGTGGATGGTAAGGAACCTGGGCTCCCTCTAGGAGTTTTCTGGTACAGGGCAGCAAAAAGGAATGCCCCATGGAAACTTAAAGCATTTCTGTTCGTTCCTCCAATGTCCAGATGACCCTCAGTGTCAGACAGCCTGGGGCAAATGTGGATTTTCCCCAAGGAAGGTGAAGGTTAGGACCATGCTAAAGCTTGGTGTGGATAGGAGTCAGTAAGCTAGATGACAAAGTGCTGGGTCCTGGTCAGAGGTCAGGATTCCTGAGCTGGCTTTAGCCAGCCCCTGAGAGTCAAGAGTCCACTGGGGAAGAGGAATGAACTCTTTTAAAACAGATGGAAGGAACAGTCTGGTCCCTGGCTATCTGTGGGGCCTGTCACATGGTGGTAAATGCACTTTGTCCCTGCAGGCCCCAGAGGTGATCCGAATGCAGGATAACAACCCATTCAGCTTCCAGTCTGATGTCTACTCCTACGGTATTGTGTTGTATGAGTTGATGACGGGGGAGCTTCCTTACTCCCACATCAACAATCGAGATCAGGTGAGCCTATTAGCACTTAAGGACCTAAGTGTGGGCACCTCTGGGCCTCCTGCAAACCTTGGCAGTGAGAGCGTTAAGAGTTGTTACTTTCTGTTGTCCATTGATGCATTTGCCCAGATATTGTTTTTCCTTTAGATCATCTTCATGGTGGGCCGAGGGTATGCCTCCCCAGATCTCAGTAAGTTATACAAGAATTGCCCGAAAGCAATGAAGAGGCTGGTAGCTGACTGTGTGAAGAAAGTTAAGGAAGAGAGGCCTCTTTTTCCCCAGGTAAGCCTTAACTCAAGAGTGCTGGAACTGGATTAAAGGAAGAATTCTTTTTTTCTTTTTTTTTTTTTTTTTTTTGTGGCTTTTGGCTGGGGCTGGCTTTGAACCCGCCACCTCCGGCATATGGGACCGGCGCCCTACTCCTTGAGCCACAGGCGCTGCCCAGGAAGAATTTTTTTAAGAGACACTTTGTTGCCCAGGCTAGAGTGCTAGTCTAATCTTGAAGTCAAGTGATCCTCCTGTCTCAGTCTCCCAAGAAGCTGGGGCTACAGGTGCCTACCACAACACCTGGCCATTGTTTTCTATTTTTAGTAGAAACAGGGTCTCACTGTATTGTTCAGACTGGTCTTAAACTCCTGAGCTCAAGCAGTCCTCCTGGAGTAGCTTCCCAGAGTGCTGGGATTACAGGCGTGAGCCACTGTGCTTGGCCAAGCAAGGGTGTTTTTTGTTTTGTTTTGAGACAGACTCTATGTCACCCTGGGTAGAGTGCCATGGTATCACAGCTCACAGCAACCTCCAACTCCTGGGCTCAAGTGATTCTCTTGCCTCAGCCTCCCCAAGTAGCTGGGACTATAGGCGCCCGCTACAACACCTGGCTATTTTTTGGCTATAGTCATTGTTTGGCAGGCCCGGGCTGGATTTGAGCCCACCAGCTCTGATGTATGTGGCTGGCGCCCTCACCACTGAGCTACATGTGCCAAACCCAAACAACAATGAGGTGGAAGATGTTTTTGTTTTATAGAAAGGGGAGCCCATGTATCCCACATGGGGAGGTGATGGTATAGCCTGTGTCTTTGTACTCCTGGGTGAAAGCTACTTTGGGGAAGCACCAAGCCAGTGAGACTGTTCTGGGCCTTGTTTCAGATCCTGTCTTCCATTGAGCTGCTCCAACACTCTCTACCGAAGATCAACCGGAGTGCTTCTGAGCCATCCCTGCACCGGGCGGCCCACACTGAGGATATCAATGCTTGCACACTGACCACGTCCCCGAGACTGCCCATTTTCTAGTGGACTTTGCACCTGCACTCAGGCTGCTGGGGAAGAAGGGCTGTCAGCAGGCACCACTCTTCTGCCCTTTCTATGGGGGCAGAGCACCTGTATTCAGAGAAGCTGCTGCTAAGGACCTTCTAGACTGCTCACAGGGCCTTAACTTCACGTTGCCTTCTTTTCTACCCCTTTTGGCCCTGGGAGAAGGAAGCCATTCATGCCCCTGGTCTATCCTGCTCCTTCCCCTCACGCCCCATGCTCAGGGCCCCACTTTCTCCAGATGTACGCGTGGATGCGGATGCAATACTGAAGCTGGGACCCAGCTCTTGGCTATACAAGTACTTTTAGGGGAAGTAAAGAGTGCAGGCAGTCTAGCCTTGATGTGGGACACATGGGACTTTGAAATGGGCTTATATCACAGGAGAGACTTTCTTCAGAGGTAGCGGGTGCAGCACCAGGCGTTTTGCACATAACGCACCAAGCAGCCCAGGACTGCCGAGATGCCGGCCGCCTGCGGGAAACTGCTTTGGTACAATGGAACTTGGGGACACATCTTCTTTCCACAGCCTCTGAGGTGTCTGGCACATGGGGCTGGTTTTCCAGGTGAGGCGCTTGGCCTGCCCTCTCAGGGAGCAGTCTTCCATCATGGAGCAGTCTTCCTTCCATCATGCTGAATTCCGTCTTCCAGGAATGCCCCTATGGGGCAGGGCCACAGGGCCAGCCTTGTTTCTCTAGTCATCATGTGGATGCTGAGAAGCCAGGGACACAGGCTTCCTTGACGATTTGGGTTTTAATTGTTTTTATTGCGCTTGACAAAATACAGTTATCTGATGGTCCCTCAATTATGATATTTTAATAAAATAAATTAAATTTAGGTCTAATGGCTGTTACCTCCTTTTCAGGTAATACTGAGCTCTGTTCAAGAAGCAGAAAATGCTGGGAGGCCAAGGCAGGTGTATTGCCTGAGCAAGTGTGAGAAGGTGTTGTGGCGGGTGCCTATAGTTCCAGCTTCTCAGAAGGCTGAGACGAGAATCACTTGAGCCCAAGAGTTGGAAGCTTCTGTGAGCTATGACACCAATGCACTCTATACCGAGGGTGCCAAAGTGAGAATCTGTCTCAAAAAAAAAATAAGAACCAGAAAATGGGCCCACAGTCTAGACTAGGAATAAATTTTATTTAGCCTCTGTCTACGTTATTTATAACTCTTTAATGAAGAGTTAAAAATTAAGCAAAAAATACTCCAAACTCAGGATATTAAGTAATACATTTTATAAAATATTTGATATCCACAGCTTTTTTCTTTTTTTACAAAAATAAATTCAGGTTTGTAACAAGTTTGTTGTGGTTCACAAGGTCGTAATTGCCCTCAATCTTAACCACTGCTGGGCCAGAATCAAAAACTTCCTTGGATGCCATGAAGTTTTTAGAAAATTCCTAGTTAAAGCCCAGCTTTACAACCAGACGAGATGGCTTGAGTGTGACACACACTACAGAAGCACAGGTGTGTTCTGAGCCCTCAGAGCAATCGCCTGGATGGGCAGGGACCCCTCCACTCCAGACCCCAGCACCAGCCAGACAGCAGGCTGGACTGCCGCCACCCAGTACTTCCTGTGAACTCCAAGAATCTCCTAACAGGGAGAAAGCTGTATACTTTCACTCTGTTTGCTGCTTATGGTAACAAGACTACTGCTCCAGCCTGGGACATTTTGAGAGAACTCAAAAGAATGACTATCCTTAAAGCCGTCGATAAAGTTTTATGCCACAGCTGTGCAATCCCTTAACATTGTGTGTTCTTAGAAAGCTCTACATAAATCAAAATTTTGACCATGCACTATTTAAATACACTTAGAGAAATCTGCCACTTAGAGGCATCTTTTCAGAGTTGAAGAATCCTTTGGTAAGAAAAAGCTGGTGCATTAAGGGCAGGGAGAAAAGGATCAAAAAGGTCAAGAGCCAGGATTTTAAAAGGCAGTCACTCAAAACAGTCTGAAAGGTTAGGTGGTCCCCCTGAAGGGGCTTGAAGTATAACTATAAAAATACAATTCCATACACTTAATTAGGTTATTTTATGTCCTTCACTCTTCCCGCGCCTGTAGTAATGGAGAGTGGACGAGACGAAGGTTAAGGACGCCCCACTCAGATCCGAGCCACACACCACCTCGAGCCGCAGCACAGGGAAGCTCACCTCCTAGCTTGGGAAAGTTTTGGCTGGCAGAGCCCAAGATGCAGGAGTGACCATCTACCCTCTAAGGTTCTGATGACTCCACTCCAGAAAGGTGCATGAAGAGGTCCCCAAGCTCTGTCATGTCAACATCTTCGGTGTTGGAGACATGTTGGCTTTCTCGGTTCTCGATGAAATCCCAGAGCCTCACTGAACTAAAGAACTGCAAAACAGCCAGCAAACATGCTCAGTCACTGCTAAAGACAACATGAAGGTTTGACTTTTATCCACCCCGTTTATCTGCTGCCAAAGCTAGTATAGTAGAAAGGGGGCCAAGAACAGTAACCGGAAGTACCCACTACTCAAGTGTCCCCAACTAGAGACAGCACAGCCCTTACCCTCACGGTGCCTTCAGAACTGAGCTGTTTCCGAGGTTTCTCAGGCTCCGCTAGCCGCCCGTCAGGGTAAGCATGGCGATAAAGGCATTTGCTTCCAAATGGGCAGGTCCCCTTTCCTTGCTCGAAATACTTACAAGGTTTTTTTCTGAAAAGCAGGAAGAAAAGTTCAAGAGGCTGATGGGGTCCAGATCAGCCACTGCCTTCATCCTCACCTGTGTTCCAGGTGAGGAGAGGCTAAATGATTTGTCTCAGGTCACACAAGCTGGGTTCTTCCTTCCAAGGGGGTGAACATCCCACAGTTGTCCAGCCTCATACTGGACATAAACCTGCCCAAGGCTGTGTGTGGCGCTTCCCAGCCCTCCAGGAACTCCTGCACCTTCTGAGCCAGCAGGCAGCACCCAGAGAGCTAAGCCAGGTCTGGGTGCTGAAGTGAGAGTCCCTAAGGAGCTCCTCCCAGGCAAGCAGCCCTTCCTCAGGCCAGCAGCACTATATGGTGACTATAGCTACAGGATACCAGGACTCTACAGTCACAGGGAAAGCACTGGATTTTAGCTAAAGCTATGGTCTCAGTCTAATTTTCCTTTGTCCCCACTCTAAAGGAGGGCTTCTTAACTCTTCTCGTGCTGTGGACCTCAGAACAGTATTTTTAAATGCATGAAGCACATAGGTCTTAATATTTATCAAAAAGTTCAAAAAATTTTCCCCTATCTCTGAATTCTATCCACTGCCCCCGATGTTAACCCTGCTCCTAAGAAAACTCAAAATCAAAAAATTCCCATTTCTACCTGCTCAAATGATATTTGGCTAATTCAATCATAAATGACCCCCAAATGAAGAAAAAAAGATGCCCAAGAAATGAGAGGGCCATCTGAGCGTACTAAAGATGGGCAAGTTGTAGAAATAAAGCCAAAGCACTGCAGGGGCTCAGGCTGGGCCCAGGGGGCTGGGTGCGTGCAGGGGGCAGATTAGGAAGGGGCAGGGACTCCCAACTCCAGCAGCCGTCTGTCTTCTCAGACCAAGGGGTGGCTAGAGGCCTGTGGTGTGGTTCAGAGACAGACTTCAGAGCAGCTTAAGGAAAAGCTCCCTGGAGGCTCTTCTGATTCCAGCACCGGAGGTGGGGAAATGACCTGAGGCAGAGCAGGTGTGGACTGACATCCCAGCCAGAGGTTCCCAGCAGACTTTAAAGGACCACTTCTGAACAGTCTGCTGTATCCCAGGGCACTTGCTTTAGTAAACTCATCAGGTTAAAAAAATTATTCTCTAGCACCCCCCCACCCCCTTCCCCAGGAATTGTTCTTCTCTCAGCCATATCTGGTCACCAAGGCCAAAAGCCTCCCATTCACTGACTCCTCTTTGCTAGCTCTCACACCCAGTTTCATTTCCAATTCACCTTCCAAACCTAACAGTCCTCTGGTCTACCACACTACTGGAGACTTCTGGACACCGTCCTCTGCCTCCCTGCCACAGTCATCTCCTAAGAGGGCTCTTCCCACACCACCAGTTTCTAACCTTGTCACAACAGAGGAGCCTTCTTTAAGCCTTCCTTAAAGACCATGGTAACACTGGGTTTCAAAGCCCCTCCGGTTTCAGTCTCATCTTTGTCTCTGTAAGTCCCACCACACCCTCCTACACACCTGTTTCAAATTGTTCAGGAACTGTTCTCCCTGCTCCCATCACAAAACCCTTTTGTGCCCAGGTCCTTTCATCCCCTCCCCCACACAGAGGCTCCTGCTTCGGGGCTCAGGGTCCCTCTACTACCCCAACACCCCCAGGTGCATCCAGGCGCTCTCTGTGGTGACATATGGGCTTGGGCCTCTCTGATGAAGAATGTGCCATCATAAGACCTATATCACCATAATTACCCTCTTTTAATTTCTCATGAAATCATGTGGCTCACTACAAAAATTTTGAGACAGACTATGTTATGGTCCATTATTTCACTTCCAAAAAACACAGTCGACAGTGTCCCAGTGTCCTTTCTGATTCACCCACGAGTTTCAACTTGCTCAGCTTGTGAGTATTGCTGAGAGGACTTGATTTGTTTCTGTCCATGGATTTTATGTTTCTAGACTTTTTATAATGACTTGTATCTTAGCACTCTCTCTGTTACATCCCCTAGAGGTGCTTAGCTCAAAGGTGCCTGGGCCACAGTGGTACTCAGTAAATGTTTGTGGTATGCATGAAAACAGTTACCACAGGAAAGCAAGAATAGGAAAGACCCACACAGCAATAACATGAGAATTTTCAGACTGCTCTTCAGCAGAGCACCTTCCTACAAGCTGGCAGCCCTCTGCCTTGCCACACCTGCCCTCTTCTGGACACACAATAAAATTACATAAGGAAAAAGGGTAAAATATCAAGCCTGTGTCACTGAGTAACTGATACACAACAAAAGGGACCATTAAAAAAAGGCTACATAGGGTGGCACCTGTGGCTCAAAGGGGTAGGGCGCTGGCCCCATATGCCAGAGGTGGCGGGTTCAAACCCAGCCCTGGCCAAAACTGCAAAAAAAAAAAAAAAAAAAAAAGGCTACATAGCCAGGAGTGGTGGCTCACGCCTGTAATCCTAGCACTCTGGGAGGCTGAGGATGGTGGGTTGCCTGAGCTCACAGGTTCGAGACCAGCCTGAGCAAGAGTGAGACCCCCGTCTCTAAAAAATAGCTGGGCGTTGTGGCAGGTGCCTGTAGTCCCAATTACCAAGGAGGCTAAGGCAAGAGAATCACTTTGAGCCAAAGAGTTTGAGGTTGCTGTGAGCTATGAAGCCATAGCCCTCTACCAAAGGGGACAAAGACTCTGCCTCAAAAAAAGAAAGAAAGAAAAACAGCAACTCGGTTAAAAATATAAAAACTGAGCCGAGATTTGAACTGCTGCCCAAGTTTGAATTAAAACAATTTACCTATCTGTTAAACACATCAATACTTTACAGATGCATGTAACAGAATCCACAATCTCTACAATGTAACATTTATAATGTCAAGGACAAAATCTAAAATTACTAGACATACTAAGAGTCAGGAAAATATAACCCATTCTTTTTTTTTTTTTTTTTTTTAGAGACAGAGTCGTACTTTATCCCCCTCGGTAGAGTGCTATGGCATCACAGCTCACAGCAACCTCCAACTCCTGGGCTTAGGGCCACGTCAGCCTCCCTAGCAGCAGGCATCCACCACAATGTCCCGCTATTTCCTGTTGCAGTTTGGCTGCCCCCATATATAACCCATTCTTAAGACAACAGAAACCAACTTCAAGACAGTAAGGATTACAAAACAGCTGTTATAACTATTAAAATATATTCAAGGAGATGAACAAAGAAAGAAAAAAATTGAAAAAATGAACAGAGCCCAGAGACTCTAAGGATAATAACAAAAAATCCACACATGTGAAATTAGAGTACCAGCAGGAAAAGAAAAAACAGCAGAAAAAAAAATTTGATGAAACAATGACCAAAATTTCCCTAAATTTAGTGAATGACATAAATTTAGAGATTCAATGAATATTTAACAGTATAACATACGGAAAACCACTTCAAAGCAAAATGTGAAAATGCCGAAACCAAGATAAAATCTGGATACCAACTCAAGAAAAATGATACATTACACCTAGAATCGCCACAGACTTCTCAGCAGAGACTGGAGTGGCCAGATTATTGTTCGAGGGCATCTGCAAAGCATTGAAAGAAGGAAAAGACCCTGTTAACTCAGAATTCTACTGAAAGAGAGGCAAAGATGAAAACAGGGAGACCAATTAGACCAATATATTAGAACAGAAGTCTCGGCTGGGCGCGGTGGCTCATGCCTGTAATCCTAGCACTCTGAGAGGCCAAGGTGGTGGACTGCCTGAGCTCACAGGTTCAAGACCAGCCTGAGCAAGAGTGAGACCTTGTCTCTAAAAAAAAAAAAAAAAAAAATTAGCCAGACACTGTAGTGGTCCCAGCTACTCGGGAGGCTGTAGCAAGAAAATGACGTCAGCTCAAGACTTTGAGGCTGCTGTGACATATGACGCCACAGCATTCCACAGAGGGCAACAAAGTGAGACTCTGTCTCCAAAAAAAAAAAAAAAAAAAAGCTCGGTGCCTGTGGCTCAAGTGGCAAAAGGCACCAGCCACACACACCTGAACTGGCAGGTTTGAATCCAGCCTGGGCCTGCCAAACAACAATGACGGCTACAACCAAAAAATAGCCAGGCTTTGTCGTAGGCACCTGCAGTCCCAGCTACTTAGAGGCGGAGGCAGGAGAAGCGCTTGAACCCAGGAGTTGGAGGTTGCTGTGAGCTGTGATGCCACAGCACTCTACCCAGTGCGACAGCTTGAGGCGCTGTCTCAAATAAAAAAAAAAAAAAGTCTGTCCCTGTTGCCCCGGTAGTGGTGCCAAAGAATCGTAGCTCACAGCAACTCAAACTCTTGGGCTCAAAGAGGCCAGGTGAAGTGGCTCACACCTGTAATCCTAGCACTCTGGGAGCCTGAGCTCACAGGTTCAAGACCAGCCTGAGCAAGAATGACACCCCATCTTCTAAAAATAGCAGGGTGCTGTGGTAGGTGTCTGTAGTCTAAGCTAGTTGGGACTTGAGGCAAGAGAATCACTTCAGTCAAAGGGTTTGAGGTTGCTGTGAGCTATGACACCACAGTACTCTACTGAAAGTGACAAAGTGAGACTCTGTCTCAAAAAAACAAACAAAAAAAAACTCTTGGGCTCAAGCAATCCCCGTCTCAGCCTTCCCAGTAGCTGGAACCATAGGTGCCTGCCACCACGCCTGCCTAATTTTTCTATTTTTAGTAGAGACGTGGTCTTGCTATTGCTCAGGCTGGTCTTGAACTCCTGAGCTCAGGCGATCCACTCACCTCGGTCTCCTGGAGTGCTAGGATTATAGGCATGAGCCACCTTGCCTAGCTTAAGAGCCATTTCTGATAAAAAGAAAATTAAGTGCAGACTGGGCACCCGAAGCTCAGTGGTTAGGGTGCCGGCCACATGTTCCAGGCATTCTGGGGTTCCTCCCCAGCCCTCAGCCTCTGGCTTCCCCTCTCTCCTGAGCCCTGATCACCCTGTCACGTTTCCATATTTACCTTCTTTGTTCCTTCTTATGTTATTTTCCTTCACTGTCCTGTGGGAACTTTGGGGTTCTATCTGCTTGCTTTGGTGCTGTATTCCCAGCACTAGAAAAGGCCTATTATAGGAGATCCTCAATAAAATTTGTTACCTGAATAAATGACCACAGATGCCAAGTTGACCTTAGTCAGAAACCTGGGTTCCTGGGGAACACTACTCTGCTTGGGAACTAAGCAAATCCATGTCACCATGTCCCTGCTCATCTCCGTATCCCAAAGCACGGTATATGGTACCTGAGAAGGAACACGCCCCAAGTGGCCTCAGCTCCCACAACCACACTCCTGAGAGGGAGGGGGAGGCCGGAAAGTGAAACCTCAGACATACGGTAGAGCCAGGCAGACACCAGGGGCAGGTCTGAACTCAAAGCACTTACCCCATCCCCTGTTTGAAAGCTTCAATCAATTCGTTCTTTTTATTCTGATCTTCCACCCAATACACACTTGGAATCACAAACTCTGATATCACGCGGCATTCTGGACAAGACCTGAAAGAAGAATCAAGTGGTGAGGCAGGGATCACGGTACAAACCTCGCGCACACTCCCCCGCTAAGCCCCTTGCTCAATGCGGGGCCATTGCAGGCACTTCCTTAACCAGAAAATCCAAAGATCAGATCACGATCATTTAAGAACCTTACTTACTACTAAAAACAGCATTTTCTCCATAATAAAAGGACAACCCAATTTAAAAATGAGCAAAGGATTTGAGTAGGCATTTCTCTAAAATAAGCACATAATACAATGCTCAGTATCATTAGTTACAGGGGAATGCAAATCAAGACCACACCAAGATTCTGCTACACGCCCACGAGGACGGCTAAAATCAGAAACAAAGACAAAAGGAGCACCAGTGAGGATGTGGGGAAATCAGAATAATGCGAGGACTTCAGAAAATAGTTTGGAATTTCCTCTAACAGTTAAATGTAGAGTTACCACAAAACCCAGCAATCCCACTCCCAGGTTTACACTCACGAGAAATGAAAACATATTTCCACCTGAAAGACTGTATATGAATGTTCACAGCAGCATTATTCATAACAGCTAAAAAGTGGACGCAACACGGATGTCCATAGCTGAGGAAGAAAGAAAAATCCCCCATCTCCCCATTTAGGAGAGGAGGAGGAGGGACGCACGGATGGGGCTCTGACACAGGCACCCTCCGACGTCTGCTGAGTGAAAGCGGTCTGTCCCAAAAGGCCCATGGTACGCCACTCCACTTACTGTACATCCTAACCAGGCAAGTCCGTACAAGCAGAAACTAGATTCGATTCATGACACACTAAATCGTGCACTCCTCTCTCAGTGAAGCTGTTATTTGAAGGAGACTGCTGTGACTTTCAGAAGGCTACTGAACCTCTCCGTGCCTGTTCCTTTATCTGTACAAGGCTAAGGGCCGTGCAGAGCTCCTAACAGCACAGTGCCGCAGTCAGCTCTTGAGATGGGCAGCACATCTCCTGTCCTGCTGGAGAGTTAGAGCACCCCCTATTGGCTACATGAACACATCCCACATAGCTTCATGCAAACTACTTCACAGACATAATCCCATTACTCATTTTTAAAAATCTTTTTAAGATTAAAAAAATGAAGCTCAAGAAGCTTAACAGGCAACGGGCCTAAGGGCAGACCACTAGTTACGGTTAGCGCTGGATATGAACACAAGGCTGGGAGACGAAACCAGCCAGGGCCATTTAACACCTTTTCCCATAGATCAGCGGTTCTTAACCTGTGGGTCGTGAGCCTTTGTAACAATGAAAATACATCCTGCATATCAGATATTTACATGACGATTCATAACAGTAGCAAAATTACAGTTATGAAGTAGCGACGAAAATAATTTTATGGTTGGGGGTCACCACAACACGAGGAACTGAATTAAAGGGTCACGGCATTAGGAAGGTTGAGAACCGCTGCCATAGATGATCTCTGCTGATCTTCCCAACACCTCGAAAGCTTGGGAGAAACCGCTGCCCATCTTTTACAGGATAAGGCATTTGGGCTCAGAAAGAGAAACTGACTTACTAAGTTGGTGCAGGGGGGCCAGGACTCACCAGTTACTCTGCATTAAAACACCTCTGGAGGGCAAGGGAAGCTGAAAAGTGGATGGAGGAAGGTCCCCGATCAAACATTCTCCCCAGCTCCTATAGCGAGGATCTGTGTGTACTTACTTAATGATCATGTTTTCAAACTGCTTGGCACACCGCCACTGCCGGATGCAGGACAAGCAGTACGTGTGGCTGCAGTTGGAGAGGATCCCAAACCTCCTCTCGGAGGCCGAGGCCTTCTCAAGGATCACTTCCATGCAGATACTGCACACTTTGTCCTGACTTGCCTGCAAGGCAAAGGCCTTTTCCATTTCGAGTTCGAACGTGGACATGCAAACCTGAAGTACAGAGAGGATAGGGAGAAACCTCAGGTCGTGGGCTGCAGAGAACCTACAAGTAGCTGCAGCCACAGTGCCACCCGATTCAGGACATAAAGATCTCTCTCAGAACCATCACTGGTCCAGCCCCTTCCTTTCCTAGTATGACATGGTCACCTCCAATTTAGAGCTGAGACCATGCAGATCCAAAATAGTTAAAAAACTTGTGTGGGGGGCGGTGCCTGTGGCTCAGTCGGTAAGGCGCCGGCCCCATATACCGAGGGTGGCGGGTTCAAACCCGGCCCCGGCTGAACTGCGACCAAAAAATAGCTGGGTGTTGTGGCGGACGCCTGTAGTCCCAGCTACTCGGGAGGCTGAGGCAAGAGAATCGCTTAAGCCCAGGAGTTGGAGGTTGCTGTGAGCTGTGTGAGGCCACGGCACTCTACCGAGGGCCATGAAGTGAAACTCTGTCTCTACAAAAAAAAAAAAAAACCAAAAAACTTGTGTGGGGCTGCAGAGTCCCTGAGGGCTGGGACCCTCATCTCTAGCTCTTCTGGATACTGCCTCCCCTCACTATCAGAAATGCTGGCTCTGGGCCGGGCGCAGTGGCTCATGCCTATAATCCTAGCACTCTGGGAGGCTGAGATGGGTGGATTGCCTAAGCTGACAGGTTCAAGACCAGCCTGAGCCAGAGCGAGAGGCTCTCTCTAAAAGTAGCCAGGCATTGTGGTGGGTGCCTGTAGTCCCAGCTACTTGGGAGCCTAAGGCAAGAGAATCACTTAAGCCAAAGAGTTTGAGGTTGCTGTGAGCTGTGATGCCACAGCACTCTACTGAAGGCAACAGCTTGAGACTCTGTTTCCAAAAAAAAAAAATGCTGGCTCTTGGCCAGGTGTGGTGGCTCACACCTATAATCCTAGCACTTTGGGAGGCCAAGGAGAGTGGATTGCTTGAGCTCAGGAGTTCAAGTCCAGCCTGCGCCAGAGTGAGACTGCCATCTCTAAAAATAGCTGGGCGTTGTGGTGGGTGCCTGTAGTCCTAGCTACTTGGGAACCTGAGGCAAGAGGATTGCTTGAGCCCACAAGTTTGAGGTTGCTGTGAGCTATGACATCATAGTACTCTAGTGAGGGTAACAAAAAAAAAAAAAAAAAGAAACACTGGCTGTATTCAATACTAATTTGAAACTGGTAGGTGAACAACAGGCCCACATGAGAGAGAAAACACAAATTCAAGAAGTGGGGCAGGGGGAAGGGGCTCAGTAAGCTTTGACCTCAGGGGTACCACACAGGAGTATACAGCACACCTCCTGGGAGAAGGACTCAAGTACAACTTGGTCTTTTCCTAACAAATGCAAACAATGTAACCTAATTGTATGTACCCTCATATTAACCTGAAACTTAAAAGAAGTATAGGATAGTAAACACATACAAAAATAAAATTAAAAAAAAAAAAAAAAAAAGAAATGCTGACTCATTCTTAGCAAGGCTTAAGGCTGACAGCCTGGAGTTATGGGTAAGCAGTTACCACTTCTCCCCAAGAAAATGACTTTTTGAGTTCTTTCCTTTCCTAGGCACAGCCTGAATTCCTCCCACGTGCTGGCATTTGACCCTTGGGAGCTCAGCACCTAGATGTGAGACAAACCGGCACTCACAGCACAGAGAGGCACTCACAGCACAGAGACGGCGCTAGTGCAGGGAACGCTATGCATCTGCCTCGCTGGGAAGGCAACGGAGCGGCTCCTCCCCAGCCCTGCCGAGGAGGCAGCACTCAGCGACCCTTCCCAGAGAGGGGGCTCTTTTGGACTGTGAACACCAACACCATTTTGATCCCCTTAGTATTTAGTGCTCATCTGAAGTAACCTGCTGTCTTGACACTGTTCCCAGGAGCGTCTCCTCATCTCTCCCGGCTGGTTCACAGCCTGTACAGAGCACAGAGCCCAGCCTGAGGCACAGCCCCTCACCACCACGGACATTAATGACATTAGCGAGCCCTTCCAACACCTGGCTCCTCAGACGCTGATTTACGCTCCTCTCCTCGATTCTTCCAAAACTCAGCCTAGGTGGGTCCCAGACACAACAATGTACAAAGCTGGGGAGGGAGGGCATACTGTGTGTGTGTGTGTGGGGGGGGACACACACAGTACACACACCCTGTGCCCCTGGGCTCGAGGTGGTCTCTGAACTTTGCAAACTTTGCGTTGTTTCATGTTTCTGATGCCACTTTTCTTTTTATTCTAAATAATCAAAACACTGGCAAAATGACAACAGGAAAAAGGATCTAAAAATGGACGTAAATAAGCCTGGCACATGATGCAGGCATTCCTGACAGAAAGATACCTACAGGAACACTGACAAGTGTCACTTAGTATGTTTCAACTGGGTTTTTTTGTTTTTTTGGCTTCAATTTCCATAAAAGTACATTTCAGGTTTCCTATGAGTTCACTCAAAGGTTCCCAACTTCACCTTCTCATGAGCTTTCCTCTGCTCTGGGTCAAAGGGGTGCAGAACTCGCAGCCTACAGATGTCACACACTTCGCCGTGCAGGTAGACGCAGGAATCCCCAAACCGGCACTCCCCAGCAGCCGCGTATGGGCACAGCTGCTGCTCGCTGCTGTGGGAGCTGCTGGCTTCCAGGCCATCAAGGCCACTCCTGATGGCATCCAGGTAGGAATGCGGCTTCATCTCAGGGCTGGGCTGGGGGTCACTGCGGCTGCCTGGATTACTCACCAGACTCAAGTGTGTCTTTTCTTCAGCCATGCCAGAGAGATCTGAACAGAAAACACACCACACACGCACACATGAAAACTGGCCCAGTCTTTCTGGTGAGGCATTAGCCAAAACCTAAAAAATTACGTGACTGTGGCGTAAGGAATT
This sequence comes from Nycticebus coucang, assembly GCF_027406575.1. Classification (NCBI taxonomy): domain Eukaryota; kingdom Metazoa; phylum Chordata; class Mammalia; order Primates; family Lorisidae; genus Nycticebus; species Nycticebus coucang. Next base: position 7,012,273 of record NC_069787.1, read on the forward strand.
CCACTCGAGCGCAAACGACAAAATAAACAGTCCAAAAAGGGAAAGACAAAAGGAACAGTGTAAAATGTCTTATAACACTTATAATACTAAAAAACAAACAAAAAAACCCAGCATGACAGATAAATAGCAAAACAATATATTTATACAAAAGAACATTAAAGTTATTGTTTAAAAATGACAAATATGGCCAGGCACGGTGGCTCATGCCTGTAATCCCAGCACTGTGGGAGGCTTAGGAGGGAGAAATGCTTGAGCTCAGGAGTTTGAGACTCGCCTGAGTGAGAATGAGACCCCAACTCCTAAAAAAGTGGAAAAACCCAGCTGGGTGCCACAGCAAGCGTCTGTAATCCCAGTGGCTTCGGAGGCTGAGGCAGCAGCATGCCCACAGCCCGAGTCTGAGGTTGCAATGAGCTATGACGCCACTGCCCTCCGCTCAGGGCACAAGGTTGGACTCTGTCTCAACAACAAGAAGAACAAAAAAGGCAAAGAAATAAAAATTAAAAATAAGCAAGGAAATAAAAAAAAATAAAAATGGCAAATAGGAAAATGCCAGCACATGGAGCAGTTAACATTAAAACAGACCATAAAAGGCTCTTTATACTTAGTTCTGTTTTCTCTGTTTTTGAGACAGAGTCTCACTATGGTGCCCTTGGTACAGTGCCGTGGTGGCGCCACAGCTCACAGCAACCTCTAACTCTTGGGCTTAAGCGATTCTCTTACCTCAGCCTCCCAGGTAGCTGGGACCACAAGGCCCGGCTACTTTTGTTGTTGTTGCAGTTGTCATTGTTTTAGCTGGCCCAGGCCGGGTTTGAATCCGCCAGCCTCAGTGTATGTGGCTGGTGCTCTACCCACTGAGCTACAGACACCACCAGCACTTAGTTTTGAAATGAGGAGCCTGACGCTTCTCATCAACTGGACACCATATAAAGATAGTGGTCACACAATGACGGATGCAATTGGGGCTGAACCCAGCTTTGGGCACAAGGTCAAATACACCATCCAAATGCTCTGCAGGCACATGGAGCCCTTGTTAGAAGGGTTCTGGAGTCTCTCCATTTGGACAACCGGGAGGGACACTGGCTCAAGAGCATCTTGACCAGAGAAGGACAGAAGGGAACACTACAGAGAAGACAACTCTTCAAACAGATTCAAGGAAAGGCTTCTGCTCACTCACTTCGGTCTCTAAGTACCAATGTTCTCTTTTCACGCTTCCCAGGTTCAAGTGAATTAGTTTTCACAACAGATGCAGTGAGGTCGGAAGAAGGGTGAGGGCCATGGAAACCTGAGGAGGGCACACTGTGGGGCACGGTGCCCACAGCACCACCAGATGCAGCAGGGGGCCTCGTGTGATCATACCTAAACAAAACACACGGCAGGTGCATTACAGACCATCCCCCATCCATGCAACCCACTGCCCAGACTTCAGCGGGCCCCCTGCTCCACTTACTGTGATGGAGAAGGAGACCGTCTTTTCCAACAGTTAAATTTTAATAGGCTTATCAATCAGCCTATCACCTACACTTGTGTCACTGTGGGACCTGAGTGGGTAGAACACCCACTCCAGACCACCCAAAGAAAGCCCAAAAGTTCCAAACAGACATTGAGCTGACATTTCCTGGTGCCTAACCAACCCAGGCTTATTTGGGCAGGAGTCCCCAAATGTTGACAAGGGCCAGTGTAATAGCTGGAGACCAGCCCCTCTTATGGGACACCCACTGGCAGGTGGACAGGGAGAGCCACCTTCGATTCTCCCCACTGCACAGAGGAAGGAGTGGAAGAATCTTTGTAGTCCAGGAAAGGACAGATGAGCTCTTTGCTGTGCAAGCCCCAGCAGGTTTTGGTAATTTTTTCCATCTACCAATTCCACAACTTGCCAAAGGAAGGCTCCACATGCACATAATGCTCACTGCAGGGATACCTGGACCAAACACTGGAAGCCACTTAAATGTTTAAAAGAGGAATAGTTAATTAAATGTTGGTACATTAATTCATGAAACATTATAAAATTATAGTTAGGAGGTAAAACCTCAGAAGAGAAAAAAAGCTTGTGACATGTTAAGTGGCAGAAAAAAGCAAGACATAAAATCTTACATTTACCATGAGTGCAATTTACAACTATATATTCATGAGCATAAGGACTGAAAAGTATTTTTAAAAATGAACAAAAGTTTTGGGGTACTGAAACCGAGGTTTTAAGCTTATTTGGCATACTTTTTGTAATGTCCTATTACTTTTAAATGGAAATTCCCCCTCATCAAGACCCATGCTCTGAACGAAGCGGAGTCACAGCTGGGGCCCGCCATGGAGTCCTTGCCTGCACCGAGTTCCGTAGGCACAGTGCCCCTTCTGATAGTATTTACAGATGGTGGACGGCTTGCTGTTTGCTAAGTCGTGTGAGAACAGGCACTGGCTTCCTTCCCGACATACACCATGCATAAAATACCTGAGGAGACAAGCACAGGCACGCAATGTTCAGAAGCACACTTTGCTTTATAAAAATCAGCACATTCTTTTTTAAAATTTTTTTTGAGACAGAGTCTCACTATGTTGCCTCGGTGGAGTGCCGTGATGTCATAGCTCACAGCAACCTCAACCTCCTGGGCTTAAGTGATTCTCTTGCCTCAGCCTCCCAAGTAGCTGGGACTACAGGTGCACACCACAACACCCAGTTTTTTGTTGTTGTTGTTGTTGTTTTTGGTTGTAATTGTCATTGTTGGCAGGCCTGGGCTGGGTTTGAACCCGCCAGCTCCAATGTATGTGGCTGGCGCCCTAGCCACTGAGCCACAGACGCTAAGTCAAAATCAGCATATTCTTTTTTTTTTTTTTTTTTTTTTTTTTTTTGTAGAGACAGAGTCTTACTGTACCACCCTCGGGTAGAGTGCCGTGGCGTCACACGGCTCACAGCAACCTCTAACTCTTGGGCTTACGCGATTCTCCTGCCTCAGCCTCCCGAGCAGCTGGGACTACAGGCGCCCGCCACAACGCCCGGCCATTTTTTTGTTGCAGTTTGGCCGGGGCTGGGTTTGAACCCGCCACCCTCGGCATATGGGGCCGGCGCCCTACTCACTGAGCCACAGGCACCGCCCCAAAATCAGCATATTCTTAAACCTAACTACAGGTATGCCTTACCAGACCTAGATAATTTTTAATTTTTTTTCTAGAGACATAGATAGTCTTGCTATGTTGCCCAGGTTGGCCTTGAACTCCTGGGCTCAAGTGACCCTCCTGGACCACTCAAAGCACTAGGATTACAGGCATGAGCCACGACATTTGGCCTCTACAAAAAATTTCTTGGGCAGCGCCTGTGGCTCAAAGGAGTAGGGCCACAGGTGGCAGGTTCAAACCCAGCCCCAGCCGAAAATGGGGGAAAAAAAAAAAAATTCTTAAAAATCAGCCAAATGGGGCGGCACCTGTGGCTCAAGGAGTAGGGTGCTGGTCCCATATGCTGGAGGTGGCGGGTTCAAACCCAGCCCCGGCCAAAAACAAAAAACAAAAAACAAACAAAAAAACCAGCCAAATGTGGGGCAACACCCATAGTTCAGTGGGTAGGGCGCCACCATGTACACCAAGGCTGGCGGATTCAAACCCGGCCTGGGCCTGCTAAGCAACAAAAACAACTACAACCAGAAAATAAGCATATGTTGTGGCGGGCGCCTGTAGTCCCAGCTACTTGGGAGGCTGAGGCAGGAGAATTGCTTAAGCCCAAGAGTTTGAGGTTGCTGTGAACTGTGATGCCACAGCACTCTACCCCAAGCCACAGCTTGAGGCTCTGTCTCAATAAATAAATAATCAGCCAAATGTGGTGGTACATGCCTATAGTCCCAGCTACTCAGGAGACTGAGGTGGGAAGCCTGCTTAAGCCCAGGAGTTTGAGGTTACAGTGTGCTATGATCATTCCACTGCACTCCAACATTGTGACAGAGACCCTGTCTCTTAAAAACAAACAATCCTTGGTATTAAGGATAAACTCCTCCTGATAACTGAGAAAATACTCCATGAAAAACTGTTCTGTCTGTTCTCATGAAACTCAAAGGGTATGACAAATGGAGTCAGAGATCTAGGCTCAAGATCCCGCTCTGTCCCTTACAAACATCACAAAGCATCTCCCCTGAGCCTCACTACCTTTATTTATAAAATGGAGAATTACATCACCTACTTTACTGGGTTGTAGTAAGGATTAAATACCACAATGAGGCATCAAAAGATACATACAGATGCTCCTCGTCTTATAATGGAGTTATGTCCCAGTAAACCACTACAAGTTTAAAATGAGTCAAAACACATTTAACACACCTAACCTACTGAACACCATAGCTTACTTAGCCTAGCCTTCCTTAAACATACTCAGAACATTATGTTAGCCTACAATTGGGGAAAACCATCTAACAAAAGTCTATTTTATAACAAAGTATTGAATAATCTCACGTAATTTACGGAACATGCTACTCCTGAAAGTGAAAAACAGAATGGTTGGTTGTATGCGTGCCCAGCACAGCTCCTACTGTGCACATCACTTGTCATCTCATAGTCACAATACCATGATTTCAACCACCCTAAGGCAATTATCGTTAAGTCAGAGACTTTTTTTTTTTTCCAGAGACCTTTCTGTATAAAAATGTTCCACTGAGATATCAAATCTGTCCTTGAAGGAATACCCAGCACAGGACTGACAGGGATTCTGATTCCGTCCAGCTGGAAGGAAGAGACCTGGCTGAGTACTGAGGGCGAACAGTAGAGAGACTGCAATGGGACATGTTTTGGTATTAAGGATAAACTCGTCCTAGAGTAAGAGTATTTTAGGCAGGTGCGATGGCTCAACGCCTATAATCTTAGCACTCTGACAGGCTGAAACAGGTGGACTGCTTGAGCTCCGGAGTTCCAGATCAGCCTGAATAGAGTGAGACTCTGTCTAAATTTAAAAAATAGTAAAATAAAATAAAATCATAAAAATGAATTTCTGGCCGGCCAAGGAAGGAGGATCCCTTGAACTCAGGAGTTTCAGATAAGCCTGAACAAGAGTGAGACCCCATCTCTACTAAAAAAAATAGAAGAAAAAAATAGTATGGAAGTTTCTCAAAAACTTAAAAATAGATTTACCATATGATCCAGCAATTTCACTTCTGGGTATATACACTAAAGAATTAAAAGCAGAGACTCAAACAAGTATTTGTATAATTGTGTTCACAGCAGCATTGTAACCCAATCAATGTCCATCTTTTTCATCATCTCATAGTCAAACTGAACATCACAGCCTAGCCTGGCCCGGCCTGACTAACAAGATGTGGTCCAGCCAGGCACAGTGGCTTGTGCTTACAATCCCAGCTACTCGGGAGGCTGAGGCAGGAGGATTGCTTGAGAGCTGAAGATTGAGACCAGCCTGGGCAACACAGCAATATTACATCTCTCAAAAAAATAAGATAAAATATGGCTCGGCGCCTGTAGCTCAAGTGGCTAAGGCGCAAGCCACATACACCTGAGCTAGCGAGTTCAAATCCAACCCGGCGGCCAAACGACGACGGCTGCAACCAAAAAATAACTGGGCATTGTGGCGGTCTCCTGTAGTCCCTCCCAGCTACTTGGGAGGCGGAGGCAGAAGAATGGGTTGAGACCAGGGGTTGAAGGTTGCTGTGAGCTGTGATGTCACAGCACTCTACCCAGGGCAATAGCTTGAGGCTCAGTCTCAAAATAAATACATAAATATAAAAAAGATGTGGTACAATCAACCTTAAGAAGGAAATTCTGACACATGCTACCAAATAAGGACATTATCCTGAGGGAAATCAGCGAGTCAAAAAAAGGTATCATTTCACTCCTTCTACGAAGTACCCAGAGTCGTCAAATTCATGGAGGACAGAAAGGTGGCTGCCAAGGGCTGGGACAGGTAGACATGGAAGTTGCTATTTAAGGGGTACAGACTTTCAGTTTTCCAAGACAGAGAGTTGTAGAGATTGGTTACACAACAATGTAAATGTACTTAACACTACAGAAATACAAAAATTGCTAGGGTGTTAAATTTTACATTCTGTAGGAGGTCTAACAATTAAGTTTGCAAACTCATCCCAGGAGAAGTGCTCTGGAGGGCGGGCTGGGTGCTGGCGTCAGTGCTTAGCTTCCTAAGGGGAGTATTTTTTTCCTAGGATGAGTTTGGGAACTTAATTTTTACCTGGCCATGTATATTTTACTATAATAAAAAAAAAAATTTTAAACCAGTATAAACATCCTACTCAGGGAAGAGCATATTCTTGTTTACTGGCAAAGCTGTCACCATTTCATTGGAATCAGATTCTAACCTGCACAAGTAACATTCTTCACTTTAAAAATCTGAAGAGTAGGGTGGCGCCTGTGGCTCAGTGGGTAAGGTGCCGGCCCCATATACCAAGGGTGGCGGGTTCAAAACCGGCCCCGGCTGAACTGCAACCAAAAAATAGCCAGGCGTTGTGGCGGGCGCCTGTAGTTCCAGCTACTTGGGAGGCTGAGGCAAGAGAATCGCTTAAGCCCAGGAGTTGGAGGTTGCTGTGAGCTGTGTGAGGCCACGGCACTCCACCGAGGGCCATAAAGTGAGACTCTGTCTCTACAAAAAAAAAAAAAAAATCTGAAGAGTAATGGCTATTGGACAAACTTTTTTAAACTATTGTTTAAATGTTTCTAGGAAGCTGAGTTCACTCCAACTGGCAATAGAAAGATGAGGTACCAAGTCTGAAATGACTGTGGGTGAAGTCGTATGCTGTATCCTGCAGTGGATTCCTACACTTTTTAATCATACTTGGAGGAATGGATCTTTCTAGTAATATTCTGGAAATTACCAGGGCATCAACTTTAAATATAGGCCTGAGTTTTTAGAGGGAATTCCCTGATAATAAATAAAATGCTTAATTCATGTGGAAAAAAAGGTATAAACAGTATGATCTCATTTTGGTTAAAAATTATAAATGTATATAAACATGCATTTTTTTAATCTAGAAAAATATATAAAAGTATGTTAAGAGTGGCAATCTTTGAGGAAAATATGTATCTTCTAACATACAAATTATGTATCTTTTTGCCACCTGTATCTTCCAACATACAAATTATGTGCATGATCTGGGTGCAGTGTCTCCTGCTTGTAATCCTAGCACTCTGGGGGGCCAGGGTGAGTGGACTGCCTGAGCTCAGGAGTTCCAGACCAGCCTGAGCAAGAGCAAGACACCACCTCTACTAAAAATAGAAAAAACTAGCCTGGTGCTGCGGTGGGCACCTGTATTGTATTCCCAGCTACCTGGGAGGCTGAGGCAGGAGGATTACTTGAACCCAGGAGTTTGAGGTTGCTGTGAGCTATGATGCTGTGGCACTGTAGCCTGGGTAACAGAGTGAGGCTGTTTCAAAAAAAAAAAAAAGGGAAGAAAGGGAGGGAGAGAGAGAGGCAGGCTTATTAAAAACTAAAATCTTGCTATGAAACTTTTTGAAAAGGAGCTTTATTATCATATTTTTAAAAAAGAAAGAAAAAGAGCTTTACCTGTGAAGCCATGTTTTTAGTTTACTTTAAAAATATTATGGAAAATTTCCAACACATACCAAAGTACACAAAGAGCAGAATGACCTCCTGAGACATGCCCAGCCCCAGCTTGCATGCTGTCAACTCACAGCCCATCTGGTTTCACCGACTTCCCTTCTCTCCTGCGTGAGTATGACAGTTTACCCTCGGTAAGGGATACCCCTGATCCATAGCCCTTGAGAGAAGAGTTTGGGGCAAAGGGGATCCTCCTTCCCGCTGAACAAGTACATTATAAAAAAATACATGATACGAGAAAAACACACACGATTTGATGAATAGTGACTATCAATAGCACTTTCCTCTCCTGTATCTTATCTAATCCTGACAACCTCCACGATGCAAAGCGGAATGCCAGGGCTCAGAGAGGTGATGTGACTCACAGAAGATACATCTGCTAGGTCTGGGGGCCCAAGGACTTTCCTGATAGCTCTGACCTTTTCTCAACAATATGGCCTTTCCCATCACAATGCCTTTTTGAAGCACGGCCCCTGAAACACTGCTCCCTGTGTTTTATCCCACTGAATTATTATAACCTACCTTCTTCAATGCCACAGAAAGTTGCTTCCCACAGACTTACTGATGGATCTACACGGTAAGGTGCTTCCCAAGACAGGGCCCCAGGCCCTCCAGAGCAGTGATTCTCAAGCACTGAGTCACGAAAAATTTTAAAGATCATGAATTATTTTTGAAAGAAGCTTTAAAGCACATTAAGTCTTCTTTTTTCATTCTTTTTTAAATCAACAGAGTTTAAGTGTGCTGCAGGTTCAAGTGTGCCCTGAGATAAAAAAGGCTGAAACACACTGATCTAAATCTAGTGCTCTTGAACATGTAGTTAGGAACATCTGGTCTCCGATGAATGCTTAGGAATATCTTCAGGGAGGCACAGCTGGGACACAACTAAATGTAAGTGGATACAGAAGGCTTAAACCTGGCACCTGGCATGCACCTGTAGCTCGAGCTATTCAGGAGGCTGAGGCAGAAGAGTCACTTCATCTGGGTAGTTCGAGGCTACAGTGAGCTATGATCACACCACTGCACTCCAGCCTGGGTGACGGAAAAAAGAAGCAAGCCTGACCCTAACCATTTAAAAGTCTGCAGAACTGAAGGAGACCACAGACAGAAGGGGGCTCCCAGGGAGCACACTGCTGTACTTCTGCCTGGGGCACTGCCAGCCAGCACCACGAGACTGAAGAGCTGCCATCCCTCCTTGCTGAGCAAGTAATTTCCTAACTTCTTCATCTGTTTATCTCCCTAAAGCAGAAGTGTTGACTAGGCCCACCTGGGCTCAAGCGATTCTCTTGCCTCAGCCTCCCAAGTAGCTGGGACTACTGGTGCCCACCAGGACGCCCAGATATGGCTATTTTTGTTGCAGTTGTCATTGTTGTTTAGCAGGCCCGGACCGGGTTCAAACCTGCCTGCCTCAGTGTATATGGCTGGCGCCCTAATCACTGAGCTACAGGTGCCGAACCTGTATCTAAGCATTTTGATAATTCTTTTTAAGAAACAGTACTCAGGGCGGCGCCTGTGGCTCAGTGAGTAGGGCGCCGGCCCCATGTGCCGAGGGTGGTGGGTTCAAACCGGCCCCGGCCAAACTGCAACAAAAAAAAAATAGCCAGGCGTTGTGGCGGGCGCCTGTAGTCCCAGCTGCTCGGGAGGCTGAGGCAAGAGAATCGCGTAAGCCCAAGAGTTGGAGGTTGCTGTGAGCCGTGTGACGCACTCTACCTGAGGGCAGTACAGTGAGACTCTATCTCTACAAAAAAAAAAAAAAAAAAAAGAAACAGTACTCAAGGCTCAGCACCTGTGGCTTAAGGGGCTAAGGCACCAGCCACATACACCTGAGCTGGTGGGTTCGAATCCTTTCCCAGCCCACCAAACAACAATGACAGCTGCAACCAAAAGATAGCCGGGTGTTATGGCGGGCGCCTGTAGTCCCAGCCACTCGGGAGGTGGAGGCAGGAGAATTGCTTGAGCCCAGGAGTTGGAGGCTCCTGTGAGCTGTGATGGCACAGCTCTCTAACCAGGGCAACAACAGCTTGAGGCTCTGTCTCGAAAAGGAAAAAAAAAAGAAACTACTCAAAACAGCAATCTTTGATGAAAAAAAAAACAAAAAACCCTTGTCAAAAACCAAGTATGTATGAATGACAAAGAGCTATCAGGATTGGTAAACTCATAAATAGTGGAAGAAGACTGGCTCAAAGTGGCAATATAAACAGTTACACAAAAGTGAGAGCTCATAAGTACTTCATACTTTCTTTTGTAACAACTAGACCAGAGAATTTCCTAAAGAATCAGGGTAGAAGACTACCAGAGGTCCTCTACCAGATACTGTTGGTTAATTCAGGCAGGCAAGAGAAAAACTACACGTATGCCTTTTATAATTCTACCACCACATCCCATAAGTACTATTCAGAAAACTTTCTTCCTAACTGTACAAATTTCCATTAAAAAACCAAATATTTAACTGCCAACCAGAACTTCTAGTTTTGTCATTTACAAACTGGTGACTTCTTGCAAGCCACTGCACTTCTGTTAAGTGAATGAGCTGAGATTTAAACAAGCTCAAAAATAACTTCTAGACCACCATTAATACCTCAGTAAAGGCAAATGTGAAACCAACGTTATATAAGCGGTGAAGCCAGCCCAGGCCTATTTTTGTAGCACATGTCACCGGCCCCACGCCCTGGTAACACAAAACTACCTGGAGCACGTCCTGCCCGCTGTTTGCAGCATCTCTACTGCCCACTTACGGTCATTCCTCTCCATCTATGTGACAGTAAATTGAATCCCGCCTCTTTCACGTTGCGCTTTATAATGAATTTCAACCGCTCACTCTTCATGATGGACAAACCATCTACTGTATCTTCCAAAGGAAGGGACTGAGACACAGCTGGGTAAGGGGAGAGGGACAAAAACCGGACAGGGTAAGCATGTAGCTGGAGACTCAGAAAAGGGAAGTTAGTTAATTCTGGGAAACACTCCGAAGCGGTCTGTTACCCTGGGTGAGCTATTGTAAGCTGCAAAGGGTATGGGGTTTACTACTGGCCACAGAACTGCCAGCAGCTCTAGCTGCAGCTAAGAGCTGAGCCAACCAACCAATCCCATTTCTCACTTGACGTCAACGGTGCCTCTCTCTCTAGCAGAACACTTGCAAATCATTTCCAAGTACATGGGTGATTTGCATTCTCCGTGTCTCCTTTCTTTACATTTTGCTACATATTTTCACAGGCTAAAGTTTTATGGCTGACACACTGAACAGAGAAAAGTTGAAAGTATTCCTACTTAGAACTGGAACCACACAAAGACGCCCACTATTGCCACTACTTTTAAACACAGTGCTGGGCTCGGTGCCCATAGCTCAGTGGTTAGGGTGCTGGCCACATCCACTGGGGCTGGCAGGTTGGACCTGGCCCGGGCCTGCTAAACAACAATGACAACTCAAACAAAAAATAGCCAGGCGTGTGTGGGCCGCCGGTAGTCCCAGCTACTCGGGAGGCTGAGACAAGAGAATCGTTTAAGCCCATGAGTTTGAGGTTGCTGTGAGCTGTGATGCCATAGCATTCCACTGAGGATGACATAGTGAGACTCTGTCCCAAAAAATTTTATAAAATAAAATAAACATAGTGCTGGAAGTTTCAGCCAATGCAAACAGACAAGAAAAAAATATTAAGGGTAGCCAAATGGGAGCACAAGAGGTCCAACTATTGCTCTTTGTAGATGACATGATCCTATATTTAGAAAACCCCAAGGACTCAACCACCAAGAATCCTCAAAGTAATCAAGAAATACAGCAACATTTCATGTATGCCAACAACAGTGAAGCTGAAAATCAAATCAAACCTACAATACCCTATTCGCAGCAACATCAAACAAAAGGAAATGCCTTGGAATATATTTAACAAAGAATGCGAAAGATCTCAACAGAGAATTACAAAGCACTGAAAAAAATAGCAGAGGATGTCAATGGATGGCAGTATTATCATGATCACGGCTTCGAAGAATAAACATTGTTGAAATGTCTACATTACCCACAGCTATCTACAGATTTAATGCAACCCTCATTAAAATACCAACATCTTACTTTGATTATCTTGAAAAAATAATCCTACATTTTGTATGGAACCATAAAAAAACAAAACTGAATTGCTAACACAATTTTTTTTTTTTTTTTTGTAGAGACAGAGTCTCACTGTACCGCCCTCAGGTAGAGTGCCGTGGCATCACACGGCTCACAGCAACCTCTAACTCTTGGGCTTACGTGATTCTCCTGCCTCAGCCTCCCGAGCAGCTGGGACTACAGGCGCCCGCCACAACGCCCGGCTATTTTTTTGTTGCAGTTTGGCCGGGGCTGGGTTTGAACCCGCCACCCTCGGCATATGGGGCCGGCGCCCTACTCACTGAGCCACAGGCACTGCCCTGCTAACACAATTTTAAGAAATAATAAATTGGGAGGGATCACCTTACCAGACTTCAGGTTATACTACAAATTCAAAACTACATAGTAGTGGCATAAAAATAGATACTTAGATCTCTGGAACAGAATAGAGAATCCAGAGATGAAACCAGACTCATACAGCCATCTAATCTTTTTTTCTGTGTGTGTGTTTTTTGGCCGGGGCTGGGTTTGAACCCGCCACCTCCGTCATATGGGACCGGCACCCCACTCCTTGAGCCACAGGCACCGCCCCAGCCATCTAATCTTTGACAAAGCAAACAAAAGCATTCACTGGAGAAAAGAATCCCTATTTAATAAACGGTGCTGAGAGAACTGGTTAGCCACATGTAAGAGAATGAAACTGGACCCATACCTCCACACTCACAAAGCTGGGAGTGGTGGCTCATCCCTATAATCCTAGCACTTTGGGAAGCTGAGACAGGTGGGTGCCCGGAGATCAGGAAATCAAAATCAGCCTGAGCAAGAGTCGAGACCCCATCTCTACTAAAAACAAAAACTAGCCAGGTGTTATGGCGAGTGCCTGTAGTCCCAGCTACTTGGGAGGCCAAGGCAAGAAGATCAATAGAACCCAGTGGTTTGAGGTTGCTCTGAGTTATGATATGATATCACAGGACTCTACCCAGGGCAACAGAGTAAAACTGTCTCAAAAGAATAAAAAAAAAATTAACTCATGATGGATAAAAGACCTAAATCTGGCCAGTCTCAGTGACTCATGCATTCTGAGAGCCCAACACAGGTGGATCCCTTGGGCTTTTAAGTTTGAGACTGATCTGAGCTACACCCATCTTTACTAAAAATAGGAAAGAAAAAAAAAAAAAACTAGCCAGGAGTTGTGGTGTGTGCCTATAATCCAAGCTACTTGGGAGGCCTGAGGCAAGAGGATTGCTTGAGCCCAAGAGTTTGAGGTTGCTGTGAGCTAAGATGATGCCTCGGCACTCTACCCAGGAAGACAAAAAGAGAGGAGGTGAGGGGTGGTGCCTGTGGCTCAGTGAGTAGGGTGCCAGGCCCCATATACTGAGGGTGGTGAGTTCAACCCGGTCCCGGCCAAACTGCAACAAAAAATAGCTGAGAGTTATGGTGGGCGCCTATAGTCCCAGCTACTCAGGAGGCTGAGGCAAGAGAATCAATCGCCTAAGCCCAGGAGTTGGAGGTTGCTGTGAGCTGTGATGCCACAGAACTCTACCAAGGGTGATAAAATGAGACTCTGTCTCTTAAAAAAAAAAAAAAAAATAACAACAGAAGAAGTCAGAGCCTATAGCGGCTAGGGTGCCAGCCACATACACCGGAGCTGGCAGCTTTGAACCCATCCAAGCCTGCTAAACAACAATGACAACTACAACCAAAAAATAGCGGGTGTTGTGGCAGGTACCTGTAGTCCCAGCTACTTGGGAAGCTGAGGAAAGAGAGTTGCTTAAGCCCAAGAGTTGGAGGTTGCGGTGAGCTGTGATGCCACAGCACTCTACTAAGGGCGACACACTCAGACTCTGTCTCCAAAAAAAAAAAAAAAAAAAAGATGACAAGGGGAGGTGGGAAGGGGGCTCAGAAGCTCCCCACCCATCGTGCACACTGCATGGACATATGGCGCATTCCCTGGGTGTAGGACACAGCTACGACTCTCACTCCAACTTTTCATGTGTAAATTATATAAACTAATGGTTTGTACCCTCATACTAATTCTGAAATTTTAATTAAAAAATAAAATAAAATTTTATGGCTATACTGCTTGTGATCCATTGAGGGGAAAGGAAATGAACACTAGGCAGTGGTAGGCTTAAAACAAACTTACTGATTAGAGGTGGGGATGGAATAAAGTCGTGTGGTGGCTAAGTGAAGATGTAAGTCAGACTGCTTGCCTGGTGACTCTTGAGCAATTTATTTAAACTTCTAGGACCCAGTTTCCCCACCTATATTATGATAACACTGTACTTACTTCACAGACTGCTGTGAGGTTTAACTGAGAAAACACATGTTATGTGCCTTACACAAAATAAACGCTCTAGATGGTTTGCTGCCACGGGTTTTTTCATCAGCCCTGCGGATTATGCATTGCCATCCTTGTCTTACAGAGGGGGAAACTGTGGCACAGCAGAGTCCAGAACTGCTCAACTCTGGACCACCCCAGACTCTTTTACTACCACTTGCCAACTGAAATGATCTCTCCTGTGGTTGCCAGGATGTCCCTGTGTTGGTGTCAGATTCTTTTGATCTTGAGGTTTGAAGAATGAAACCACGGACCATGCTCATCAGCAACAGGCCAGAGTTTAATGACAGGGAAGACTGATGAGTAAAAGGGGGAAACAGAACCTCTAGCGGAGGAGTGGGGGGAATCCAAGTGGGAATGCTTCCCCAGTATTTGGTCTAAGGTGGTTTAAATCCTATCCGCCAGCAGGAGATTGGCCAGAGGTCTGCCAGCAGAAAATAATCCTAAAATTAGCACAGGAATGCAGTCCTTGTAGTCTTTGCCTCAGGCAAGAAATTAGTGCCTGTGCTCCCTACTCAGAGGAACAACCCAGAATCCATCAACCATCAGACTGCTTGGTTCCTGACCTTGCTAGAACTTGGCCTGGAAAAGGTTTGTGGCTAGATAGGGCTCTGTGATGAGACTAATTTCTGAGCTCACTGAGGCCTAGAATGTGGGGGAACCTTGTATCAATGTTTCCTGACTTCAGACTCAAAAGCCTTAGGCTTAACTATCACAAAGCAATGAAATTTTAGGTTTTCTACCAGTGATTATGCGATGAAGAGACTTTCTATCACATTAGAGGGGGGAAAAATTGGTTGCCAAGCTATAAGGGCCTACACCAGGGCTCTGAAAACAGACTGGAGTCTTACAGAGATGGTTAAGGGAAAATCAGGTAGAGTGGCAGGTCACGGGATCGGGAAAAGCAGACTGACAACTATATAAGCTGCCATTCTTGGCAATAAATATATGGGGGGCGGGGTCCTGTGTAATTAGGTTTGGGAATCCTAGCATTTGACATCCATCTTTTGGAAAGACGTAATTCATATTAAAATAGAAGCAAAAAGCATTGTTCTGCCATTCAACACTTCATATACATCACATCCCACAGTGAGGGAAACAAGCCTAACAGAAGTACTCCTCACCTGAGACAAAAAAGGAAAAACAGCTCAGCACCCTGCTTAGATCTGGTCCCCCAAATAAACCATACCTTAAACATTTTTGTTTTGTTTTCAGACAGAAGTCTCACAAGGTCACCCTGTGTAGAGCATCAAGGCATCATACCTCACAGCAACCTCAAACTCCTGGATTCGAGCAATCCTGTTGGCTCAGCCTCCCGAGTACATGGGACTACTGGCACCCACTGCAACAATCAGATAGTTTTTCTATTTTTATTAGAGATGGGGTCTCACTCTTGCTCAGGCTGGTCTTAAACTCCTGAGCTCAAGCAATCCACATACCTCTATCTCCCAGAATGCCTGGATTACAGGCGTAAACCGCTGTGCCCAGCCACACTTTTTTTTTTAGAGACAGAGTCTCACTTTGTTACCCTCAGTAGAGTGCCGTGGCATTACAGCTCACAGCAACCCCCAGCTCTTTGGTTTAGGGGATTCTTTTACCTCAGCCTCCCAAGTAGCTGAGACTATAGGCATCCGCCACAACACCAGGCTATTTTTTTCTTGCAGTTTGGCCAGGGCCTGGTTTGAACTTGCCACCCTTGGTATATGGAGGTGGTGCCCTACTCACTGAGACACAGGCGCCACCCCCACATTTTTGTTTTTTGAGACAGTCTTGCTCTGTTGCCCCAGATAGAATGCAGTGGTATCATCATAGCTTACTGCACCTTCAAACTCCTGCCTTAGCCTCCTGAGTAGCTTGGATTGCTGGTGCAGCATGCCTGGCCAATTTTTCTTTCTTTCTTTCTTTTTTTGTAGAGATGGTGGTGTCTTGCTTTTGGTCAGGCTGGTCTTGAACTCCTGACTTAAAGGGACTGTCCAGCCTTGGCCTCCCAGAGTGCTAGGATTAAGGAGTAAACCATCCAGGGCCTGTAATCCTAGCACTCTGGGAGCCTGAGGCCATACCTTAAACATTTCCTGTAAATTATCAATTGTGGAGATAAGGCTTTTGTGAATAAGATAATAAAGACAAAAGCTTTTCCTGAAAAACTCACTAAGTAAACTTGCTATTCTTTATAGTATTGCCGTTTTTTCTGCATTTAAATACCTGCTCTGTTTATTGTCAAGGCACTCCCTTGGAAGGCCTTACACCCCTTTATAAATTTCTTTTCCTTTTACATGTCTTTGCATGAGTTCTTATTTCATAGGAGCAAAAGGGGGTGGCTCACGCCTGTAATCCTAGCACTCTGGAAGGCCAAGGTAGGTGGATTGCCTGACCTCACAGGTTTGTGACCAGCCGGAGCAAGAGTGAGACCCCCGTCTCTAAAAATAGCAGGCCCTTGTGGCAGGTGCCTGTAGTCCCAGCTACTTGGGAGACTGAGGCAAGAAAATTGCTTGAGCCCAAGAATTTGAGGTTGTCGTGAGCTATGACATCACAGCTCTCCATTCTACGGCGAAAGTGAGATTTTGTCTCAAAAACAAACAAAAATTTTGAAAAGTCCTGCAGTAAAAAGATTTTAATTTACCATTATTCCAAATTTATTTAGAGACCATACAGTCTACGAGAGCAGGACCTCTGATGTTACACCTTTGCCACTCAGAAGTTGAATGACCTTGGGTAAGTCACTTCAATGCTGAGGGTCAGTTTCAATTCTGTGGGACAACGCTGGTTGCTGCCCACTACAGCTTATGATTGGCAGCACCTAAGTTTCAATTCTGTGGGACAACGCTGGTTGCTGCCCACTACAGCTTATGATTGGCAGCACCTAAAAGAGCTCTCAGCAAATTGTAAGCACCCCACCTCCAATTAGTTCAGAAGAGATCCCCTCCCACTGTTCCAATTCATTTGGTTTATATGGAGTGACATTCTGTAGGATACCTCTGCTAAGAAACAAGAACTAAAGCTTTCAAGCCAGGCCAGGAGAGGTGGCTCACACCTGTAATACCAGCACTCTGGGAGGCTGAGGTGGATGGGTGGATTGAGCTTACAAGTTTGAGATCAGCCTGAGCAAAAGCAAGACCCCATCTCTAAAAAAATAGCCAGACATTGTGGTGGATACCTATAGTCCCAGCTACTTGGGAGGCTGAGGCAAGAGGATCAGTTCAGCCCAATAGTTTGAGGTTGCTGTGCTATGACACCAGGCAGGGGCATTATAACTGGGGGCAAGAATGTGAGACTGTCTCAAAAAAAAAAAAAAAAAATAAGCTTTCAGGCCAACCTATCTTTGGTGTACAAGGAAAAAATCAAAATGATACTGATTTAAGTTCATGTTCCTGCATTCAGATGTGAAATTCTGGGCAAATCTCAAGTCTTTCTGAGCATAAAGTTTCCTTATTTGTAAAATCAGATGCTACACAGCATTGAGATTCAATGAGAAAACATTAACCTAAATGTGTACTGTTTTGTGGACACATCTCAGGAGATCAGGTACATGAATGGTAGAATTAAACCATAAAGCAGAAGTTTTTTTCCCAACTATTTATATGAGATATATATATATATATTTTTTTAATTAAATCATAGCTGTGTACATTAGTATGATCATGGGGCACCATACACTTGGTTCATAGACCGTTTGACACATTTTCATCACACTAGTTAACATAGCCTTCCTGTCATTTTCTTAGCTATTTTGCTAAGACCTTTACATTCCACATTTACTAAGATTCACATATACCCTTGTGAGATGCACCGCAGGTGTAATCCCATCAATCCCCCTCCCTCCACCTCCCTCCCCCCTCCCTCCCCTCCCTTTCCCCCTTCCCCCTATTCTTAGGTTGTAACTGGGTTATAGCTTTCATGTGAAGGTCCTAAATTACAGAAGTTTTTCTAAGTAGCTACCAATTAGCTTCACAATACACAATGATATAGAAACACTTCCTCCCACAAGGAAAACTTTATAGGCACTAAGGGCAAATTTCTGACAAATGCTGAACACAAGCCACCTGGGCCTTGGCAAATTGGCTGAATAATGAACATATTATAACGCTAACAAAAAACTATTTGCATAGTCACTTCTCAATTACTCATACCAAGGAAGAAAAGTAACAACACACATTAAACTTTGTATTAAGTAATGGAACTATACGATTCTTTAGCAATGTTTCCCACACAGGTTTTACTGAAACCAATTATTAAAATGAAATCCGTATTTTCCAAGGAAACAACTCAATAGGACTAGCTCGCCAATACCAGTAAGCCACAAGTTTATCAAGAAACGAGAGTGTTACAACTTAACTATTTCTATTCCACAGTAGCAGTCACCGGGTAGCTACCTGGTTTTCAACAAGGTAGCCACTCCTAAAGTAGCTCTCTCAGTAAGACAAGGGTACCACCCAACTGCTTTCGATCTCAGTTTCTTGCACTGTAAAATGGGAATAATTGTTCCGTAGAGTTATAGTAAAGCCTAGTGATGATACTACACATAAAGGACTCGGAATATATGCAGGGCGCTTAAGAGATTTTTCAGGAAATGCTACGTGGTACCTGCTGTTATTTTCCACACGATTCTTACTTGCTAAATGTCTGCAAACTTCTGGTTGCAGCTGGGTTCTTCAAACTCTCGTGCGATGCGAAGGAGGCTTTCTTTGAGGCCCGTATGATCGATCAGCTACGGACTCCTGCCTGGTATCTCCATTTGGAAATGGCCTCCTGGTTGTCTCTTTACTCAATTCTAAATCTCCTTCTCCAGTTAAACTGTGAGCCCCGAGAGCCCCGAGCACCCTGCATGGCCCTGGCTAGCAACCTTCTTCCAGCAGCCCTCCGCGCTCCTGGACCACGAGAGCCCGGCACGCACCAGCTGGACACCTGCCCTGCCCAGAAAAGCCCCGCGGCCAACAGCTGAGAAACTTTCCGCCCCAGCCTCAGTTTCCCCGGGCACCGGCCACCCAGGGCCCGAGAGCTGCCCGAAGTGGCCTGGCGCCCCCAGCCCCCTGCGCACTGACCTGCAAGTGACCTGTTTGGTACTCATGGTGTCTGGGCTGGAGGGCAGTCGTCGCTCCGCCGCCTCTCGTTACTGCGGCCGCCGCCTGGGCCCTGACCCGGCCCATCCCGCGCAGCCGCGTCACGCCAGCGCAGGCCGCCCCTCGCGTGCGTCAGCTTTGTAGCGCCGGCGGGAAACCTCCGCGCCGTCACAATTGGTTCCGCAGCGGGGCTGGGTAACCGGCGTCCCCCGACCCCAGGCATTTCCAAGCCTGCGGAGCCGGCGTTCTGGTCCTGCCAGTCTTATCCGGATGTCCACTGGGAGTTGCTACGATTCTGCCTCCATCTCCAGGCGTCCCCTCCCTGGAGTCATCTCATCCCACCCGGTGGCAAATTCCCACCTTAATCCCAAATGCTCCTACCTGTCCAGACTCGCGCTCCCACTTAAGGAAATTCCTTAGCGCGTCCCCAACTGCGCTTTTTCAAAAATCTCTACCACCCCTTCAAGTTTGGGTCCTCATTTTCTTTCCTGGTATGCCCCTGCTACCAGAAGATGCTATGCATCTTCCAATTCCTAGGGGGGGAAGCCCCAGAAGTTATGGTTGGCCCCTCCTTTAGTTCTCTGAGTGCTGGAGCTCCTGCCCTCGCACCCGCATCCCGCGGGTCCCTCCCTGTCGATTCCCACCACCTTGGAGCAACCACCCCTTCCCGCCCAGGCCGTGCGGTAGCCTTTCACCTGGTCTCTCGCTTCGGTTCCTACCCTCTTCTTGTCTGTCGTCGCACAAATTCCATTTTTAAAACACAGATCTTGTCACTCAACTCCTTTCCATCTTTCAACGATTTCCCATTGCTTTTTAAAATGTTTTACTTGCTCAGCGCCATTAGCACAGTGTTTACGGCGCCAGCCACGTACACCCGGGCTGGCGGGTTCAAACCCAGCCCGGGCCTGCTAACAACAATGACAACTGCAACAAAAATTAGCCGGGCGTTGTGGTGGGCGCCTGTAGTCCCAGCTACTCGGGAGGCTGAGACAAGAGAATCGTTTAAGCCCATGAGTTTGAGGTTGCTGTGAGCTGTGACGCCATAGCACCCCACTGAGGACGACATAGAGAGACTCTGTCTCAAAAAAATAAAAATAAAATGTTTTACTTTAAAATAATTGAGAGATCAATGCACAACATACGTGCACAAGACACACAGATATCCCTCTATGAATTTCTGCATAGGCACGCACCTGTGAAACAACCAACCAGATCAAAGTAAAGAATATCGAAACCCCCCCCAGAAGGCTCCCTTATGGCCCATCTCAGTCAATGCCTCCAAGGCATTTATTTTCACCACCAGCACTATAGTTTTGCTTGTTCTTGACCTCTGTATTCAGTATACACACTTTTGTCTGCCTTCTTTTGACTAACATTTTTATCTGTGACATCTTTCCATGTTCTTTTACTTTGTTATAAAAATATTGAGTCTTCTAATGAATAAGCATGGTATAGACTTCCATTTCTTACGACTTCTGATAATTTTTTCAAGAATTTGGGGATATTTCAGAAATTTTGCAGTTTTTGTAACAATGGTCAGTCTTTATAGTGAAATAATAGAAAAATTATTAACTCATGGTTTTTCTTTCCTTTTTGGCCGGGGCTGGGTTATGAACCTGCCACCTCCAGGCATATGGGGCCGGCACCCTACTCCTTTGAGCCACAGGAGCCGCCCTAACTCATAGTTTTTCAACAAGGCATAACATCTCTCTGCTTGCAAGTAGCACTCTCACAAACATCTTTTTTCCGTATGTCTTTCCATAGTGTTATCACATAAACCATGGTGTAGAAAACCCATTTATTCACTGATATGACACTGACCTGAGTCACATGCACACCTGTCCAAAGAGGGACATTTTTCAATGATAGTGTTGGTAGAACAGAAGGTAGAGCAATTCTAAATTTGTCTGAACCTAAAAACATAGCTACAAAATATGTAAAACAAATGTAGAACAAACTAAAGAGTATAGACAATTCCACATTGGGATCCCATTAGAAATAAGAAAAAAATAGAAAAACATTCAGCTGTTTAGAAATTAAGCAGGATAGGGCGGCGCCTGTGGCTCAGTGAGTAGGGCGCCGGCCCCATATGCCGAGGGTGGCGGGTTCAAACCCAGCCCCGGCCAAACTGCAACAAAAAAAAATAGCCGGGTGCTGTGGCGGGCACCTGTAGTCCCAGCTACTCGGGAGGCTGAGGCAAGAGAATCGCTTAAGCCCAGGTGCTGGAGGTTGCTGTGAGCTGTGTGATGCCACGGCACTCTACCAAGGGCCATAAAGTGAGACTCTGTCTCTACAAAAAAAAAAAAAAAGAAATTAAGCAGGATGGGGTGGCGCCTGTGGCTCAGTGAGTAGGGCGCCAGCCCCATATGCCGAGGGTGGTGGGTTCAAACCCAGCCCCAGCCAAACTGCAACAAAAAAATAGCCGGGCGTTGTGGCGGGCGCCTGTAGTCCCAGCTACTCAGGAGGCTGAGGCAAGAGAATCGCCTAAACCCGGGAGTTGGAGGTTGCTGTGAGCTGTGACGCCACAGCTCTCTACCGAGAGTGATAAAGTGAGACTCTGTCTCAAAAAAAAAAAATAGCTGGGCATTGTGGCCGGTGCCGGTAGTCCCAGCTACTTGGGAGGCGGAGGCAAGAGAATCACTTGAGTCCAGGAGTTTGAAGTTGCTGTGAGTTGTGATGCCACAGCTCTCTACCCAGAGTGACAGCCTGAGGCTCCATCTCAAAAAAAAAAAAGTAAAGAAATTAAGCAGGATGCTTTTTGTTTTGAGACAGAGTCTCACTTTGTTGCCCTTGGTAGAGTGCTGTAGCGTCCCAGCTCACAGCAACCTCAAACTTTAGGGCTCAAGCGATTCTCCTGACTGAGCTTCCTAAGTACCTGGGACTATAGGCACCCACCACAATGACCGGCTAGTTTTAGAGATGGAGCCTTGCTCTAGCTTAGGTTGGTTTTGAACTCTTGAGCTCAAGCAATCCACAAGCCTCGGCCTCCCAGACTGCTAGAATTACAGGCATGAGCCACTGCACCAGCCTTTTCTCTATTTTTAGTAGAAATGCAGTCTCTCTTTTGTTCAGGTTGGTCTCAAATTTCTCAGCTCAAGCATTCCACTGCCTTGGCCTCCCAGAGTGCTAGGATTACAGGCATGAGCCACTGCATCCAGCCAGTTACAGGATATTCTAATTCCATAGTTTCCTGTATCCTGGAGAACTAAAATTTTCATTGTAGAAGAGATACAAATATAACACAGACCAGGTTAAGTAAAAGCTCTGTAGTCCTAAACTTGAATTAAAAATAGTATCAACTTGTGGAATATTTCATCTTTATGTGTGCATGTGTGTGCGCTTTTTAAAATCCTGGTCTATGAGCACGTAGAGATCATAACCAATCCAGCAGTAAAGAGCGCCCCCCAGCGGACAGATTGTAGTCTTTTTTTTTTTTTTCTTTTTGAGAAGGAAAGAAAAGTCTATTAATTTGCCAACAAATGAGAAGGTTGGCAGACTCCCATTTTAAAGTACTGACATCCTCCAGGTTTAAGGTCTTTTAATGGTACCTTCATAGACTTTCCAATTTAAAGAAAGTAGGGTTTCTTGGAGAAATGGTTGATTCCAGGTCTGGGGCAGGAATGGATAAACCCAAGCATTTTGACATAGTAGATAAGAAAGAAATCATCAGAGATTCCTAGGGTGATATGAAAAGGACTCAAGAGCCAATTGAAGAAGCTAAAGACAAGACAATTTGAGCTTCAATAAGAGTGAAAATGTCATTGGATTAGAATGCATCTGACATGTTTACATCTGTGAGTTTATCGTGACCTTTAGGGAAAAGGATATGAAACCAACTGGGACATTCTGAGTGTGACAGAGACACTCTCACTATCTTGAAATGTGAGTAAAGAATCAGGCACATGTCCAATCCTTCCTGTAGGACTGACTGAGCCACTGGGTAACTAAGTAACAGCCGAGGGGAAGTGTCTCCTTATAAAATCATTCTAGCTCAGGCACAAGGACAAAATGATGCACTTAGACGATCCTCCCTGAGCCAGCCTCAAGAATGAGCAGATTTCTAGGCATTTAGAATGGGCGCCAATGTCATCCCAGAGTACAGGCCAGCCAGGATGTGCTTTTTTTTTTTTTTTTGGTTTTTTGGCCAGGGCTGGGTTTGAACCCGACATCTCTGGCATATGGGACCGATGCCCTACTCCTTGAGCCACAGGGGCCGCCCAAGAGGAAAGCTTCACTATTTTTTTTTTTTCGGTTGCAGTTTGGCAGGGGCTGGGTTTGAATCCGCCACCTTCGGTATATGGGGCCAGTGCCCTGCTCACTGAGCGACAGGTGCCGCCCCAGGATGTGCTTTTAAATGAAAGAAGCTGCCGCCCCCTGCCGTCTTGCCCAGGGATCAAACCCGAGTCTGAGCCAGTCTCTAGAAGCAGCTGCCAGGTGGACAGAGCCGCATGTTGAAGCAAACCCGGCTGGAGGACACGGTCAGCAACGTCAGACTTTGGGAGACGCTATGACAGATGAGTCGGTGCCTCACAGATAAATTACAAGGGAAACAGAGGGGAGAAAGGGTTAAAACATACATCCAAAACACTGTGATGGATAAGACTAAATCATTATAGCTACAGATGCACACTGGGGTGATGAACCCCCAAAATAAACACAAGCAATGATGCCTACAAATATGAGATTCGAGGTCACTCTTGGAGGGAAGAAGGGGGGCTCAAAATGGGATGGACTCGAGAGGATGCAGAGATCTCTGAGATGGCAGGAATATTCTAGTGTTTCCCCGTGTGGTAGTTCTAAGAGATTGACATGAGAATAATTCATTAAATGACACATTTGTTTTGTGTAGTATTCTGTATCTATGTTTTATAACAATATTTTAAAAAGTAGAGATAAGGTAAGAAAAAAATGCTTGTGTTGGTAAAAACTGCTAGTGTATTAAAAATGTTTATTAAGCCTGGGCGCAGTGGCTCACGCCTGTAATCCTAGCACTCTGGGAGGCCAAGTGGGTGGATTGCTTGAGTTCAGGAGTTCAAGAACAGCCTGAGCAAAAGCGAGACCCTGTTTCTAAAAAATAGCTGGGACTGGGGCAGGCCCCTGTAACCCTGGCTGTCTGGGTGCCTGTAGTCACCCTGGGTAGAGTGCCTTGGTGTCACAGCTCACAGCAACCTCAGAATCTTGGGTTTAAGTGATCTTTCCTCAGCCTCTGGAGTAGCTGGAATTCCTTTGTTTTTTCTCCATTTCCATGGCTTCACTTGATTAGCCTTTAAAAAAAAAAACAGTATACAGTACAAAAACATTGGAGTTTTCACAAAGTATGTGGAAATAGTCACCTGATGTACAATTAGCTGATATACCATAATAGAATATGGGGGGTGGTGGGGTGGGAAAACATTATGGAAGAAACAAAGGGTACTACTTTTTTTTTGAGACAGAGTCTCACTAGGTCACCCTTAGTAGAGTGCTGTGGCGTCACAGCTCACAGCAACCTCAAACTCTTGGGCTTAAGTGATTCTCTTGCCTCAGCCTCCCAAGTAGGTGGGACTACAGGTGCCTGCCCCAACGCCTGGCTATTTTTTGTCGCAGTTATTATTGTTGTTTAGCTGGCCCACCGGCTTCAGTGTATGTGGCCAGCACTGTAACCAATGTGCTACAGGTGCCAAGCCAAGGGTACTACTTTCTAAAAAAATATTTTTGTGCAGTTATTTAAAATTATTTTAAAATAGTACATGTAGTAAAATGAACAGCTTGATGGTTTTTCACAATCTGAATAAATCAATGCCCAGATAATGAATCAGAACAGCCCCAGAAATAATCTCTGCCCTTTCCTAGTCAGTATTGTCCTCCTAGGATGATCACTATCCTTATTTCTAATGGTGCCGTTCATTTTTTTTTTTTTTTTTGAGACAGAGCCTCAAGCTGTCGCCCTAGATAGAGTGCTGTGGCATCACAGCTCACAGCAACCTCCAACTCCTGGACTCAAGTGATTTTCCTGCCTCCACCTCCCAAGTAGCTGGGACTATAGGCACCTGCCACAACGCCCAGCTATTTTTTGGTTGCAGCCATCATTGTTGTTTGGTAAGCCGGAGCTGGATTCAAACCCACCAGCTCAGGTGTAGGTGGCTGGTGCCCTAGCTGGTTGAGCCACAGGTGCTGAGCCGGTGCTCTCTTAATTTTTTAAGAAAAAGATTACTTTTGCAATATAAAATGTTGACATAAAATAGTCTTAAAGTATTTATTTATGCAATAACGAAGCAATATAACTTATTCTGGGAACACAAAAATGAAAGTCAGTCTCCAATCCTAACAAGTTCACAGACTAATATGAAAAACAAAACTAACTAGTAACAAAGTTCTGGTAAAAATATGAATCTGGTAGTACTGTTAGTGAAAGGGACGACTAGAGGGAGGAGGTCTTTAAGGGACGGACGGGAGCTGGCTGGAAACTAGCTCTTTAAGAAACCGGTCTCTGGGCAGCCTGGTTACTGGTTAATGCTACCTGGATGACGTCATTGTTGATCAGGTTACTCCGGGCAGCCTGCACTTGCCAGCTGTATAATGAGGAAGAGGAAGAAAGGTCTTCTGGTAGCCCAGGGGCGAAAGCTATGCACCGGGCAGAAGCTGGAAAGCCCTTAATTAAATTCAGCCACTGTGAGAAATCCATCTACAGCTTCAGCGCGCCCCAGCGCTGCCCCCTCTGCGGGCAGGCCCTGGGCTCGCAGAGGCTGGAGGAGGCGCCTGTGAGCATCGCTAACCCGTTTACCAACGGGCATCAAGAAAAATACTGCTTCCTCCTCAGACCCACGCAGGGAACATTTCTCAGGTACTGTGGGTTTTTTTTTTTTTTTTAAGTGTTACGTTGAATTGTGCAACCTTTGCGTGTTTTATTCACTAAAACTTTCTTTTCCTAACGGTTCTATACAGCCCGAGGTCTGGTGGACAATCTTTCCAGTGCTTTGGCCTTACATCCTGAGATGTAGGCCTCGTGGCTTCATAAAAACAGATGGGGGCTCACATATGTTCCTGCAGAAAGTGCAAGAACACATGTCGCCTGTGTAGAGAGCAGACCTGCTCATACAGCTTTATGGAGAGAAATGCGTGCTAAGATGCTAACGGGAGGGTGGCCCTGCAGCTAATGTCATCCTGGTGACACCTGGACTGCCAGTAAGTTGAAGAATAGAGCTGGTCTATTTCCATTATAGACACCAACTGGCTTTAAGAATGAATTCAGAACTCGTGAGAGAGGGTTATACCTTATTGGCCCTGTGGATTTTACAAATGGGACTGACCAGCCCTGTGGAAGCCAGGCTTCAGAAGACCATCGATGCCACCAAATGAAGGTGCAAGCCTTAGGAAGTGTCGTTTGGCTCCTGTGTATCATTACAGTGTAATGCTCCTTGAAATCTACCCTCCTAACTCTCTTGTCCTCTCATGAGTCCTGGTTTGGGACAAGAAAAATTAGAGTTGACTACTCACTTTCCTGCTTACTAACTACTTTAATCAATTTCCTTCTGGTCCCTATGAGGATTAAATGAGCCAAAGTGTATGAAGGGTATTGATCCAGGGGCAGCACCCGTAGCTCAGTGGGTAGGGCGCTGGCCACATGCACCAAGGCTGGTGGGTTCGAACCTGGCCCAGGCCAGCTAAAATGACAATGACAACTGCAACAAAAAAATAGCTGGGTATTATGGTGGGTGCCTGTAGTCCCAGCTACTTGGGAGGCTGAGACAAGAGAATTGCTTAAGCTCAGGAGTTTGAGGATGCTGTGAGCTGTGACACCATGGCACTCTATCCAGGATGATAGCGATAGCTTGAGACTGTCTCAAAAAAAAGGGGGGTATTGATCCAACTGCTGGGTGCTGAGCTGTCCAGGGATGACAGCACAGCCTCTGGTGTCACAAAGCCCCCAATTCCTTAGCCGGGCATTGTGGCGGGCGCCTGTAGTCCCAGCTACTTGGGAGGCTGAGGCAAGAGAATCGCTTAAGCCCAGGAGTTGGAGGTTGCTGTGAGCTGTGTGAGGCCACGGCCCTCTACCGAGGGCCATAAAGTGAGACTCTGTCTCTAAAAAAAAAAAAAAAAAGAAAAACAAAGCCCCCAATTCCTATCCTGTTTAACCAGCTCTAGGACCCTCTGCAAGTCTCTGGTTCCTTATCAGTAAAAATCACACTGTTTTGCAAAGTTGTGAGGCTTAGCTGTAGATAAGGCATATAAACCTGGCTTAAGCATCAGTTACGATATTTCACCAACATGCTCCTTCCCATCCCACCCTCTTCATATTTGCCTCAGGCTCTAACTCCATAGCCTGGCAGAACCTTTGTTGCCACCTTAATCAGAATTGTGCCGGGCTCGGCAGCTCACTCCCGTAATCTTAGCACTTTGGGAGGCCGAGATGGGAGGATCCCTTGAGCTCAGGAGTCCAAGACCAGCCTGAGCAAGATGAGACCCCATCTCTACTAAAAATAGAAAGGCTGGGTTTGGTGGCTCATGCCTGTAATCCCAGCACTCTGGGAGGTTGAGGTGGGTGGATTGCCTGAGCTCACGAGTTTGAGACCAGCCTGAGCTAGAGTGAGACCCCCGTCTCTAAAAATAGCTGGGTGCTGTGGTGGGCGCCTATAGTACCAGCTACTTGGGAGGCTGAGGCAAGAGAATCGTGTGAGCCCAAGGGTTTGAGGTTGCTGTGAGCTATGATGCCACAGCACTCTACCGAGGGCAACAAATTGAGACTCTGTTTCAAAATAAATAAATAAATAAAAACTAGCCAGGCATTGGGCAGGGGCTTGTAGTCCCAGCTACTTTACTTGGGAGGCTAAGGCATGAGGATCTCTTGAGCCCAGGAGTTTGAGGTTGCTGTGAGCTGATGGCACAGCACTCTAGCCTGGGGCAACAGAGTGAGACTCTGTCTCAAAACACACAACCAAACGAACATGCAGCCCAAATGTTAATAGTCCCTCATTCATGCTAACTCGGAGTCCTTAGCTGGCTGACTCCAAAAGCTTTGGAATAAAGTGGTCAAAATTTGGAATTCATTTTCCCGTAACGTTGGTTCCATTCAACAAATCCTTACCGAGCAGCTCTACGTGGGAAATGCTAGGGATGTCACAGTGAACAAGCCACAGCTCTTCTCCCAAGATGAGACACATGAAAGGCCTTCAGAGTGGCCCTTAATAAGCATCTATTTGTTCTATGATGTGGTTGTGACGCTGACAGGCCTGGTCTCACTGGCAGAAGGGAAGTGGTGGTGTTGGAACAGGTCACATGCTTTGGCATCCTCCTGTCCCTTTCAGGTGCTGAGGCCAGCATCTGCAGAGACCCCAAGATACCCCCTTCCCTTCAGACCTTCTAAGGGCCTTAAGGCAGTGGTTCTCAACCTGTGGGTCACGACCCCTTTTTAACAATGAAACTACATTGCAGCATTAGGAAGGTTGAGAACCATTGCTCTAAAGCCAAGTTCCAAATTATTTCCTTCCTTCTCACCCAAATTTCCAAACCCACAGTACTGCTTCCTATAACTCACCCGAGACAAGGTCATGTTCTTGGTAAGAGAACTGGTGGTGACCCAAAGGAATCACCCACATCTGATCTAACTAGGTTGGACTCTCTCAGGGCTGCCCTATATGGTTGCGGGTTGTAGACAGCGTAGTGATCTAGACCAAGGCCGTGATGGGGGCTGAAACTTAGCTGCACTCCTCTCGTCAACCAAGCTCCCAGTGCAGAACTGCGTGTGCAGGAAGAAGGGGCAGCTTTTCCTAATTTGTACAAAGGTGTCACATGGTCCTGCCCCTCTCACATGCTTCTGTAACACTGTAATTTTTTTTTAACCTTTACAATACTTTTTAGTTTATTAAAAACTTGTTGGGGTGGTGCCTGTGGCTCAAAAGGGTAGGGCGCTGGCCCCATACGCTGGAGGTGGCGGGTTCAAACCCAGCCCTGGCCATAAACTGGAAAAACAACAACAACAACAACAACAACAAAAATCTCGTTGGGCTCAGTGCCTGTAGCTCAGCGGCTAGGGCACCAGCCACATACACCAGAGCTGGCAGGTTCAAACCCAGCCTGGGCCTGCTAAACAAGGACAACTACAACCAAAAAATAGCCGGACTTTGGGGCGGGTGCCTGTAGTCCCAGCTACTTGGGAGGCCAAGGCAAGAGAATCACTTGAGCCCAAGAGTTAGAGGTTGCTGTGAGCTGTGATGCCACAGCACTCCACTGAGGGCAACATAGTGAGGCTCTGCCTTAAAAAGTAAATAAATAAAAACTTGTTGATGGGTGGCGCCTGTGGCTCAGTCGGTAGGGCGCCAGCCCCATATACCAAGGGTGGTGGGTTCAAACCCGGCCCCGGCCAAACTGCAACCAAAAAATAGCCGGGTGTTGTGGCGGGCGCCTGTAGTCCCAGCTACTCGGGAGGCTGAGGCAAGAGAATCGCTTAAGCCCAGGAGTTGGAGGTTGCTGTGAGCTGTGTGAGGTCACGGCACTCTACCGAGGGGTATAAAGTGAGACTGTCTCTACAAAAAAAAAAAAAAAAAAAACTTGTTGAACTAAATCAAAAAGTCTCTGGAAGTGAGCAAAATCCATAAGGGCAGGAATCTTGTGTTGTCTCCTTCAGTGTCACATAGCCCTTCACTCATGACAGGCCCAGAGTGGACACCCAATAAACATCTGTTGCACAACTAAGAAATAACTGAAAGGTGGGGAGGAAATGTCTGGATGGTGGGGTACAAAGAATAGCCATGTGCTCAGGGAGCGCCTGGGGGCAGCAGTTTCCCCAGAGGGCTGGTATTAGCCACTGGGCTGTTTGCTTATCCAAGTGTCATTCTCAACTTGGGAGCACATGGTGTCTCAAAAATGTCAAAGTGGCTGCAACAGGATGACCTGGGGAAAATCGCTGTGAGAAAGTGGGGCAGCTATTAGTGTCTTTGGCCATTTTAAAGCTCAGGACTGTTGCTTTAGGGAGGAACCAAATATCCAGAGCTGTGGTCTGACAAAGAAGCTTCATCATTTAAAAATTATCTCTGATTTATCTGACACCTCTGTGGGGCAGGACTCACTAGGCATTTTATTCTTCCTAGCCGCTTGCTAGGAAGCTTATGATATTCCCATTTTACAGGTGAGGAAACTGAGATTAGAGAGAGTCACATGCCCAGTATCCCAGGGCTAGCAAGTGATGGCCTGGGATCGTATATGAAGATTCAGTTATATGGAGTTATACAGTTAATGAACATTCTTGTGTGCAGAATAATTTCAGAAGACAAGGGCTGTGCAGGAGAAGCAGGCATGGCTGCTATTTTAGTTTTGAAGGTCGAGGTCCACTAATGCACTCCGGGTCCTTCCAGCCACAACAGCCTAAGGAAGAAAGAGTACAGAGCTCTTTTAGCAGCTGACCTCCAGGTGGGCCCTGGGCAGCGGATGGCAGGCTGAATCTATGCTCTCTCAGGGTGGCCTTCCAGAACACTTCCATTACTGGGGTTCTAAGAAAATCCAGATTGGGGTAGGGGGCAGGGGAGTATTTTCTACTTCAAATGTATAATACTTTTCCTTTAGTGAGCTTTAAAAAGGCCTTCCCCCAACCTGGACGCCAGCATGAGTTCTGGTACCAGCTGAGAGGGGAGGCCCACAGCATACTTCCCACCTTAGTACCAATTCTTTCTGCCAAACACATGCAAACAAATCCGTGTTTCTTTCAGGGAGTATGATGGAAGGTCTGATCTTCATGTTGGAATAACTAACACAAATGGTGAGTGCATTTTCTTACCTTTTTATTTAGCTTAACACCCTTGCCCCTCCAATACCCAGTTATAGGAGAGCACCATTTCTGAGAAGATATGTTCATGGCAACATTTATTTTTATTTACTTACTTAATTTTATTATTATTATTTTGAGACGGAGTCTCACTTTGTCACCCTTGGTAGAGTGCCGTGATGTCATAGCTCATAGCAACCTCAAACTCTTGGGCTCAAGTGATCCTCTTGTCTCAGCCTTTCGAGTAGCGGGGACTACGGGCACCCGCCACAACACCTGGCTATTTTTTAGAGATCGGGTCTCACTCTTGCTCAAGCTGGTCTTGAACCTGCAATCCACCCACCTCGCTTCCCAGAGTGTTGGGTGTACAGGCGTGAGCCACCACATCCAGCCCCATGGCAACATTTAACCAGCAATTCCTTCCTTCACTGGGGTCTCCTACTGCCCCATGAGGTGCGTATTGCTAAATATGCAATGAGAGGCAGTGAGAAATATTTGACTTCATGGCAAGTTATTACTAAAAAAACTAAACATTTTAAAGTTATTTAACGTTTTCTCAGTGAAGAGTCTTGAAAACCTGAAAAGTTTTTGTTGATCTTTGGGAGAGGAAAAAACAGATGCTCAGAAGATCTGCTCAATTTATTTATTTATTTTAGAGACAGAGTCTTACTTTGTCATCCTCGGTAGAGTGCTGTCACATCATAGCTCACAGTAACCTCCAGCTTTTGGGCTTAGGCGATTCTCTTGCCTCAGCCTCTCGAGTAGCTGGGACTATAGGCACCTGCCACAAAGCCTGGCAATTTTTAGACATGAGATCTTGCTCTGGCTCAGCCTGGTCTCAAACCCATGAACTCAGGCAATCCACCCACCTTGGCCTCCCAGAGTGCTAGGATTACAGGCATGAGCCACTGCACCCGGCCCTAAGGTAAATTTTCTTTCTTTCTTTTTTTTTTTTTTTGTAGAGACAGAGTCTCACTTTATGGCCCTCGGTAGAGTGCCGTGGCCTCACACAGCTCACAGCAACCTCCAACTCCTGGGCTTAAGCGATTCTCTTGCCTCAGCCTCCCGAGTAGCTGGGACTACAGGCGCCCGCCACAACGCCCGGCTATTTTTTTGGTTGCAGTTTGGCCGGGGCCGGGTTTGAACCCGCCACCCTCGGTAATGGGGCCGGCACCTTACCGACTGAGCCACAGGCACTGCCCCTAAGGTAAATTTTCAACAAAAAAAATTGTTTTGACCAAATCTAGCTCTGAGGGCACTAAGTTTACCATCCCTGAAACCAGAAGCATTTCTTTTTTTCTGAGACATAGTGTCACTCCGGCACCCTGAGTAGAGTGCTGTGGCATTGTAGCTCACAGTAACCTCAACCTCTGGGGCTCAAGCGGTCCCCTTGCCTCAGCCTCCCGGGTAGCTGGGACTACAAGCTGGAAGCATTCTTTTCTACAGGACAAAGGTCAGGGTGCAGTCCGTTGCAGGAAGTGTGGATGGAAATGAGAGCCAGGTGAGGCTCAAATCACAGGCCTCACAGGTGAAGTCTGATAACAGCCTTTGCTTAACCCCTGGAGACAAGAGAAACTAGTACTGTGACCAGAAACCAGAACAGGTGTTTTTGAACCCAGCTTTACCCACCTGAGCAGTCACACTTACTCCTAATATTTATCAGTGGAAATTCATTGCTGAATTAAGGAAACACTGTAGAGGGATCTGCAAATAGAGAATTCTGATAACAATATTTGGAGATGATTATCCTGGCGTCTCTGTTTCCTGAGGACAACCTCACAACCTGAGCAGCAGGGAGAACAAGAACGGGTTTCCCTGAAGGAGACGCTTCGCTGAGAAGGGGGTGGGGGGCAAGGAGAAGGGTGCCGGGGCTAGTAAACCCTCCCTGACTCCAGCCAAGACCCTATCTAAATCTCATTAGATGGATGGAAGGAGATTATTCTAGAATCTCTCCCGTCCTTTGTACGTTGCTCTCTGGCAGTTAGAGGAAAAGGCCACCAGAATTTACGTGATGTTCCCAAGTTGGCTGCTGTCATTTTTCTGACGTCCCTTTTTCACAGAGGGGCATTTTTTTCCTAGAGTCTCTGCATGACTTTGGCTCTGGTTTGCAGGAGTTGTGTATAATTACAACATGCATGGTGTCCAGCGAGATGACTCAGGGTGGGAGCAGAGCATAAGCATCCCCTTACTGCAGCCCAACATGTACGGACTGATGGATCAGTGGGACAAGTACCTGGAAGACTTCTCCACCTCAGGGCCCTGGCTGCCCCACAGGTAGGTGGCTGCAAAGACCTGAGCTGCACTTAGCTTCCTGCTGAGCCCACCCTGAGATAGCAGTGCCTATAATGGAAGTTGAATTACTTCAGGTTTTCGGCAGAGGTGGGTCAGCATACCTTTATACACCCAAATCACAGCATTTATTTTAGTTATGTGACTAAGTATTTTTACATATAAATAGCAAAAGTCATGACGTTACATATCTTTAAAACAATGCTCAAAATGTAAAAATATTGAAAGTCCATATTTTCGGCCAGGTGCAGTGGCTCATGCCTGTAAGGGAGACCAAGGTGGGTGGATTGGTTGAGCTCAGGAGTTCAAGACCAGCCTGAGCAAGAGCGAGACCCTATCTGTACTAAAAATAGAAAAACTAGCTGGACATCATGGTGGGCATTTGTAGTCCCACCTACTCAGAAGGCTGAGGCAGGAGGATCGCCTGAGCTCAAAGGTTGGAGGTTGCTGTGAGCCATAATGATGCCACGACACTCTATATAAGGCAACTGAGTAAAGATTGTCTCAAAAAAAACCCCTCATATTTTATTAGTTTTAGCGATTCTGAAATTAATTTTTCAACTCCTCATTCCCTCAACACTTTAAAAGCTGTACAGGTACAGCATACTTAACATTGTTTGGAGGATTTTCTTGAAATAATTTTAAACACTGTGGGATATCATAAAACTCAGATATAGAATTTCACTTTTTTTTTTTTTTTGAGACAGAGCCTCAAGCTATTGTCCTTAATAGAGTGCCGTAGCATCACAGCTCACAGCAACCTCCAACTCCTGAGCTTAAGCGATTCTCTTGCCTCAACCTCCCAAGTAGCTGGGACTATAGGTGCCCGCCATGACACCTGGCTATTTTTTGGCTGTAGTTGTCATTGTTGTTTGGCAGGCCCAGGCTAGAGTCAAACCTGCCAGCTCTGGTGTATGTGGCTGGTGCCTTAGCCGCTTGAGCTACAGGCACCAAACCAGAATTTCACTTCTAAAATCTAAAATTTCAGTGAAATTAAGTCCCCCAAATTGGCAGTTTACATGCAACTAAGTCACCACCCTGAACATGATGGGGAGACTGTGCCTACTTGTCCTTAAGTAGCAGGTATAATAGTCCACGATGCTAATTGCCCCCCAGAGTTGCACCTCTAGCTTTGTAACCAAGTGGTCAGCACACATAGGCTCCAGCTCGCACCCAGGAGGAGCTCGATTTCAATCACCAAAGTCCTTCAGTAGCTTCACAGCCTGTTCCTGAGTAGCTTTTTATTTATTTAGTTAGTTATTTGAGACAGAGTCTCAAGCTGTTGCCTTGAGTAGAGTGCCATGGCATCACAGCTCACAGCAGCCTCAAACTCTTGGGTTTAAGCGATTCTCTTGCCTCAGCCCCCCAAGTAGCTGGGACTACAGGCGCCTGACACAACGCCCTGGTATCTGAACAGCTTTTATAACGCAACCTTCCCTCCCCCCTGACCCTGCTCTGTAAGGTACGAAGAAGACCGTCACAACTGCTACAGTTATGCCCTCACCTTCATTAACTGTGTCCTGACCACAGAAGGGAAAGTGCAACTGGACAAGAGTGAATTCACAGAGAGATACGTGGTCCCAAGGACAAGGCTGGCTTCCAAGTACATCACACTCCACCGCGCAGTAGAGGAGCAGGGCTTCTATGTGACTGACCGTCCCCACCCAGAGACACGCCCTCCTTCTGGCAGCGGTTTGTGCTGACCCCTGTGAGCGCACAGGGGACTGGACGTTCAGAAGCTACTACCTTTCATAAGTACTGCAGAGTTCCCAGCGCACTGGACTGTGGCTGATAAAGTGGGCAGCTTCCCCTTACATGTATTTCAGCTATTATAGCCTGAGAATTTACAAAATTAATAAAGATTGTCCTGGGTTCAAAAAAATATATGCATTACAACTAAATTATCTTACACCAGTTGGGTTTTTAGACTGAGCATCTACATCACAGCATGAAGTGGTAGCACCTTTTATTCACAGCAGTGGAAGCTGCTCCTATAAATTAATTCAGGCCGAACAAACTCACTTTTCAATATGGATCCAGAAAGTGGGAATTTGAAGGGAGGGAAGTGAGTGAGATGTAAGTTACGAAGGAATGAGAAGCTTGCCCTAATGGTTTTTATTTTAAAAAGCACATGGTTTCCTCCTTTTTTTATGATTAAAATTCAGTTGAAGCCCCCATAGCTGACCACCTCCTTAAGCCGACCTAATTTTCATAGACTGGACATGCACCACATGTAAGTATCAGCACAGTAGGCCTAGCTCCTTATGTTGACCACCTCTGTTGACCAGTTGGTTACAGTCCCCTGGGTGGTCGACTTACAGAGGTTCCACTGTGTGTCCGTGTGTTTACGTATAAAGCACGTGGCAACCTTGTGACAGTGAACAATAGTAAAACTAAACAAAAACCATCAGAATCTAAGTCAGATAATGGCTACTCCTTTCTGGTGGGCTCTTCTGAGCCTACATGCACAATCTGGGCTTGCAGATGCTCAACTCAGTAAAACATTAGTCTGTCTCCTTTTCATTTGGCCTGACCTGACGCACGCAGATCGGGGTGTTGGGTTTGCCATTGAAAAGGATTTCTTCTGCTCACTCAAAATACAAAATTTAGAAAGGACATGAAGGGCATATCTTCTTTCTGTCATATAATACTTTTGGGAGGAGGAAAGGGGAAACTGGGATGAATTAACTATGAAGAAATGAGGTGACTTTTTTTTTTTTTGTAGAGACAGAGTCTCACTGTACCGCCCTCGGGTAGAGTGCCATGGCGTCACACGGCTCACAGCAACCTCCAGCTCTTGGGCTTACGCGATTCTCTTGCCTCAGCCTCCCGAGCAGCTGGGACTACAGGCGCCAGCCACAACGCCCGGCTATTTTGTTGTTGCAGTTTGGCCGGGGCTGGGTTTGAACCCGCCACCCTCGGCATATGGGGCTGGTGCCCTACTCACTGAGCCACAGGCGCCGCCCGAAATGAGGTGACTTTTAACAAGTGTATTAGAATCTGAATACCTAAATAATCATCAAACTTCAAATGGCCAATGTGCAAAACATTTTAGAATTCCTGTTTGGAATTAATTGAGAAATCACATTGTTTTTGACCATGTGTGATACATACTCCACTTAATCTCATTCCCCAGCCTTGGCAAAAAAAAAAAAAAGTCTAATTTCTACAAACCAAAGCCCTCTTCAAGGTACCAATAATTACTTTGTGTTAAAATAACGTAATGGAAAGCCTGTATGCTGAGATGGATCCAACACCCAGGTTCCTGTTATATTCAAACTAAATGAAACTTAGTTGGCCAATCACGAATAGTTAACTGAACATTTGTTATATAATAGGATACCTCCCACCATGATAATCCAGATAACTTTCGACCAACCAATTTCTTTTTTTTTTTTTTTTAGGACACATTAAAATTTGCTTTAATACTTCTCTGGGGGGAAAAAAAAAACCACACTTGTAGCGAATGGACAAGAAACATTTTTATGCTATTATTTGTATCTACCATGCCATGAATTCATAGGGGAAGAGGTTCCAGCAGCTCAGGGAGGCACCTTGCCATTTAATGTGACAAAGTGTTGATTGACTTGAATTCGTGGGAAATAGGTTCCAGCACCTTGTATCACTGTTACATGGGGACTATTGGTTATCTTGTGTGCCCCTGCTGTACACATATTATGCCATGAGCTCATGGGGAATAAATAGGTTCCAGCACCTAAAAACATGGGTTCACTAGTACTCCTGAGTGCTATGTCATATGCTTATTATGCCATGAATTCACAGGGAATGGGTTCCAGGAGCTCAGGCTCCTTTCCGTTAGTTCTCACAAAGTGGGCTTCTCTGGGTGGCGCAGGCTGGCGCTTCAGTTGAACCCAGGTACCTTTCTCTTTGGCTTCCTTCTTTTTCTGATCATTTTCCCTCACGCATTTCAGGAAGCTATCTCGGCTCTTAGAGTGCTTAATATGCTCAATACGAACATTAATCCTCTTTGCGAGGATCTTGCCCTTAACTTGTTTGTTTACAACAATGCCAACAGCATGCTGGGTAACACTGTAAACTCTTCCAGTTTTGCCATGGTGACATCTGTGTGGCATGCCTTTTTGAACAGTACCCATTCCCTTGATGTCTACAATATCACCTTTCTTGTAGATTCGCATATATGTGGCCAAAGGAACAACTCCATGTTTTCTAAAAGGCCCAGAGAACATGTATCGGGGGCCTCTCCTCTTTCCCTTTGTGTTTGTCATTTTGGTGAATTACTGGAAGATGGCGTCTCCGGCCGAAAGCCCAATTTCTTTACTGTGCTTCCTTATTCATCCTATAAAAGCCTTCCCTGCAAACTCCTCTGTGTAGGAGCCCTGACCACTTTTGGTTTGGTGGTGCCTGATTCACAAATCACCATTTGCCCAAATAAATTTTCTAAAATGTAATGTGCCTTATCTTTTAACTCTTAGTCATAAAGATATTTATCAGAAAACTTGCTACAGATCCTTAAAGCTTGTTACCAAAGAGGCATTTGGTCAGTATTTTAGCACAGGCAACTTAAGTGGGAAAAAAGTGCATGGCAAACCAGTGTTAGCATTTGTAAGTTCAGCTACTTCTCTTTATTAGAAATACACAACTGCTTACCAGAATATGAAGCCATTTTGAACAGAGTGGTGGTTGGTTTTCAATGGTGTTCAAGAAGTTATGAAGACCCCAGAGGGTAAAGGAGAGAGAATTCCAATTTGCCCCCAATCTCTTGCACTCCAGTTCAGGACTCATCTTCTCTAATTCTTTATCCAGTTGACAGTAATAGCAGCAGCTGCATTTCATGAGTATTCGCAAGAGACTCCACATCAGACTGAACACTTCTTATACCTGCCATTCTCAAGCCGACTCTCTGAGGTAAGGCCTAACATTATGCCCGGTTTATAGATGAAAAGAGAAACCGAGGAAATGACTTCCCAAAGTCACACAGTGGCAAAACTGGGGGTCAAACCCAGGTCTTACTGCAAAGCCTGTGCCCTTAAACCCTGGGTCATGCTCCTTGGCCAAGAGTACAGTCACAGGCAGTTGGACTCAGAATGTGGGGCAGCTGAGCTAGCAGTTTCCCATCATTAGAGAAGATGAAAAAAATAAGGATTTGCCTTCAACATTCAAATATCTAAATGAGGTAAATAACAGGTCATAAAAAAATCCAGCTCAGATAGCACTTGTTAATATTAGGAATGCCTATTTCATGCTAACTTCTCTTAACAGCTATATCGTTTGATTTTCAAGTGAAGCTTCCAGGGGTGTCCAACCTGTGGCCCATGGACCACGTGTGGATGGACTTTTTTGCTTATCTGTAGTGGTGAATATCATGAAAATTATGCATGGACACCTTTTTTTTTTTCTCATCAGCTTTAGTGTTTGTGTATTTAATATGTGCCCAAAGCAACTTTTTTTTTTTTCAGTGTGGTGCAAAGAAGCCACAAGGTTGGACACCCCTGTGAGATGGTCCCCATTTCCTATTTTAGGGGCTGATTTTCAACTTAGAGGTGATACTGGCAGTAAGTGGCCTCATTCCTTCTTTAGGATATAAATTCCTTGCTTTTGGCTTGGCGCCTGTAGCTCAATGGCTAGGGCGCCAGCCACATACACTGGAGCTGGCAGGTTTGAATCCAGCCCGGGCCTGCCAAACAATAACAACTATAACAACAAAAAAAATAGCTGTTCATTGTGGTGGGCACCTGTAGTCCCAGAAATTTGGGAGGTTGAGGCAAGAGAATCGCTTAAGCCCAAGAGTTTGAGGTTGCTGTGAGCTGTGACACCACGGTACTCTATCCGGGATGACATAGTGAAACTCTGTCTCAAAAAAAAAAAAAAATTCCCTGCTTTTATAAAAATCACCTACCAATCTATAGGTATTACCCCGAATCAAGAAAACTAGGCAATGATTTACACCAATAGATGGCAATGTTGATCAGTTCTGTATAACTGTGACCTGAGACTCCTTCAATCACTTTCCTTTATGTGTCAGCTGCATGTTTTACTGAAGCGGTTATGGAGACTCAGCACTGGTACCAAGTCTGCTCCCCAGACCAAGGCTAGGGTTCTTCCTGGTACCTCCCAGTAAACGCTGCTTCACTTCATTGTTTAGCACTGCCTCGGGCACACAGCTGGGACTCAGCCAATACTCAGGGGATGACCACTGGGCTCCTTTTCACAGCCAGTGCCTGTTAACCAATCTGAAAGACTAGCCAGGCGCGATGGCTCACGCCTGTAATCCTAGCACTCTGGGAGGTCAAGGTGAGTGGATTGCCTGAGCTCAGGGGTTTGAGACCAGGCGGAGCAAGACCCTGTTTCTACTAAAAAAAAGTAGCCGTGTATGGTGGTGCACACCGGTAGTTCCAGCTACCGGGGAGGCTGAGGCAAGAGGATTGCTCAAGCCCAAGAGAATGAAGTTGCTATGAGCTATGATGCCAAGGCACTCTGTCTCAAAAAAAAAAAAGAAAACTAAACTAAAATGACACAAAGGAATTGTTTGCACTGCCTCTCCAACATGTGTGAATCACTCCTATAAGCAGGATGGCGTCCAGCTCCCTCTGTCCAGCAGGTACCTACTCCAGTGTCTCCCCTCCTTCCACTCTCCTCAATTGTCTTCACTACTTCGCCTCAAACTATTTCTCTAGGACTTCCTTCTCCACTGTCTTTACCTACCGGGGCATAAAATAGGCTTTTCACCTCCTAGAGCAGCGGTTCTCAACCTGTGGGTCACGACCCCTCAGTAACAATGAAAATACATCCTGCATATCAGATATTTACAGCCCTCTTTCAGGAACAGATTAGACATGGGTAACAGGGATGCCAGTGTAGAAAAGTACTTTGTAAACTGTACCGTATAAATGTAAATTATTACCATTAAGATCAGAGAATACATTTCCTTGTTGCTGGAAGAGTCCTCCGGGGACTCATCTAGTCCAACTGCCCATTGATTGGATGAGGCCAGAGGTATGAAGTGCAGGGTCACTCAGAGACAGTGACCAACTCAATGACACAGAGCACAGGGCTCTTCTTCCTCCCTTACGTAATTTTATCTTTTAAAACACTGATAATTTTCTAGTGCTGGGAGCATCAGGTCTTTTAAAACTTTTAAACTAATGGGTGACTATAGAGAAAGGACTTTCTACTCATCCCTGAACATGGTATATTTATTGTAGGAGACTCAATAGTTGCTGGTGAAATTAGAAATCTGAGGTTGGACTTTTAAAGTTCATCTTGATCACTCCTCTCTCGTGAAGAAACCCATCGACTTAAAATCACCTCCTGCAAACAATCAAAACAAAAGGTGACTGAATTTACAAAAGAGCAACATGAGAACATTCCAAGCACTTGATGTCACAGCTACATATGGCAAAGAGCTGCCTGTACCACGACAATACCAGTCACACCTTTGTAACTGAAACACCTGGAGAAGATGGCAACCTCTGGCCTTCTGATTTCAAGATCCTTCTTTTTTAAGTACCAAAGAAGGCAAGAAAAGAAAGACTTCATCGTTATCTGCTGGACCCCTCTTAATGAAAGGATTTGTTATGTAACATTTGGATTCAGTCAAAAGGCTGCAATTAAGGACCAGGTTTCCTTAAGAGTGCAGGTTCCCCACCCCTGAAACCTTACATGCTGATAGTATCAACCCTAATCACGCCAAGATTTTAAAAGCTAAATTTGCCTCAGCTGTGGTATTCTACTAGCACAGTTCAGGAGTGTGCCTGCTGGTATGAAAGCTAGTAACCAACACTGCAGCTAGGTCTATGACAGTGTTACTGCATCTGGGTCAGCCACTGAGAAGGGAGAAATGGGTTTTCATCAGCATTTTATGAAACACTAATCTGGTGGAGATGAACAGGACCAAGTGAATGGACCAGCTGGTTGGTAGTGGGTGGTGTGAGTGAGGTGGAAGGGCGAGAGGTAGGACAGAGAAGGCAAATAAGGAATCACTGGATGTGAAGAGGAGCCCGGGACAAGGCCAAGGACTCACCGGACGTGAAGAGGAGCCCGGGACAAGGCCAAGGACTCACCGGACGTGAAGAGGAGCCCGGGACAAGGCCAAGGACTCACCGGACGTGAAGAGGAGCCCGGGACAAGGCCAAGGACTCACCGGACGTGAAGAGGAGCCCGGGACAAGGCCAAGGACTCACCGGACGTGAAGAGGAGCCCGGGACAAGGCCAAGGACTCACCGGACGTGAAGAGGAGCCCGGGACAAGGCCAAGGACTCACCGGACGTGAAGAGGAGCCCGGGACAAGGCCAAGGACTCACCGGACGTGAAGAGGAGCCTGGGACAAGGCCAAGGCTCTCCATGAGGGGTGCAGAAATGTGAAGACTGGGTGACTGGACAAGGAACGTGGCAGTCCTGGCAGAGCAAAATCAGCCAAGACAAGAGAGGCGTCTCCACTCGACACTGAAGCCCAGATGCCAGACAAGCAGTATGGGGGGGGGGAATCCACAGGGTCACCTCGGGTTCCTGGGAATGAGGCCTGGGAGAGGTCCTGGCCCGAAAAGACGTGGCAGGCTGTCTGTGGGAGCAGTTTCAACTGAGTGATGGGGACATAGTGTCTGTGGGAGCAGTTTCAACTGAGTGATGGGGAATAGTGTCCGATGGGTACAGTGGGGAAAAGCTGAGAGACGGGCTGAAGAGCCTAAGAAGGCTTTCTGTTGGCCGGGCGTGATGGCTCCTGCCTGGAATCCCAGCACTCTGGAAGGCTGAGGCAGGTGGATTGCCTAAGCTCACAGGGTTTGAGACCTGCCAGAGCAAGAGCCAGACTCCGTCTCAAAAAACAGCTGGGGGTTGTGGTGGGCGCCTGTAGTCCCTGCTATTTGGGAGGCTGAGGCAAGAGAATCACTTAAGCCCAGGAATTTGAGGTTGCTGTGAGCTATGGCTTCACAGTACTCTACTGAGAGTGACAAAGTAAGACTGTCTCAAAAAAAAAAAAAAAAAAAAAAAAAGAAAGTCTTTCTGTTACCAAGGAAAGACTGTCTACATTTATTTTCTTGAGACCACATGTTCCAGAAGATATAAGATGATGTACGTAATCTTTGGGATGATGTGAATTTGTCTGAGTTTACCTACCTGAACTTTAATTCTTTTCATACATTCTGGTGACTCCATTTCTTTGTCAGTCATGGTAGAGGGTTTAATCAAATAGCACAGCATAAGTTCCTATTGAGAAATAAAAAAACATTTCTGAATCCTAGGTAAACAAATGTACAAATTTGGGTGCATCAGCAGGAGATGCGGGCAACCTCCATTCCCTCCCACTGTGTGCTCCTGGATACCCACAGGGGGCTCCAGTTTCCTCCTGGGCCTTCCTACCTGGGGCTCACGTTCTTGACTAAGGATTTCCCATTTACTAATCACTGCCATGGGAAGAGAATGTAAATAAAGCAGATATAGTGTTCATAAACACAGATTTTTAAATACTAAATACAGTAAGTTCTCATTTAAAGTTATCAATAGGTTTTTTTTTTTGAGACAAAGTCTCACTATGTTGTCCTCAGTAGAGTGCCGTGCTGTCACAGCTCACAGCAACCTCAAATTCTTGGGCTTAAGAGATTCTCTTGCCTCAGCTTCCCAAGTAGTTGGGACTACAGGTGCCTGCCACAATGCCCAGTTACTTTTTATTGCAGTTGTCATTGTTGTTTAGCTGGCCTAGGCTGGGTTTGAACCTGCCACCCTGGGTGTATATGGCTGGCGCCGTAACCACTGTGCTACAGGTGCCAAGCCATCAACAGGTTCTTGGAAACTGACTTTCAAGCAAATGATGTACAGTAGTTCCTCAAATAACTTCTTCCCTTTCAAAGTAGTTTCCTTGATAAAGAAAAAAAACAAACTGGTTTTGTTATACATGTGTTGCTTAAAAATCATAGTTCCCAAGAACCTATTGACAATGTGAAGTGAAGGCTTAATATATGCTTCAATGGGCGGTGCCTGTGGCTCAAGGAGTAGGACACCAGCCCCAT